>NW_024609884.1:5298576-5854712 GCF_016920785.2 Ixodes scapularis | reverse complement strand
TTCAAGACCATACCTACAGATAAAGAATACCAGTTCATTCCACCGTGACGTCATGTGATAAATGTTGACAGGGGCGTCCTTATTTCACAAGGGCGTGGTGGCGTTTTGATGGGATTTAGGATGAAAGAGAATTTATTTAGAGGTCGAAGTCTTTTCGCATCCCTCGTCAGACAGACAGGATGTCAGGGAAGGGACCACGGTCAGTCCTTAATTGGAACGTTTTTCTGAGCCCATGAAGACTCCTCGCCGTCCGAAATCACTACCTTCAAGGCAACAGTGCCAAGCCTACGGGGAAAGTAATTTCAGGATCAAAAATTTCCACTTCCAACTCCAAGCTTCATTTAATTTCGTCTCAAATAAATTGGAAAAATGTATTGCAGTATCAGTATTTCTGTATTTGTATTTCTGCCTTCCCTAAAATGTATTCCTGTATTTGTATTTCCAAATACTTTTTGCCTATATTTAAAATGTATTTCCGATACGTATCGCGATACACATTTACAGATATATTTCAGTATCAGCATTTTAGGTACTATTTTAAAGTATCCCAGTATTTGTATTTCCAAATACATTTTCGAGTATTTCTGCCCAACCCTGGTGTCAAGCGATGGCTGCCGGTGGTGCCACATAAAGTCTCTGGATCCTGGGAAAGTAGCGCCAAGCTCCCCGTATGGTCGCCATGTTGGTTTGTGAAATTAGCAATTTCTCCTTGACCCCTCCGTTCTTGGTGAGCCGATCTAAATTCGCTGGTGACGGGTAGCTTTATGGAGACGTTTCTTGTATACCGAGATTTTGCTAACCACACGCCGGCGAAGCAAGCGTACCTCTTCGTACCACCTCCACATGCCTGTGTCGTCGGTGCTTGGAAGCGCTGAAAAACAAGTTTTCTGTCTTAAAAATACGCAAGAAGAACAATATAATTGTAAGAGATCCGTGAAGAGGGGCATGATTGATAAGTTGATTGCATACACAGTACCAAAGACGCTTATATTGGCGAGGAAACGCTTCCAGTACGCTGATGCTCCATGGTGATCTTGGCGCGACTGGTTTACAACGACCCTCTGGAAGTTTCGAAGATTTGAATGGGACCTAGATGGCGATTTCCATGGCAACGGTAGACCGATTAGCCAATTGCATTGCAAGTTTTTGGTCATCTGTTTGTTAGCATCTGTTTGTGTCCGGCTAGTCGGTAGGAAAGGCAAAGGCGCTACTTCCCCCTGGACCCAGTGACTTCAGTGCCACTAGACCCCAGCGAGACCAGCCTCAATCCGCGATCCAGCCTACTACAGTAGACATCAGTGGTGATGACTTCTGACCACCTTGTTGCGAACGCTTCTTTTTGGTTTTTATTTTGGAGCGCGTGGAAAGAGCCTCTTCCGGCGCGAGCCCCTGGCGTTGACTGCTACAGCGCCATTTTGTTTCCGGCTATTTTTATGTTTCTACCATGCGAGCGCGTGCTGTCCGCATCGGGTACTACAAAGAATGTCATCACCCTAAACCAGTGATCTCGAAACGTTTTAGCGGGCCGGATTGGGGACCTGCTGCAGTCTCAAAAGCCGGAAATCACGAGGGCATACTAAATAACTGAGCCCAAATAATCATATAAATAAAACAAGAAATTTCAACTTGAACAAACATTAAAAAAAAAAGGAGAAAAAGAGATGTAAGGTTGACAAATACGTATACTTTATTTTTAAGTGCAATATTTTACTATTTATGGTATTACTAAATAATTGTGACCCCGAGAACTCACCACACATAAATCAAAGCGCATAGAAACTTTGGCCTATTCACACAGGACAAAAGACTCGCGAAAATGGTAGGTCAGGCCAGATCACTATGCATGATATACATGAGAACGCAGAGAAATGTTTTCATGGTGACGAAGACATGCAGGGAACAACGAATAGTAATTCTGGCGATGACAATGTAGCACAAATAATATGGCGGGAGAACCGGCGTTTTGATGCAATTTTCTAGACATGTGCGAATAGTGAATTTTGAGTTCGAATAGAATTCGAAGCGAATAGTGTTTCCGAATATTTTCGAATCGAATGTCGAATAGTTTCACCAAGCTTTCACTAAAGAAAAACCCGTCTGAACTCGTAAAGGTTGTTCCCAAGCTACAACTTGTCAATATCTGAGCTAATTTGAATCTAGCTATATTTATAGACTGACCTCAGAAAGTTCATTCCTACATGGGAATGACAAGTAAACGATGCATTTGACCTAAAATTAAACCTGTATAGATCTTCTTGCTATATGCAAACATCCTTTATTAAATCTAAAATTAAAAAAAAAGACAATCATGAATGATGAACGTAGGTTTTCAGAACATCTCTAATATATGCTCGTGCATAATAGTCGCAGTTTAATTTTTAAAATTTTACTGTAGTGTAGATTTAACATACACAACTGTTTCAGTTTCTTTTTACATACACCACGCGCACGTGCGCTCCATCCCGTTTGAAAGTGGGCTTTCCTCTTCTTCAGAAGTGACTGCAATATTTGTAGCTATCGAAGTGTTGATTACGGCGGGTTCGCCCCGTTGAGCGCGCTTCTCACCGAGCACCGGCGCACTGCGGAAAAGCAACACCCGCGGAAGCGAGCTCCGCGGGTGTTGCTTCTCCGCAGTGCGCCGGTGCTCGTTGAGAAGAGCACTCAACCACCTCGAAGCGAATATCGAATAGTGTATTAATCGAAACAACGTATTGGCTCAAGAATGGAGCGGTGCTCAGTGCATTCGCGGGCCCCCTCGTACCTGAAGCCAGCGCCTCCCAGGTACGTCGTGACCCAGTCACTAGCGCGCAGGCCATGGACATACATCGCTATTTGCTCACAACGATAGGTGGGGTCTACGCAAGGTCCGACAATGTCCATGGGGAGACACCACCTCACTTACCACCCACGATGAAATATTTCAAAAAGTGTCAATTCCCCATATTCTCGAAAGAAGAAACCCTCAAGACTAAATAAAAACATAATCACGACTAAAGAAACAACAACAAAAAAGAAAACGGATTTATTTAATTTAAATTGTAATTACTTTATTGAAATCACACTAATTTGATTTTAATCTGGGTAGCTAAAAATAGTGAATCTTTACCACTAGATGTATGTTTCAACGTGGCAGATTCAGTTATCACTTCGTCCAATCCCTGATAACAATGCGGAATGCGTACATGCAGTTTAATTAACGACTGTTTCTGCAATCCCCGCCGCACTAGAAAAAAGACATCTTAATGTTTTTTTACTTACTTCAATTTTTTTTTTTTTTTTGATTTGATTGCAATATGACATTACCTCTTCTAGTTTTCGTTTCTTTGATAATGTGGATGCTTGGGCTAGTTGGCAATTCATGCTTGGATGGAACAGCGCGGATACAGTCACACTCACAGGCACACAAGAAGGAAACAGACTCGCAGCGCTGACTAACAACTCAGTCCTAGATGTCTTCTTCCTCAAATCGTTATCTTCTTCTTGTGCGTTCTGATTATGTTTCGATAGGGCGTTACGTAGCTGACGAACGAAGTAGTAGGTAGAAATCAAGCTCAGCGTTCCGATCTGCTCAGAAGAGCACTTTACTCGATGTTTCTTTGATTTAGATACAAAACAAATGATAGACACACTTTAAATTATATATATATATATTTTTTTTTCGTCATTATTTTTGCGGGAAAGGTTTGATCTAAATGATTGTCTGGTTTAAATCATGATTTAAGTCACGATGTAAATCATTTAGACGCTTTGCAGCATCTGTGCCTGGGCGCCGCCATAACTGAGCTTCAGTTTTTGTTTCCTCTTATTCCGTCTACTTCACTTCGCCATTACCGGAGCAGTCCAGGTTATTGCCATTTTAGATTCTACTGTTCCCTTCTCCTAGGCGTCGGCCTTTGTGGAGGCTCGTCCACGCCCTTTTCAGTGGCTCGGTATCTCGGTGAGATAAGAGAAGGTCAGCAATGGGCGGCTGTAATCTGGCGCGTATCTAAAGCGTCTTTCAGATGGTTTAGGGATTTGGGTTAGGTTAGGTTTTTCAAGACGGTGGTTGAATTGAAAGTGCGCGACATTGTCTTCGTTGTCCGTCCCCCCTTTCTATGTATCTTCCTCATGTCTAATTAAAAACCCATGATGTCTTTTATGTATGTATTTATTTAATTCGGGAGATAATACCCTGCATTGTCTTCGTTGTCCGTCCCCCCTTTCTATGTATCTTCCTCATGTCTAATTAAAAACCCATGATGTCTTTTATGTATGTATTTATTTAATTCGGGAGATAATACCCTGCAGAGCATGAGGAGACCTTCAGACTTGGCTCAGTGGGGGCCAGTGACGAAAGACCATCGGAACACGATAAGAAGAAAGAAGAGCTTCGTTTAGAATAGTTTCATTGTTTGGACGACCACGATATGTGCGCAGACTGTGAAGTAGGTACGCTGACAAGGGATCTTCTATCGGCACGGGCACTGCATGTATATATGGCGGCCTGTCAGACCAGTGATTTCCCTACACGCCCCCAGGGGAGGTGTACACCCCTCCCCCCCTTGTTTTTCAAGACACCCCCTTAATTCATGACGACTCCTCTATTCTCAATGCCCCTACCCTCCCCCTTTAAAAATTTAAACACCAAACCCCTGTGCCAGACCGTGGTGCGGTTTGTGCTAAACCCGTCGGTATACGAACCCATGACACCGACTGCCTGCAAAGGAAGAAGACCCCATGAGGTGGAAACATGAGCAATAAAGAGACCAAAACTTACGAGGCCAAATAAATACGGATCTGGGCTCTAAAATTTACCGAGTTGACCGAGTCTCCAAACCAAGCGCGTAGACAACGTAGGAAGCAGCGGCAGTGTGGCGCCATCTTGTGTGAGCCAATATGAAACTGGTAACGCCAGTTTCTTTCCTCTTTCCTCGCTCTCCTGCGCGCGCTGCTTTTCTGCGACACGTTTGTTTGCTTCTCTCCAGCCGCGAGCTGGCAACTTTTACATCCGGCCTAAAGAGGAAACGGAGGAAGCAAGAAGAGAAATAAAAGAGAGAAACAAGTTGGCCCCTCGCCACGCCGAGTTTGTTGTCGGCGCAAACGGCACCCGCGCGACGTCGACTGTCGGCAGTTGTTAGCGAAAGCGTCCGTACTTTGCCGAGACGGGCGCGGTCCCTACGCTGCTGCTAGCAGGCGCTCGCTGGTCGGCCCCAACTCGCGACAAGGTTGGGCCCCGATTATCTGCAGCCCTAAAAGGAGACCGGCATCATTCGGGGCGAATACACTCGCCGACGGAGCTCGTGACCTCGGCATTTCGCAATACTCGCAGCGGCAGCGGTTAACCTTGCAGGTAAGTTTTCAGGCCCATGTAAGTATGCGGGCGTTCCGGCACATCGTCTCTGATCAACCAGCTGCGTTGTCTTCGTGTCTCGCTCGGATGACAGATGATCCCAGCGAGTGTCGCAGGCGACTCAACTCTGTCGATCGCGCGATCCAGGGAAATAGCGTTCTTCAGCGCGTACGAAGCATCCCCCCCCCCCCCCCCCCCCCCCACCCCCCACCTCCCCGTAAACTGAACGCTCACAGTGTCGCTGCCAAAAAAACTTTGGTCGCGGTGCCACCCCTCCCCCGAAATAGTTCTGAATAGTTGAGCTTTGGGCAGTTCGTACATGTGCTCGCCACGTTTACTCCGGACAAGGTGTGCCCGCCCTTTTGAACGTGCCGCAAACGCCGGTTCTGGCAGACGCGTACACACGCACAATATCGAATCGATTCCGAGATTTAGGAGCAGGCGTTTTTTCCCTCCCGATATTTCGACACCTCGTCCAAAACTCGGAACGGAATTGACTCTTTTCCCAAACACCACGGTCCTCTTTCAAGTCGGATTGAGAAATCATACTCTCATCTCAAGCACGTCATGCATTTGTTCTTGTCAGACAAAACTAACGATGCAACGGGCTGTGAATTTTTGAACGTAGAAAACTGCTTCCCATTATATATATATATATATATATTTAAAATGGTGTTTCGAAAAGACGACGGGTGAAAATTATCAAAACACTGAACGCTTCAATCTGGCTGAGCATCGTACCGACATACGGTCGTGTTTCACTACTGCAGGGTGCACGTTAAAGACCCCTGACTAGCGGTTCTACTGCACTGTCTAAATTCCTCATCTACAACTGGGAGACTAGTCGTCCGTTGAGGCTGACTAAAGTGTTCTAGGCTGTATAGACATGCACGTAACCCAATTTTTTTTTTTTTACCCGAATCCACGCGACACGCCAACGCATTCGCAATAATTTCTATTGCAAAATGCCGGAAAACGGGCATGTTGGAACTTCTGACCGAGCGCAAAAGACACCGTGCATGAGCCAAGCAAGCTTGGCGAAAGACCTGTTGCTGCATAGGGCAGACAAGCAAAGAAACACGCGTTGGGGTTGGGAAAGGTAAATGTCGGAATTCCCACAGCTGCGCAGAGGGGGACGATAATAAAATACAAAAATAAAAACGAAAAAAAAAAAAAGAAACAACTGGAAACACAAGGAAAATCTTTATTGCGCTCGGACGTGAAGCATTCTTGAAGGGGACAATGCGTGAACGGAAGTGGGGCATTTAATGTCCATCTGCTCACGCCTAACTCTTTGCGGAGGGTACAAAAGCAGGCACGCACAGCTGTTGCAACGCCCAAGCATAGGTTGAGGTGATGATACGATAAAGTAGAAAGCATACGCCATAAATGCGTCTGAATCAAACTCGCAAGGTTCTACAAAACGTGTTTTTTTTTTTTTTTTTTTACAATATTGAAAACAAATGTGGACGTGTATCGGATGTAGGTGACAGATTCTGTAAAGCTTGGGGCCTTCTCAAGCATTACATAATTCCACAAATCAGTATTGTGGATCTGACTACTCGGTTTTATTGAGCGATGCCTGCGACGAAGTCCGCCACGGATACGTATCTATCCCCTGTCAGTGTGTGCATGCTAATGAAGTCCGCTATATGTTGCATAGTAATAGATAGAAATAACAGTGAGCATGCAGGCGAGCTGGTGAACCTTTAAAATGTTGATGGTAGTCGACGTTTCACACATATCCCGTCACACAAGCATTGTGGGGGTTGGTGCGTGCCGCTCACCCGCTAGGAGGGCCGACGAGACGCAGAACAGAAATATCTTATGAAAACGCGTCTGAGCTGCCCAGTGCCCGGGCATCGCACTGTCACAGGCCACGCTTCGCGTCCTACGCGCCCTAGGGCCGCGCTAGCGGTCCTCATCTTCGAGTCAGCTGTCAAACAACACAGGGCAACCTTCAAAATCGAAGCCACGTGCACACCCGGACTCGCTCTGTAAAAAAAATCTGGATATACTTCGGGTCTTCTCAGGGGTAGCGCCAATCACTGCTCTGCGCATGCTTGAGACACGCATATTGCAAGCAAGTACCAACGTTACTAGATTACCTCAGTTATGGAACTTCCGCAAAGGGGGGGTTCCCCAACACCCCTCCGTGGGAGTTCCACAACTCCCCCTCCCGTAGCCTCCCGTAAAGTCCAGTATAGAGGGACCTTAGCCTCCCGCCATTTGAAGCGCCATCTAGATTTTCGTTTCAAAACTGTATTCCATAGAGTACGGTGGAACGCCATCTAGACGCTGTGCTTCGAAACTTAGGTATTCTTCAGAATACGCTGCAGTTACCACAGCAGCCGTCCTCCGGCGCGTGGAACCACGGTAGGTGAGCCGTGTTAGGGGGGGGGGGGGGGGGGGGGGGGGGGGGGGGGAGGGGGGGGTACTGCTCGTGCAAGCAGCGTTTATGAGCAGTTCCGTAAATGAGCTAATCTAGTAACGTTGTCACGTACTGAAAAAAGGCAACAATGCATCTCTTGCTAGCAGTGGCGTAGCCATGGGGGAAGCTTATGGGGCTTCAGCAACCCCGCCCCCCCCCCCCCCAAATCATGGACACCCCAACCACCTCTTCCCCCCCCCCCCCCCCCTGAAAAAATTTACGGGCTTCGCCACTGCTTGATAGCTCGGTTCAGTGATGAGCGGCCATTTTCTTCCTGCAGCGCACTCGCACCTCATGTACTGGGGGCATCTGTTGTTGCTCGTAAAATCAACGCATTAACGGGCTTGATTACGCGCAGTGCTTCTTACCGTCACATGGGTAGAGCGCGACAGGCAGGACATAAACACTAGGGAAAAAAAAAAAGAACGACAGTTTTCCCGGCGTTCTCATTACTGAAGAAAGAAGAGAAAATTAGACATATATGTTTCCACAGCGTGAGGTTGGTCTGCACCAGTTCACACTGTAGATGAACAATGTACAGCCTGTGCAGTGACGACTGCTAGTCTGGGATATTTAACGTGCATCGTGCTCGATTACACAAGTGCACGCCGGTATATGATCGCATCCGGACCGCCAACAGGGACCCTGGGGATCTAGCCCAGGCCCCAGAACCCTGGTCTCTGCAGTGCGAGCTTTCGCTCCACGTGCTCCAATCAGCGGAACACACTCGGCCACCGAGATATATATACAGTACACAGTATATATATATATATATATATTCAGGGTGTTTCACGAAAAGTGCTACCAACCCCTGCTGCGCTGTCCTCGCGCAACGCAGCAGAGGCTGGTTGCACTATTTCTCCGCGGGGCACGGTGCCGTCGGGGCCGAGGTGCGCTCCGATTGCAAACAGAAATTAAAAAACATGTCAAATTTATGTGGATTTTCAGAAAGCCGAAAAATGCTTCGCGTGCCTTCTATAGTTCTGCAATTTGTTGATTTAGTGTTTTTCGATGGTGCTGAGCAATTTTCTAATTGAAACCATGCCCTTAAACACAATATTAAAAAGTTAATTACGCAAAAATAATTAGCAATCTAATTATCCCGGACTTTTATAATTTTCCTAAATAGGCCCCTGGCCAAGGACCAAAATGACACAAGCCTTTTATTTGTTGCAATGCGTAGTTTTCGGAATATCGAATTTGTCCGGCTTTCGTAAAAGCACTCTATAAACACTTTTTTTTTTGTGTGTGTGTGTGTGTGTTTTTTTAGCTAACAGATTTGTTTAAAAAACGCCGTGAAATTTAAACTTATGTGGTTTGTGCAGGTGAGTTATACGGCCAGGGGGACATAGAGTAGGGGGCTAATCGTAACGATCAGTCGGCTAATTAATTAAAATTCGTTAGTTACCTTTTTAATTAATGAACATAGACATGTGGTTCCAATTAGAAACTTGCTCAGCGTCGTCGAAAACCACTAAATCAGTAATTTTCAGAAAGACTTCGAGCGCGCGGGGAGCGTAGTAGTGCACTAAAAGTTACCTCTCGTGGAGCAGGTACAAGGCTAGCGGTTCCGGTATGGCGCCGCGCGATTTTTCCGTCTCCTATCTAGCCCCAGCCTCGTACCTGCTCCACGAGTGGTAACTTCAGCGCACTACTACGCTTCTCACGCTCTCAAAGTCTTTCTGCAAAGTACAGATTTAGTGGTTTTCGATGAAGCTGAGCAAGTTTCTAATTGGAAACTATATGTCTATTTTTATTAATTGAAAAATGTTATGAACGAATTTTAATTAATTAGCCGAGTGATCGTTACGATTAGCCTATGTCCTCCTGGCCGTATGACTCACCTGCACAAACCACATAAGTGTAACTTTCACGGATTTTTTTAAACAAATCTGTTAAGTTAAAAGACATGACACACACACACACACACACACACACACACATATATATATATATATATATATATATATATATATATATATATATATATATATATATATATATATATATATATATATATAATACGGCTGCACCTCGTTGCCTGAATTGAAATGAAAGCGCCCATATATAATATATGGGCGGTTTCATTTCGATTCAGGCAACGAGGTGCAGCCGTATTTCTTTTTTTATTGTTATTTTGCTTCAAATTTTTATATTACGTGCCGCAAGGTTCCAAGAAGAACAATCCTTTTTATCTTAAATGTCCTCACATGTTTAGTTTGTGAGAAAAAAAATCTCAGAGAAGCGGGAGTATTCAAAGTATTCAAAAGAGAGCTTCTCTATTTTTTTTATTGTCATGTATATATATGCAAGTAGGTAAAACGACATTAGAACGACTATTTATTATTCTTCGCTCTAATCGTTGTAAGAATTCCCAAACATGCCTCCGCGAACAATGGTGACCTAAACTGCGGATACTTTTTTTTTTTTTAGTCTACTATGTTTAGTATTGCTTTTAAAATAATACCACGTGTAGAACCTTT
Organism: Ixodes scapularis; assembly: GCF_016920785.2. Taxonomy (NCBI): domain Eukaryota; kingdom Metazoa; phylum Arthropoda; class Arachnida; order Ixodida; family Ixodidae; genus Ixodes; species Ixodes scapularis. The sequence continues at coordinate 5,844,469 of NW_024609884.1, read as the reverse complement.
CATTGCCTTCCACATTATGCAAAGTTTGTGTCCTAATCATGTATGAGCACTGAGAAATAAATTATGAAACAGAGAAAGTTGTAACTTTTTGCTCAATTTTAACACGCTTTATGCAGAAAATATTTTTTTTATTTTTTCTTGCGTCGCGTTTTTTTTTTTTTTGCACCCTTCTTTTAGCCAGCATACATTCCGTTAGAGTTATATGGACTAGTTTTGAGTTTTAAGCCTCTACATATACTAAACAAGAGCAAATGCCGATGGTGGGTTTATGGGTTATTGCTGTATATTTTATTCTTTTGTTATAAGAATCTAAGGGACGTTTAATAAATAATCGTATAAAGTACATTCATGTCGTTAGCGTATAATAACAAGTTTGCAATTCCAAACGTCTAAACACTCTAGAAAATCGCAACAACCGAAAGCGGGTTTTCAGACAATTTCCGCCGGTAGCCATGATTGGAGAGGCCTCAAGCCTAAACACTATGCGCTAAATAATCTACACTTTGTTAGAAATGTCAAAGTATAATCTATTGAAAGTCTAGATTTTTAAATGGGAAAGTTGATATTTTAAATCGAAATTCATGTTGATCACACAACAGAATCTTTTAATTTATTTTTGTCTTTTTATTTGTTTACGTTTTTATTTTACTCTGGAAACAACTAGTGTTTTTCTAAGTAAAAAATGTTTTTTATACAGCGTGCTAAAATTGAACAAAAAGTGAAAACTTCCCTGTTTCACAAATTATTTTTGAGTACTCGTACATGATTAGGACACAAACTTTGCATAATGTGGAAGGCAATGAAAGGTTCTGCACTTTAAAAGCGATACTCAACATAGTCGACTCAAAACAGAATCCGCAGTTTAGGTCAAAGTTGTTCGCGGGGGCATATTTGAGGATTTTTACCAACATTGGAGCGACGAATAATATATAGTACTTTGAATGACGTTTTACCTACTTGCCTGGCAATAAAAAAAGAAATATTGAAGCTCTCTCTTGAATATTTTGAGATTGTAAGTGATTAAAAAACGCCACACACGACAATGGTCAAAACCTCGTTGTTGTTCCCCGTTTCTTTGGGATTTTTTTTTTCTCCTCGGAAACTAAACAAATCAGGACATTAAAATAAAAAGGATTGTTCTTCCTGGAACGTGCGCCACGAAATGTAAAAATGTGAACCAAAATAAAAAAATCCGACTGCACCCCGTTGCCTGAATTCGAATGAAACCGCCCATATATATATATATATATATATATATATATATATATATATATATATATATATATATATATATATATTTATTTTAGTTTTTTTTTTTTTTACGTTTACAGATTTGTTTTCTTTTTTTTTGGGGGGGGGGGGGGGGGCGGGGAAGGGGGGGGGGGATACGGCGTTTTCTAGCGCAGTTTCGAACCGCACTCTGGAAACGATCGAGGTGTGGGTGCTTCGTGCAAACTTGTGCAAAAAACTTATGTCTTTAGCAAGGCTCCAAGGCCAAACTAGCGATGCCCAAAATCGTCATTGCACTACCAGCAGTTTATCCCACGCGCATGCGATGAACTCGCAGGTGACCCATCGGACAAGCGATGGCTGGCGGCGGGGGTGCCAAGGTGTGCTGGATGCTCATCTGGGCATTGCTGCTCATCTTCGTCGCCTTCTGGGTGGCCGGGTTTGCGGCCTTCTGGTACATCCTAGTCTATGTTCTCGTGGCCTGCGTGCCAGCCGCCAAGGACGTGGCCGCCATCTTGCACCGTGGGGTCCTGCTGCCGTACTTCTGCGCGGACAACCTGGTCAACGCGAGGGACCTGAACGCCGGCATCCAGTTTGTCTGCTCCGGAGGAAACGTGGCCACCTAGGCGTGGCCGTGGCTCGACCCCGCCGTTCTGGAAGACGACACTGCCACAGACACATGGCGCTCTGTTGAATCCGCCTTTCCTGGGCCCAATCATGAAAATGTCTGGTGCTCATCTGCTTACGGTCTTCGTGACGCTCGAAGTTTGCTCGAACCTTCCCGAAGAAACCTCGAAGTTATGCCCGAGCGAGAGACATCGGCAAGGTTTCCAAATAGCACATTGGCGAGAGAATCGAAATTCAGTTGGTAGTTGTGCCTTGTTAAACCAATGGTGCCTTCGTAGTTGTTGTTTACGAATATTTCGTCGAGTGAGGCTTCCAATGCGCGTACCGTCATCTTACGAGAAAACCTCCGCTACTACAGCCCGATGAAAGCGTGATCGCAAGACCTTCCTTTATTGTGTGATAGACCCTTTTCAAAAGTCCGCGCCATCGCCCGTCCGCCATTGCTTGATCGCGTATTCTGAGCATGTACAGGACACGAGTGCTGTTTCATCGTTAGGCGTGGACTCGGATCCAATCCAATCCGATCCGGTCCAATCCGATCCGGTCCAAGCAAAGGTGACAGCCAATGTTGCTTGATGAACTTTTGAAAGGGTCTATTCAAAGTGTCTTAAAAAGAGATCACTATATAATTGATAAATTTGCCGCCCCTTCCGGAAACGTGAAACCATGTCACGTTCTTGCTGCATGACCATTGCGCGCCGTTATACCGCGCGGCAGCACTCTCAGTTTCAAACATACAATATTTTTAGTAAATTCTGTGAATTAACCTCTAATTTAGTCAGTCAAATACTGCTGCAGTTACCGGAGCCTGCTAAAAAACGACCGTAACTTTGGAAAAATCGGTATCACGAGTATCAGGAGGGAAGGCCGGGTGGACCAACTTTACCAGCTACAGCTTGCAGCTAGCTAGGGTACGCGTCACGAACAAGAAAGATGAGCTGAAACTGTTGTCGATTTTTTTTTTTTCGTGCTTCAGACAGCATTCTGAAAGGTCGCATCTCATAAAACAATCGTTGAAGTGCAATAATTATTTCCGGTATCGATTTCGGCTGATATCGACACTTTTGTGTCATTTGTGTCGAATTCCGGGTTGGAGAGTTCGTGTGAGGTACGTCTCTTTGGCTGATGTCGACTGAGCGCTGACTCAAATGCGAATCACGTCAGGAGCCGTGGTTCAAATGGCGTGCCTTATATTCTTGAGAAAACAGGAAGATGACGCAGATATCTATTCTTGGGTTTACTGTAGCTGGGTGTTGGTACGCCTTAACGGACGTCTTCTATGGGTACCAGGTGCTATACAGGTGTTACCATAGGTGCTACCATGAGTGACACCATAGTTTTTTTTTTAGCTAAGAGGTGTGTGGTGAGGGTGCGAGGTTTCCGAGTAGTAGTCACTTTTGGGTTTGAGCATTACAGTTCTGGGCAATGCCGAAAAGCGTGATTTCATATTGTCTCTTCTCAAGATGTCTAAAGTAACGGTGGACCAAAGCTGCGCGAGGCTTATTCCCCGGTGACAATTTTAACTTTTTTTTTTTTTATGAGATGAGTTTTATTCGAATGCCATCTCGGGTCTCTGCAATATTTAACAAGAACTTATTAAGCCTTATTTACTGATATTAATTACAGCTCATATGATCCGAGGCGAGTACAAAGAAAGCGTTGCGGCAGTGTCAGCAACTACGCTATATTTGTAGCAACTCAATAATCGCTAGCTGATAAGTGCCTATAAGGGTAAAGATTATTTTCTTGCACTGTCGTGACGGGCATTTCGCCTTGCCGTATGAATTGTCACACCGAGTTAGCGTCCGGCAATCATGTACCCAGAAAGGATCGCCTGTATGGTGTTTTTGTCTCACTTTGATACTAAAACGTCCCTGAAGACTTGTACATCGATTGTACGATTGACAGCGTTTGAAACAATTTCAATAAAATGAAGGAGTGCGAATTTTTGAAGGAAAGGGAGTCGACCAATCATCCGTCCGCATTAATGGGACCCAGAAATGGCCTCCGGAAATCGGACGTCGACGTATTTCTGCACATTTTATAAATATATGCCCTCGACTCGCGAGGCTGTGCACTATATTATGAGGCTAGGCATTCCCGAATTAATTGCATTGTGCTATTTATTCCTCTTGTTCGCAGGAGTTATGGTATACAATTCCGTGGCATGGCTACCTTCTCGTTCAATTTACATGTTTGGGGCTTGGAGAAAGTAGCAATTTGCTTCATTTACGGATTCGAGCGCACTAAAATTAAACGTTCTTATCACGTCTTCATTTTTTCCCCCCTTATGGATTTCTTTATGTATTATGATTATGGGGAAAATTGAAACGCTTTATTTGAGTCTCGTCGCACATAGAAAACAGTTTGTATTTTGTTTTTCTGCTAGTGACGTGGGTAAGGACAGCGAGCACGTACGGCTCTCGCCCGCACCTGGCCGAGTTACCGTTCGCACTAAACTTACGTAAGTTCGCACTCCCACAGCGCTCTCGTGCGGCGTGCGCAATGTCCAGGAGACGCGAAAACGATGTGCATGAGCTCGTGTGCAATATGCAGCTGTGAGGCCGGATGAGTTGGTCTCTATGGCCTTACTGTGGCCTTTGATAAGCGTTGTGCTTTCAATGTTACTTTCATTTGCAATGAAAAGTGGTTGGTCACAGCCGGCCATGCTGACATCTGAATTTCACGATGCGCTCTTGTACGGCGCATAACACCGACACATTTTTTTTCGCTTCTGCAGCAGCGCGTAACAGGGTTCTTCGAAATCTCCAGCTTTTTCGTATTTCGTAAGCTTTCTGGAGGCAAGGTTGATATCGATGAGTTTGGACCGCCGATTTCAACGCTTTCTATTGTGTTTTTGCACTTTTTTTTTCTTTTTTTTTTTTGGGGGGGGGGGGGGCTGTTTGTTTTTACCAAGTAACTTAAAATGCTTAACTACTGGCAGTAGATTACGAGATAAAATATATATTTTGGCCCTGCAATGGTTATCGTGGGTTGTTCACGTCGAAAACTGCGTGCTTTTGCTGTTCTCAGCGTGTATAAGATTGTATAATATTATGGTGCTTTTTTTTTTTCTTTTAATTGATTCACGAAGCGCGCGCGCGCACACACACAAACACAAAAGGGACCCCGGGGGGGGGGGGGGGGGGGGGGGGGGGCAGAACATGAGCTTGTTATTTTTCCTGATTTCAGAAAGCCACCGAAGCGATTTTTATAAATCGTGTTTCATTTAAAAACGGAGAACCAGAGATGCGTAACCTTTCCGCCGATCACTGCCAAATGAAATGTCGATGTTGCTATCAAACCTCTCTCGATTGTTTTTACTCTTCAATGACACGCTGACCACCGCGAAAAAAAAAAAAAAAGTAATTGTTTTCAGAGATTTACAGACGTGGTTTGACGGCTCATCATCAATGCGAGCGCCTCGCGTGTACTTTTCAGTGAGGCGCAATAAATGAAAACAAACAAAGGGCCTCCTTCATTGTTACGATTATGACACACCGCAGTTCCTGTTTGTTACATCCGGTGTATAGGCTGGTTCACGCAGCCCCGATTCTTTACGTTACGTTACGTAAGCTTACGTATACAAGCCACCGTATCGTTACATAACGTTATGAAAAGTCACCGAGAAATCTGTGCTTTTAAGCGTGGCTACCAATTGAAGGAGCTATACACTCCGTGCGGGAACTATAGGGGGCGCTTTGAAAAACGCGCGCAGCGCCGCTGGCGGAGGAGCTGGCGTTCGACAGTGAGGCGCGCTCAGTAGCCTGCGGCGCCTTTTCGTGTGCGAAGCTGTGGCGGCGGAAGCGCGCACGGACGAAACTTTTGCTTTTTGAGCCGATAAGTTGAGGGTGACGTTGCATGAGTGCTGGGGAAGATTTAAGAAGGGCATTTAGCTGTTCTCCGCTTCTTATATATTGAGTTTGAGTCGTTATTAGGGGTAATTTCTTTAGTTGCGGTCGAAAAAGGGGTTTGAGCAATTTTCCGAAAAGCAAGACGGCCGCCACCATAATTGCTCCGACTGGGAAATTTGTTTCGCTCGTTGCTGTAAAGGTAGGCCTGCTGGGACGATGATATTTGGAGGCGAGTGAGATGTTCACTAAGTTTGTGCACGAAGTGTGCCAAGCTTTTTTAAGACAGCAAGTGTGAAAGTTATGGTTCGAACTAATAAAGGAATAAAGCTGTCAGGAATATCCAATATTGGACCCAAAATGTTGTGTTATAACCGGGCTGTGCGAAGTGCAGATTTGGACACACAAGTTCTTGGACATGACCGTAACAACAGTTATAATACCAAAAAATAGGTGGCCTAGGGAAACTAGGTTGTAGACATTTGGTTTGGGCGGCGTAACTGAAGGGGAAACGGTTTTGACCGTGAAAGGGCTCTTAAGAGTATACCACGCGTCGTGGGAGATGGAGACTTCACAGGTAGGAAGGGACTAAGTGCACTGTACTTCCAATTGAAACAACTTTACGAAAGGTGGCTTCAAAGCCGAGAAAACCAAATTGCCGGCCAACACACAGTTTGACCGTCAAAGCCGTTTGCGGTCAGCTGTTGTGTAGTAATCTGGTTGTGCGAGGTGCTGATTTTCGGCACACAGGTACTTTGACAACCGTAACTTGACAAAACAATTATTATACCTAAAAAAGGTGGCATAGTTTAACCTGGTGGAAATAATTTTGGGCGGCGTAACTAAATGGGAACCCGTTTTGACCGTCAAAGGCTGTCAAGAGTATACCACTCATCATGGCCGGGAGGTGCACACTTTACAGGTAGGAACAGTGCTTAGAGTCCACGTAAATTGAGGGGGGTCCCTACAAGAAGGTGGGGAAAAGGGGGGGGGGGGGGGGGGTTTATGAGATGTAATAGATGCACGTAAAATAAACCCCGCTGCTGACTCTGTCCACGCTGTACCTGCAACCCTCAACCCCAAATGTCACATCCCTGAAAAACAAGCTATCTTATTGCAAGATATGATTTTGATTTCACTAATGCTGGGGCTGCGGAGGAGGGTCTCAGACCATCCGTTAAAATCAGTGGGGGGGTAGAGACCCCATGAGACCCCCCAAACTGTAAGCCCTGGGTAGGAAGGGACCAGTGGACGGTACTTCCAGTTCGAATAACTTTGCGACAGATGGCTCTAAAGCCGAGAAAAAAAAAATTGTTGTCTACAATACTCGGGGTGTCAGCGTTTCCACATCCAAAAGGAGGTTGATCAAAAAAGAAAGCACACCACATAAACTTCCATACTCAAACATCAATTGTCCAGTGATTCCAAGTTTCATTGTAGTTTTCCTTAGATTCATATTTGTCAATTTTTGTACCGTCCGAATCTTTCTTCATGAAGTACAGACCGCGTGCCATACTGGTCCGGAAAGATCATCTACACGTACAATAGGGACGAAACGTCTTTCGAGGGCATTCCTTCAACGAAATTCGCACTGCATACCCGCGAGTGTGGGATGGCATTTCAGTTCGAGCTGAGATATGTGTGCGTTACTGGTACGAAAACAAACGCAAAGCGCAAAGCGGCAGTGTAGAATATGTCAGCCGTGCCGACACAGTGGCAGACATGATCGGGAGACCAAATTTCTCGCGTCGTACGGCACGGGTCCATCGTTGTCGCTGTCCCACAAAACATCGGCGAGGTGAAAAGCTGTGAAACTTAGTCCCCACGAGATACGACGCATAAGTATTGGAGCACTTAACGACGCAGCAGTTCATGCTGTTAACCCAGCGCAACCGCACCGCTCCGACTTCAATGCGTACCAATGTACGCGGAGTAGGTTCGTTTCGCAGGGGCTCTCACTGCCTACCTTCAGTAACGTCCGCGCGGCGGCGCGCCAATCGCGTCGCACGGAGTGTATAGGAGGTATTCAGTAGACGCCATATTTGAGGGCGATGTTTAGAGCGCAGGCTCAGAACGAGCTCACATTGGGGAATTGTAGTAGACCGTTTCCGCAGCCCGCTAAGCACCCGGATAACGCTCCGTAATCCGCCACAAGAGCTTGAACTATAAAGACTAGGCTGGCGGCGCGCGTGCGCAGCTGAGGCGTTTTCTTCACGGATATCGTAGCGGAAGAGAAAAACGGTCTGCTACAATTCCCTATTAATAGCCTGCTAAGACCGGCAACCTTGATGGTGCTAAATGCACGCTCCAACGGGACTGCGGAAGCTCGCCGTCAGCACGCGCTCAGCAGCAGCGCACACGGATATGGCCGCCAGTGAATACTCCCTATACACTCCGTGCGTATAGAGCCTCCCTATCCGTGCGACACGACTGGCGCGCCGCCGCGCGGCCGGTACCGAAGGTAGGCAGTGAGAACCCCAGAGAAAACGAAACCGAAACCACGCCGCGTACTTTGGTACGCATTGAAGTCGGAGTGGTGCGGTTGCGCTGGGTTCACAGCATGAAGTGCTGCCTGTGCTGCGTCATTAAGTGCTTCAATATTTATGCGTCGTATCTCGTGGAGACAAAGTTTCACAGTTTTTCACCTCGCCGATGTTTTGTGGGACAGCGACAACGATGGAGCCGTGCCGTACGACGCGAGAAATTTGGTCTCCCGATCATGTCTGCCACTGTGTCGGCACGGCTGACATATTCTACACTGCCGCTTTGCGCTCTGCGTTTGTTTTCGTACCAGTAACTTCTACATGTGTCAGCGCCGATGGGACGAACTGAAATGCCATCCCACACTCGCGGGTATGCAGTGCCAATTTCGTTGGAGGAATGCCCTCCAAAGAAGTTTCGTCCCCATCGTACGTGTCTATGATATTTCCGGACAAGTATGGCACGCAGTCTGTACTTTATGAAGAAAGATTCGAACGGTAAAAAAAGTGACAAATATAAATCTAAAGAAAACAATAATGAAACTCGGAATCACTGGAGAATCGACGTTTGAGTATGGAAGTTTATGTGGTGTACTTTCTTGATCAGCCTCCTTTGGGATAGGGAAACGCTGACACCCCGAGTTCTGTAGGCAACAATTTTTTTTCTCGGCTTTAGAGCCACCTATCGCAAAGTGGTTCGAACTGGAAGTACCGTCCACTGGTCCCTTCCTACCTGTAAAGTGTGCACCTCCCACGATGAGTGGTATTATCTGACAGCCTTTGAAGGTCAAAGCCAGTTCCCATTTAGTTACGCCGCCCAAACTAAATTTCTACCTGGTTTCGCTATGCCAACTCTTTTTCTTATAATAAGTGTTGTGCCAAGTGACGGTCATGTCGAAGTACCTGTGCGCCGAAAATCAGCACCTCGCACAACAGGTTATTACACAACAGCTGACCGCAAAAGCCCTTGGCGGCCAAACCGTGTGTTGGCCGACAACTTTGTTTTCTCGGCTTTGGAACCACCTTTCGTAAAGTTGTTTCGCTTGGAAGTACAGTTCACTAGTCCCTCCCTGCCTGTAAAGTCTCCACCTCCCCTGACCAGTGGTATTCTCTTGACAGCCTTTTCATGGTCAAAACAGGTTCCCCTTTGAGTTACGCCGCCCAAACCAAATTTTCACCTGGTTTCCTTATGCCAACTTTTTGTTTTTGTACAATAAGTGCTGTGTCATGTTACTGCCAAGTCCAAGTACCTGTGTGCCCAAATCTACACTTTGCACAGCTCGCTATAACACAACATGTTGGGTTCAATATTGGATATCCCGTACAGCTTTATTTCTTTATTCGTTAGAAACATAACGTTCACACCTGCTGTATTAAAGAAACTTGGCACTGTTCGTGCACGAATTTAGTGAACATCTCACTCGCCTCCAAATATCAACGTTCCAGCAGTCCCAGGTTTACAGCGACGAGCGAAATAAATTTTCCACTCAGAGCAATTATGGTGGCGGCCGTCTTGTTTTTCGGAAAATTGCTCCAACTCCCTTTTCGGCCGCTACTAGAGAAATTACCCCTAATAACGACTCAAACTCAATATACAAGAAGTGGAGAACAGCTAAATGCCCTTCTGCCCCAGCACTCATGCAACGTCACCCTCAACTTATCGGCTCAAAAAGCAAAAGTTTCGCCCGCGCGCTTGCGCCGCCACAGCTTGGCATACGAAAAGGCGCCGCAGGCTCCTGAACGCGCCTCACAGTCGAACGCCAGCTCCTCCGCTAGCGGCGCTGCGTGCGTGTTTCAAAGCGCCCCCTATAGTTCCCGCACGGAGTGTATACCTGGTACGCGGTATTCGAGACACGAATGTTTCGGGGAGGTAAGAAAATGGACAGTCTTTAAAAGTTGAACCTAGCTCGACTCCTTACGTTACGTTACGACGAGCCTCGTGTCCTCGGTTGCCACGGTAACTCACCGCCCTAGCTCGTCGTCACCGAAACATTCGTGTTTAGAATGTCGCGTGCCAGACTATCTCCATGAATTAATTGGTAGCCAAGCTTAATGCGAAGCACAGATTTCTCGGTGACTTTTCGTAACGTTATGTAACGTAACGTAACGTGAGAAAACCGGTCTGCGTGAACCAGCCTTATTAGCGGCGAGATGTTTCGGTGGCGCTCTCGTTCGGTTACCTTTCGTGACGTCATTACCTTGTGAACAACAAGTTGGATGGTGTTTTTAATGGGCATGGTGGAAGCCTGAAATCATAGCGCTCTCAAAGCAAAACTGCCAACACCGCCAAAATTGAAGTTCTTACATTCCTCTTGTTTCCGTCGATCAGAGATTCTTTGCTGACGTCATGGTCAATATTCGGCCAATAGTGGTGGGCCGACCACGGCGACGCTTTCGATCGCTCACGTCGCCAATACGAGTGGAAAGAATTCTGTGGCTATGCAGTCAAAGCTATGGGCGCACGGGCGCTCGAGCACCCCGAGTGCCGATCAAAGCATGCAGGCACGCGCACTCTTCACTCCTGAAATGCCGCAGAAAGTTGTCCACGAACATAGACGATTGCAGGCACGGCATCTGGCCGCCGCCTTGTCTCTGCTCGTGCGGGCAAATAGTACGTGCAGTTGCAAGCTTGCCAAAGCTCACGCGCACGCTGCGCACGTATACATTTTCAGCGTTCGTGCGTGTAGCGCGTGATTTACTCGCTTTCCGAAGCTACAAACAATGCGCGTGCTGGGTTGAGGGCTTGTAAATACTGAAATGGTGTATAGACGACTGCAAGCTTTCCTTAGTGCCAGCGTCCAGATCTTGATATCACCGGCGCACTCCATTATACACCCTTCCCTCTTTTCTTCCTTCTTTTTCTTTTACTTTTCGACTTCTATGGCATTAAACGTTTTCTGACTGACAAGCGGAGTGACTGGCCGCCGCCATGTCTCCGCTCGTGCGAGCATGCCCGTGCAACTGCATGGCTTGCCAATGTGTACAAGCACGCTTCACGTGCTTGTATACACATGGGGCACCAGTCAGGCCGCCATGCTTGCAATAGACCATTTGCTGTATTACCCAATTCATCAAGGAGAATGCAGGGATTGGTGTTCCACTCGCCACACGCGCACGCCTTCCCCGTACACAAAATTCGAAGTAAATAACCAAATAAAGCTTTGACGAACGCGCGTGCAAGATGCCATTTGTTTTAGGTATTTGCTTTAGAAACGTTACTACTGCCGAGGCCAGCACGTGCGGCGCGAGGGAAACCAATCTCTGCATGCTCCTTGATGCTTGGGTGCTGTTTAGAGCGCATGCTCAGCACGAGCTCACATCAATAGGCTGCTGAGACCGGCACTCTTGATGGTGCGGAATGCACGTTTCAAAAGAACTGTGGAAGCTCGCCATCAGCACGCGCTCACATTCGTGCACACAGCTATGGCCGCCACTGAATACTTCCTATAGCAATAGGTCTATTGTTCATAGGGGGTATTCACCGGACGCCTTATTTGAGGACGCTATTTAGAGCGCACGCTCAGAACGAGCTCAGTATTTATAGGCTGCTAAGACCGGCAATCTTGATGGTGTGGAATGCACGTTGCAAAAGCTAACTTATGGCGGAGGTATACAGTTGCTAGTCGATCGCAGAGAGGTGGCCAGATTGAAATTTTTATTTGGAATTCTTAATGAAAAGCTCTCTCTAGTTCCTTTCTTAAAATGCTCAGATTCAAGGCTTACCGTGACGACATCGTCACGAATTCTCCTTAACCCCCATTTTTGCTCGGACTAACACTTTTAAAAATTCTTTCTTTGTACGTTCAATATCAGAATGGAACAGTCCTGCGAGAGAATTGTTTTTAGAGAGTGAATGCATGTTATGTGCGTGAGCACTCTAAACAAGTGTTAATGCAACTCTGGATTGTTCATTTATATTTGTCTTTGTGTTTGTCTTGGGTATGTTCCACCCATGTGTCGCCCTTCCTGCTTGGGCCAATTAAGGCTCGCAGAATGTATAAATAAACCCTGGAAGCTCGCCATCAGTATGCGCGCAGCAGTCGCGCACACAGCAATGGCCGCCAGTAAATAGTGTACTACCATATATCCTCTTCTATAGACGCTTTCAGGGCGCGCCAGATTGAGCCGCCATAGCCGACCTTCTCTTGTCTTACCGAGATGCCGAGCCTCTGAAGCGGGCATTGACGAGCCTCCAGAAAGGCCTATGCTGGGGAGGACATAGTAACGCTTAATATGGCAATAACCTGTCCTGCTGTCGCAATGAGGAGGTGAAGCGAACGGAATAAGAGGGAACAAAACTGAAGGTCGGTAATGGCAGCGCCCATGCACAGCTGTCTGAAAGCGTGACGCGGCTGCTGAAAGTGAAAAGGATGGAGCGGCAGACAAGAGTCATGTAACGGGCGCCCCGCTGCGGCGAGAAACCGAAACACACTTGTCCCGAGGGATGGAATGTCCGCTCGAGCTTCTCGCGTTCCTCGGGCTACTGCTTATTTTCTCGTCGGTTTTGAAAACCACGTTTCGGGTCCTCGCCGCTGCAAAAGCTGTGCGCTGAATACCGGACTCCCCGAGAAATGTGCTACCAGATCCTCGCGATCCAAATCTGCGACCGCGGGCACTCTATGGCTCCGTCATCGAACTCATAACTACCGTGTCTCTTGCTACCATAGTTTTTAGGAAAATATTTTTCTAAATCGGGGAAACATTTTACGATCACCCTGCATATTTGCAAGCGCCGCAGTAAATCTGCTCATAATTCACATAAGTCAACGTTACTGAAACACTCAGTTGGGAAACTAACCCTTGAAACCCGGACCGCTCGCGTGCACCGAGACTGGATGAGCATCGTACCGGCGTGCGGTCGTGTATCACTACTGCGTGGTGCACGTTAAAGACCTCAGGCTAGCGGTTGTACTGCACTGGCTAAATTGCTTATCTACAGTGGGTAACAATGTCACCATGTTCAGGCAGACTAACCTCCTGCTGTATAAACAAATAACAAATTTGACATATTAACTTTGACCAAACTAGATGAAAGCCCCTCTATCCTGGGAAAAGTGACGCCATTCATTGTTGTGGAAATGTTCGAGACACGTGCCGCGCGCCACTTCTGGGAAGAACATGGAGTCTGAAATCTAGCTCATTGTCTGTGCCGCCACGATCTTCCCAAGGGGTGCACGTTGCACGTGCCTCTTACATTGGCGCACCTTGCGCTACTTTTAAAAGCATGAAGGGACTTTAAACTAGATACGATTACAGCGCCACCGGCCCTTGCGCGACTCGACTGAACCGGTATAACGTGCAACCGTGCAGTTGCCGGAGTGGCCGCTGCGGGAGAAATAGTGGCGTTGCGATCGCATCTAGTTCGGTTCTCGAGTACGAAATAGAGCCACTTTTTCAAAGCAGGCTCCTATGGTAGTTTCCCAACTGAGTTGTTCTAATAACATTGACATAAATCCTCTGATCCACTGATCTAACAGTTTGCTGGATCGCGCATCCCCACTTGTCGCTGCAGAGCACCGCTCTCTATGGCATTTTTTTGGATCGCGCATCCCCCCTTTAGGGTGCCTTCATTTGCGCTTTGCATAGGGTGGAGACATCTGGCCATTTTGTTCCCACATTTTTATTTTTATTCTTTTAGTTTAGGAGCGCGTGAGAGAGAGTGTTCCTGCACGGGTTCGGGGCGCTGACTGTGCTATGGCGACATTTTGTTTTCGACGATTTCTTTGGATTTCAGCCGTGATCGCGTGCTGTCGGCCTCGGGTACTACAAAGGGTGGCATCACTCTAAACAGAAGGACATTGAGGCACCCTACCCCACTTGGTCGCTGCGTCGCTGCGTCGCTGCATTGCAAGTGCGGCCACCGGAGGTGCTGAATCGGCTATCTGTGCGGTCAATAACTAATTTTACTAAAACACCCAAAGTGTAAGTTTGTCCGTTTTTCGCATAAGCGTTCCCCATTTATTTCGCGATATTATCTAGGCTCACTAACAATCGAGTGTGCCCAATCATATAAATACCTTGGTGTTAATTTCTCTCCTAATCTGTCTTGGACTCTTTACATTTACTCAATCACTGCCGAAGCTCCAGGTTACATCCGACGCTGCTTGCACTCTGTCCCTCCAGCCTTGCGGCTGCTGGCCTACAAAACATTTGTCCGTCCGAAAATTGATTACACAGCTGCCACTTGGTCCCCTCACTAACACCTTAGAATCCATTCAAAAACGCGCTGCCCGACTCATCCTATCTAACTATGACCGTAATGCCAGTGTGTCCGTAATGAAAGCTCATCTGTGCCAACCCCACTCTCCATACTCGCCGTAGAATATCACGGATTTATCTTTTCCAGAAGAGTTTTTATCATCACCCTCAACTCAGACAATTGCTTCTGTTGGATCCCCACCGTTCATACCAACGACTTTTTAACTCCCTTAGCGTACATCGCATCCCTGGTTCCACTGTCACTTTTAACAACTTATTTTTCCCCCTTGCCACCGTAAAATGGAATAATCTGCCGGACCATATAGCGCACATCAGTAACCCCGATATTTTTAAGCATGCTGTGACATCTTTAATTATTGTATAACCATTGTCATGTTTCTATGTGTGGCCACCACTTGGCCACCATTTATTTTTATGTTGTTTTTGTTTACCATGTGTATTAAAAGATTCACCCGAATGTTTTGCCTGTATCCCCCCCCCCCCCCCCTTATATAACGGCCCTAACGGGGCCCTTTAAGGGTTAATAAATGCAATGAATTATTGGACCTACATGAAGTCAGCCGGGTGAAGCGTTGCAGAGGCTGAGCGGCTGCGTGCTGAAAGACAGGTTTTCTGCTCGTTTGCCGTCATTCGCAGTAGAAGCTTTTGAAAACCCTGTGTAAACGGTCGTAGCTGCCTTTGGGAACCTTTGGAAATTTTTTACGAAAGAGCAGCACCGCAGGAAAAAGACACAACTTGTCGAACGCAAATCTCGCGGTCAGGCGGCGTGATCAAAGGACATGCCTTGGCACGCCAAAGTTCTATGTCTGTGTTCCATCGCACGCTTGGATACCGATCAAGAATCGACGCTTAGCAACATTAAGCTCCATCTATAACCGGCAATTTCCTTTCGTCATTCTCAAAGCATGGAAAAGATGACGCAAGCCTTGGGTAACGCCTAAGCTAACCAAGGTGCTACGGATTAAGAATTACTTGAATATCATCAGTTTTTAAAAAACAAAACAAAAAAATAAGCTTGTTTCCTTTAAAAAATACCGCAATCAATTAAAATGTTCTAAGGATTGAAAAGCGTGATTATTTCAACAACCATTTTGGTCCTTTGGAAACAATGAAACCTGATAGTATGCGGAAGAGAATACTTTCAGTACTCAATCATAAGCCACCCCCAAAACGTACCTCAAGAAATTAACGTAAATAATGCTAGGTTAACCGAAGTAAGCAAGGTGAATGCGTTCAATAGTTTCTTCGATAACGTCGGTGCATCCTCTTGTGCATCATCGCCCTGCGTACCTAAAGCACTAGAGTTCATGTCATTATCACAGGTATATACTTTTTTTTTTTAAACTTCCGACTGGCGATATAGAAGTACGTTCTACTGTCATGAGTCTTAAAAAGAGCAAGATCATTGATGTCGACAACATGCAGATAGCGCCTATCAAATACGTCATTGATTTTCTTGCACCATATCTCTCTCTCTCTCTCTCTCTCTCTATATATATATATATATATATATATGGTGCAAGAAGATCAATGACACATTTGATAGATACTCGAAAGTATCTCTAAGACTAATTTTTATTCTTCCCGTTTTTTCTAAACCATTTGAAAAAACGTTTACACCAAAGGTTCCTTGCGCATCTTGAAAAATATTTTTTAAGCACAGTTTCACAATTTGGCTTTCGTAAGCACCGTTATACTGAGATGCCATTTTTTATTCAAGAATAATTTTCTTAAAAGCATTTGGCGTGGAAAAAATAACACTCGGCGTATTTTTGAATGAACCGAAGGCTTTGATTTCATAAATCATGATATTTTTCTAGCTAAACTCCCCTTTTTTGAAGTAAGGGGTATCGCGCTGGATATCTTGAAATCATACTAAATAGACACCAATACGCATTTTTTTTTAATTATAATTCAGGTGGGCTATCCATACGATTGAAAGTTCCTCAGGGAAGCTTATTGGGCCCTCATTGTTATTTATTTTGTATATTATTGACATTGTTACCGTGGCTCATAATATTGATACCATGATAAAAAAAATCTGCCGATGATAAAAGCTTTTTTTTTTTTCGCCCATAACCATGCAGTACAACTATTTCGATAATATACGAAGTGCTAAACCGAATTACGGCCTGGACAACTAACAACAAAATAAATATATTCTGTAAAAACAAAACAAAGGTATATTGTTTAGGTCTCGCAATAAAATGGTAGATGTTTTTTCTTGTCTCGTTATAAACAACGAAGAAATTTAGTTTGTAGAGCAGATTAAATTATTGGGTGTGTGTTTCTCACATGGTTCTTTGAGTTGGAATGCTCATTTCGACTATATTTACAAAGAACGTTGGCCTACTAGCAAATATTAAAGCTGCATTTCCTATTCAAATAAAGTGAACAATTTATAATTCGTTTATTTGTTCCTATCTTAATTAATGTAACATTGTATGGGGCACCACAACCAAAACAAACCTAACTAAATTACCTCTCTTACATAAGAAGGCAGTTCGTGCCATTGCGTGCTTGAAATTTCTTCATCCCACTGAGTCCGTATTTAAATGCCTTAATATAAAAACCTTCTAGCAAATGTATATTTTCAAGCTTTTGTCGACTGTTCGGCGTCACATTGAATTTTTCATCTCGTTAGCTAAACTAAAATTTCACACTATTTTGCGTAACCCAAGACACAATCATCCATGAATGATTCACCCATCGCTGGCCAACTACCTTAATCAAACGCTTCATTTCGTTCCGTCCACCATACTGAATAGTACAGGTAAAATAGGAATCAACGTAAACACACTATCACATAAAGCCTTATTAATTTTTATGCTTTCAATGCGACGCTTGTGTAGGGAGATTATTATGCTGAGCAGTACTGTATGGTGTGTGTGTGTGTTATCTGACATCATAGTTTCTCTGCTTTTTATATTTGCTTATAGAAAATGTGCTCACATGCTTCGTTTTTAAATATATATATATATATATATATATATATATATATATATGTGTGTGTAGAAAGCTTTGTGTTTTATGTTAGTTTTCTTTTTCACTTATACAAATTTTTGTTTTTACAATCTGCGGGGTGAAGGGCTGGAACCTTCGTCAAGCTTCTTTTTAGCAGCTTTTCGTACCAGTCACTTGTTTGTAGTATAAAACTTTGTGATAGGAAATAAATTTGATTTGATTTGATTACGCCGCCTGACTGCGAGATTTGCGATCGACGAGCTGTGCCTTTTTCCTGTGGTGCAGCGCTTTTGTGAAACTTTCGAAAAGCCTATACTATATACTGCGACCGTTTTCACAAGATATTCAAAAACTTGTTCGGTGACTGACAGCGAACGTGAAGAAAGTGTGTCTTTCAGCACGCAGCCGCCCAGCTGACTCACGTAGGCTCACGCAACAGCAGCGAACTGGCGATAACAACACACACCCTTGTCTAGGGATAAAAAAAAAGTAGACAGGATCGTGATATAACGCACGAATATGCATGACCGTACGTGCGTATTCGACTTTTTAATTGGTTTCATGTACTTCCCCTAGATCACTTAAAGGGAGTGATACAACAGTTTCTTGTACTTTCAGTAAATACCGTTCAGAATTACTCCTTGGCATTGAGAACCTATGAAAAACGCGTTCTTTCCCCCATGCAGTGGCAATCGCAGAAAATATTCGAGGAAAACGGTTCACCATATATAAGGTGCCTATACATGTTCGCCTAGCGCGTGACGCGCTGGCACACTGAGTGCGTGACTTGCGCGGTAAAATGGCGTCTATATATGCATTCGCCAAGGCTACGTGCTCGATCTGAGTCGCACCAGTTTCCTCGCACTTCAAATGATAAAAAAAAAGCGATCGGGCGGAGAACAGTGATCACTGTATGAGCCGCATTTAAATATTGTCACCGCGGGGATCGCAAAGCTTGATGACGAAATCCTGGTGGTCGCATCGTTGACAACGCCAACGATGCGACCTCCACCGCTTCGTCTTCAAGTTTTGCGAAGGAGAGACTGAAAGAAAACGTCCGCTTTTGTCCTGGAAATTACGCGGCGACAAAGAAGCTTCTTGGTCAGTGGCATTGAGTGCGAGCATACTTGGGTTCCAAATAATTGGGGTTGTGTGGATATTTATACATCGTGTAGTTGGTCAGTCATTTCAATGTTGCGACGAGTCACTCGCTGTAGATGATCAATTTAGCCAGTGCGGTACAACCGCTAGCCTGGGGTATTTAACGTGCACCACGCAGTAGTGATACACGACCGCACGCCGGTACCATGCTCATCCAGATCAAACAGGCAGGAGTGGCGATTGAACGCAGTATCCGTGGGTTCTGCAGCGCGAGCTTTCGCTCCACGTGCTCCGAGCTGGTCCGCGCTAGCCCACTCGGCCACCGATCCCCCCTTGGGTTCCACTAGTGCAGTGGCTTATGTAAAGTGAGAAACATTCCTGCCCATATCGTTGCACAGCCCCTTTAATAATTGTCTCTCTATTTTGTTACTGCAGCTTAGTTCGCTCGTATGGTCATGTTATTTTAAATACACAATTCGAGTTCTTTTTTTTTTTTTTCCTATTTTATACAGAACAGGTAATTCGATGCTAACGAGTCCGGATATGAGGGACTTTTCTTATATCGTTCGGAAGCGCGTTACTAGCGAAAGCTCGTGTCGCCACTTTGAGTAGGGACTCAGCACGTGCCCGCAGTTCCCTCGATGCGCTGTGTACGATCAACGAAAAGTTAATACTGTACTCAACTCTCCCTTAAGCTGAGACTAGAAGCTCCGCCTTCAGCGCGAGCTCGCTGGCTTCCGGAGTGCTTTGGTTGCGCGTGCCTGCGCGTTCACACTTGTGTTAGCAAGAGCAGGAAGCTCTCGCAATGGCCCGTTGAACGCGCAGTCGTGCTTTCAGAAAGGAAAACGATGGAAGAATCAAAACAGTGACTTCAACAATTCCGCTAAATTGATCATGAATAGAGACAGAGGCGTCGGAACTATTCGGGAGAGGGGGGCCTTTCTGCCCCTCTCCGGTAATGTTTACTTGAAAAGTTTTGAAATGTCAAGTGAGGTGGGGTTGGGGGGGGGGGGGGGGGCGCCACAGATTAGAGATAAACATTAATCGGCGATCAAACAAAAGCCGAGAGAAACTTGCTTTCATTTCCTACACATGAACGGCGAAAACGAGCAACCCAGTGCCGACGTCCGAATTAAGGCCAGGATCAGAAAGAGACCTATATAGATGTTCTCGCCGGAGCGAACTCGTACAAGCGCGAAGCCCGAGCCCGAGTGCAGCGGCAGCGGAAAGTGGCTTACGACCGCACAGATCGCGCAAAGCCCCGAGGCCCTAACAGGTTTTTCTTTATCCGACAGACATCGTGGATTACGTCCAGCTGGCCGTCGGTGAGTTAATCAGCCGACAAAAACATCCTCGAGCCTCTCTCGCATGCTCTCCGCTGGTGGCGTTATTGACATTCAAACGTGAAGGTCGGTCGCGTCCGCACGCGGCTCGGCGCGCATGCATTGCGACTGGTCTGCCGTCCTCCAAGTGCGTCTGCAGAGTTCCTCGTTCGTGTCGACAGTAGGATCTATAGGGGGCCTGTCTGTTACAGTCCTGCGGCCACAAAGAAACGAGCAACATGTGGATCGGCGCCAAAGGTGAGCGCATCGCGCGCGGGCGCCAACGCCGCCTGTAAGCAGCGCTGATGTTTAGCGAAGCGCTGTCCCAATCACCAGAGGTGTCTCCGACCAGTGGCGTATCAACTTGTTTTTGAGTGGGGGAGCAAACCAGACCCCCCCCCCCCCCCCCAGGACCGGTGGGCGGTGCTCTTGGTATACCTTGGGCGCCCCCGGCCAGTGTTTGCCCTGCCCAGTGGCGGCTGTTTCAGGGGGGGGGGGCAAAACACATGTTTTGTCCCCCCCCCCCCCCATCCAACTTTGAGGAGTGGGGGGCAAGCGCCCCCCTTGCCCCCCCGGTTGGTACACCCATGTCTCCGACGGTGTAAATGAGACGAAGATACGAGGCAAAAAGATAGTGATGAGACGTTGACCAATTCCGGACGTATCTTCGCTTTCATTGAGATAATTATCCCCCCCCCCCCCCCCAATGAAAGCGAAGATATATATATTAATGTATGCGTCGGGAGGGGGGACTCACTTGGTGCGCCAATTACTACGATATACGCATTCGTCGAACGAATGACGGACCGCGTGGAACGGTCTATCTTGAATGCACGATCCGAGTAGGAACACTGAGCAAACGAAACGTCGTGCTCATTGTTCCTGCTCGGGTCGCGTCTCTGAGCCAAGCCGACTGCTGTGCCTCGTCATGAGCTCCGTATCCTGCATCTCACAAATGTCTAGAACGGAGACAAAGACGCAGACGTGTGAGCCTATACCTCAGAGCTTTGTTTTGTACGAGATCTCGCGCATTGAAGGCATTTTCCAGAGCTGTACGCGAACACAAACAAGTCCGCGTTTGCCCACAGTGGGCGCGGGCACTGCGCTTGCGCAGAAACTACAACCACTTGAGGCGAACCCGCATAGTGCATGGCGTCACGTCAGAGAGTTGAGTTGTTGTATGCGCGCTGGTGCCTCCTCTCTCAGCACTGCAGATGTTCGTGAGACATAAGATTGCAGTGCACACTCTATGGCGCGCTCTGCGGCAAAGTAGACGCACATGCAATTTAGAGAGTGCATTCTCAGAGTCGCGACTGGGAACAGAAACTTCGGACAAGAATCACTATCAAGGATCAAACTTGAGCCAACTGGTGATTCGTGTAGGTAGGCCTTTTCGAGGACTTCGGTTGTGCGTGCGCTCGCTTTTCTTTTTTTTTTTTTTTTTCCCCCTTGCGCTAACGTTAGTAGAAGGAAAAACCAATATTAGACCTTGAATGCAGGCCGGTCTGCCCTTAAATTACCGTCACGCTGGTTCACGCTATAGATGAGCTATTTATCCAGTGCGGTACGAATGCTAGTCCGGGGGGTCTTTGACGTGCAGAACACAGTAGCGATTATCCACGAATTATACGGGCATGGGGTGGGAATCGAAGCGAGGCGAGAAACGATTAAGTTGTTAGGTGGGCACAAAGAAAACTGCCTGAGCTCTGACTTTCCAGCAGAGTGCGCCAAGAGTCTATACCTGTCGCCTCTGTAGAGCATCCAACGAGTGACGCAAACCTAGGGACTCATTGAGCGTAATATACGCTCTGCACAGGCACAAAGAGGATATGCCCTTTCGCATGCGCAATGTACGCGCGCAGGTGGCGCTCTGGTCATTTGCCATTTGTTTACTGAGCTGTGGAACTCAACATGCTTTTCTGCGGAGGACGCCGGCTATGCGTCCGTGACTCGTCACTTTTTTTCCCCCTAGGGCCGCTGGAAAGGCATATACACCATTCCAGCTAGCACTCATAAGTTATAGGCAAACCAATGCCGAGTCATTAGGTCGAGGGCGCATACGCGTCGTCGTCATATATTCCGCAGAAGGGAGCTACTGTGCATGGTCAGAACGCGTTTCATAGACCAGCAGACAAAGGTGGCAGAGTGCAGAAAGCGAGAATTGGAGTCTGCAATCATTCACTCTCCGCCAACTCTTCGAGGCAGTAGACGTCTCTTCGGAATCTTGGCTGCATTCATCTACTTTGAGTACGTTTATACGACTGACGACGGCAATACACTTCCCTTTCTAACTCCGAATAATGACTCTAAAGGCCTAGGAAGCCTAACAGTCACTGAGCCAGGTGTTCTAGCATTACTGCTTAAACTGGGCAAAAAAAAGAAGTAACGGTCCTGATGAAATTTTAAATATGTTCCTAAAACGGTATGCCGAATGGATTAGTAAATATTTAGTGCCAGTTTTTAACAGGTCTCTCAACCGTTATTCTGTGCCAACGAGTGGAAAATGGCAAAAGTTGTACCTATTCAGAAATCCGGCGAATACTTAATGGCCGCAAACTATAGACCTATATCTCTCACATGCACGGCTGTAAATTCCTCGAACGCATCATGACGGTATTTATTGATAAACACAATATTTAATGCACGCAGCAGCACGGCTTTATGAGTGAACTATCAACTGTTACGCAACTGGTCGAGACCATCCATGATTTCGCGACGGCTATAAATAATAGAAGCCAGATTGATGTAATATCTTTAGACCCATCAAAAACGTTTGACCGTGTTTCACGCGTCAAACTTCTTAAAAAAGCTTCCACAGATCATTGGTGAGGGTTGTATAGTATCGCGGATAGAAGACTACCTAAACAATCGGTTTCAGTTTGTATGTTATGAAGGACACGTCTCTCGACCAGTTAAGGCACTGTCTGGTATCCCGCAAGGCACTGTTTTGGCACCACTCCTGTTTCTTCTCTATATATATGACATTGTTAATGATATCGACGCAAATATAAAAGTTTTTCCAGACAACTGTTTTATCTATCGCGAGATAACAAGCCAAGCTGACCAAATTCTACTAAACGAATCACTAAGAAAGATAACCGATTCGTGTGATAACTAGCAAATGACTCTAAATTCTGACAAAACCGTTACTATGTGACTAACGAGGAAAAAGAAGAATATTCTCGAATTCGCACACAGTGTTAATGGTGTAGACTTGCGCAGGGTCACTGAATGTTAGTATCTTGGTATCATATTAGCATCCAACCCGAGCTGGAACGCACACGTTAAATATATAGCAAACAAAGCCCCGACAAAATTATTCTTTCTGGAGAGAACTTGAAATAAAGCTTTTAGCATACACCTCTCTTGTGCGTCCAGTACTAGAATACGCACACATATATCCTGATTCCCACATACACAGAGGAATATAAGTATTATAAAAAGTGTCCAGGAGAAAGGTAATCATATTTGTTTACCACGAAAGAGTTTATACTCTTTTGTGCCTGAACAATATGCTGACGGGCTCAACATTACGCGATTTATGTTTCTTGGCGCGAAGGTGAAGCGCCAGATTTCTCAGTTCCTAAAACACAACAAACAAACAAACAAACAATAACCGCACCACGGGTGTGCATGGGGCAGACGGCAAACAACGCGCGTAACACCTACACGTTGTCTACTTTTTTTTCTTATTCTTCTTATAATTCTCAGGTGTTCAAAGCACCTTGGCAGTCTGCATCTGCACCGCAATCACCAGAGAAAAAAAAGAAAAATCAGAAAAATAATTGACGACACGTGTCACTTCGCATGATAATAACCATTTAAAAAATTTCCAGTCCGATCATTTTCCCTGTTTGTTTGTTAAGTACATATTTAATCCAATGCTCTTTCATTATCCGCCGTTTCATAAAAAAAGACAAAAAAACAACAAAAAAAACAGCTTTTTTTTTCACGTCCTTTGCGACACTGCAGAATAGGAGCGCTCAATTTCAAATTGTGACAGCATCTGCAGATTAGGAGGCGTGCATTTCCGTCACCCGTTGTTTACCTGAGCGTATACGACACGAAGTGGCAAAGGGGGGTAATCATTTTCAAATATCATCATCGAGTTTGTTCAATGTACTTCAGTAGGCACACCCGAAGAGAATAGGATCGATGCGTGCACGTTGTAAACGAAATACTCCCCGAACCACCCGTCAGGTTTGCTCGTCTTCAACCTGGCGGTTATCGGAGCGGCGGTCCTCTGGCAGCACTTTGGACGTCGTCGACTGCACACCACCCTCCCGGAGTCCAAGTACGACTACATCATCGGTAAGATCGGACTCCCACGCGTCTAACTATCTCCACAAGTCTTGATTTTTGACCCATAACCCATCGTACTTGCAAAGAGCGCGAGATAATTTCCAGACCGGCGAACTATATACGAGATTAAAACTCGTGTTTGGGCGAGTTGATTCTTGCTGATTTAAAAGGTTAAAAAGCGCAAAAAAAAAACAAGGACAATAAAGACACAAAGACTCAAAGATGAGTTAGCGCCCGTCCTGTCGTCTTTGTGTCTTTATTTTACTTGTTTTATTTGCGCTTTTTAACCTTTTGAACTACACGGGAATCTCAATTATGCTCGAATCCCGAGCAGAGGTTTCAAACATGCCGACCGCGGGCCGCATGCGGCCCGCTACTCGCTGGGACGTGACCCCCAAGGATCAAGAGGCTGCAAACCCCCATTCCCATGTCCCGAGCGCTATATCCGTCATAAATAATTGGTCTTACGTCATTAGTTCATTTACGCTCAAAACGTAACTCTGCTTCTATAAGATAACGTGTTCACACATCTTTTTTTCATTCCGTTTTATTTTGAACCGAGTGGTGTTTCGTCTTAGTTGCGGCTCCTCAGCTCTCTCGTACGCGATACTTACCTGTACGACAATCGACTATGGTACAAGCACGAGCTCTTTAGGACGCACCTCGGCTGCTTAGCAGGAGCAACCTCCAAAGATAAAGTATACGCTCGGATTTCCAACAGTAAATAAAAAAACGTAATTAAAACACAAAAATGTTTTTAAAACGCTGCTGTAAGAATTGTCAGGAGAGCAAAACAGTTATGAAGATTTTTTAAAACTTTTTTACAATACTGCCAGCCGGTTTAGGGGCTAAGGAGGGATAGGCGATAGAAAAAAAAAATAATTCACATTG
This sequence comes from Ixodes scapularis, assembly GCF_016920785.2. Lineage (NCBI taxonomy): Eukaryota > Metazoa > Arthropoda > Arachnida > Ixodida > Ixodidae > Ixodes > Ixodes scapularis. Next base: position 5,819,482 of record NW_024609884.1, on the reverse strand, counting down.
CAATCTCTGTCTGCAGCACATCAGCACATACAATAAAAAAGTGTGTGTGTGTGTGGGGGGGGGGGTTGCAAACAACAACACGGCAATCAACACTATATGCAACCAATACTGCACTGCAACTTTGGGGGGGGGGGGGGGGGGGGGGGAGGCAGTTTGATACGCGTGAGCAAACCTCTTTTTCATTCAAACAATATGCCATTTCATTTTCAAATTCATAACCGAGTGAAGGTAGCAACGGCAGACGGAAGTTTATTCCAAATATCTATGGCTTGCACAAATAAGGATTGCTTTAATATATTTCTGCGGGCATTCATAGGATTTACTACTTTTTGCGTCATATAAATGCTCAGGTCGGTAACTTTTTGGCCCCACATATTTCAAACTATCGATTTAAAAGAAAGTCATTACTAATTTGAAGAAAAAAGGAAAGCTTCAACCGCAAGCTATTTTTCATTTTTTTTTCTTTTTTTTTAAGGAGTAGTTCGGCTTGCTTTTTTAGTTCTGTCGCCGATGTACTTCTACAATAGGAAAACAAATTGTACGAACCTCAAGCTACCTTTTCGAGCTCTTTTGAAAAAGAGGTCTGCGAAGGATCCCAGCCCTCTGAACCATACTCTAATTGTGGACTGACGAGAGCTTTGTAAGCCAGAAGGTTCACTAAAGGCGGTGTTTTAAACAACTTTGTTAAATACCAATGCTTTTGGGTTGCCTTTTTTGTCACATAATTCACATGCTTATTCTATTTTAGACCACTTGTCGTGATTACACTTATGTATTTATAACTATCAACCCTTGTCAGCTTCACAGCCTCTAGCTCATAGTCGAAGTGTAATCTATTTTTCTTTGTTATAAAGTGCATGTACCGTGTTTTCTGGATGTTAATTTTCACGTTTTTTACACTACAGCATGTTGAGATGCGAGCCATGACATTATTTAAGTTGATCTGGTCATCAACTGAGGAAACAGGTGTATAAATGGCACAATCATCAGCAAACAATCCTATTTTCACGCAGCCGTTACAAACAATAAAGCATAAACTTTACACATTAAAGAAAAAAAAAAAAAAAAAACAGAGGCCCAACACGGAGTCCTGAGGAACCCCAGAATGTACGTTTAAGAAAACTGAAGAAGTTCCATTGACGTCCACAAGCTCCTGTCAATTTCATAGATTCGCGCTAATCCACTTTATGATCAATGGTGCAACACCTAAGCCAATTAACACAAAGATTAATTTACAGTGGGGTACTTGATTGAATGCTTTGGACAGTTTTATAAAGAAGACAGCCACTGGAGGGGATCATTAACATAACCGAAAATTTCATGATAGCACGGTGTTGATTGGAACCTAATAAATTATTTTCTTCTACAAAACACACTAACTGGTTGTTTACCATATGCTCTAATAATTTACATAATGTGCAAGTCAAAGAAATGGGACGATAATTTTCTACCAAATTACTTGTGCCACTCTTTCTTACGGGTACAACTCTCGCTATTAGCCAATTGTCTGTTAAAGCATAATTTTCAAGTTACCTTGAAAGGATACAAGTAAAATATTTCGCAACCCATTCAGCGTATCGATTCAGTAACTCATTCGGTGCAGAATCTAGTCCCGGCGATTTCCTAATATTAGTGTTAACTGCTAATACACAATACCTTCTTCTGATAAAGTGTCACACTAAACCCATTGTCACTGGGATTGCTGTTTAATTCGCTTCACCTTATTGTGAATACTGACTGGAAATAGCGATTTAATTAAGATGAAATTTCAGCCCTGTCACTTACAACGTTACCATCAGTACATGACCGACTTAGTTTACGCCTCGTCGGGGCCAGATAACGCCAGAAATTTTTTAGAGAGGACAATATAAATCCTGGCAATGACCTTGTAAAATATGCGTCTTTGGCTAGCTTTATCAATATTCTTAATTTACTGCTCTGTTCACATATAGCGGGAGATGGACGCTTACGAACTCTTCTTAGTTTTCGTTTTGCCTGAAAACGTTTCTTCTTATCTATGGATGTTGGCGTCTCATCTTTTTAGTTTTCTTGGGTATAAAGTTTGAAAGGCAGTGCTCAGTAATGCGTTTAAGCTTCAAGCACATTTCATTTCATTTAATTTATTCTACCCTTAAAGGCCCAATGGGCATTACATAAGGGGGGGGGGGGGGGGGCAAGGAATTTAAAATCGAAAATGCAGAACACCGCACGAAGCGAAAAAAAAACAAAAAAAAACAACATCAATTATACATTTGTACACGCTATAAAAATAGCAGGGAAAGTCCACACAGAAACAAATGAGGTCAAAAATCACCAACATATCGTCTATGTAAGCACTCGACAAAAAAAAAAATATTAAAAGAATAAAATAAAATAATAAATATATAATAAAATCAGTTAGTTCGTCAAATCCGTACTCCTCAGGATAGTCGAGTACTGACTCGTCATTTGCCCTTTCGTAATCATAATATAGACCCCTTTTAAAAGTCACGTGCCGTTTCTTAGAGGGTCGGAACCACTGCATAATGGCGGAGCGACGGCATCGAGGAACGTGCAAGTCATTCCATAAGATAGCGAACGGTGGAGCGCGGCCAACACTACGAGCCGACGAGCCAATCAAACAGCGTCGAAAGTGCAACGTCATTGCGATCATCATCTCTTTTAGTGGATGTGTTTTAACTTTTTTCCAGTGTGCCGTGACGTTGAGGTTTTAGTCCGCCATTGTGCAGGAATTTCACAGCGGCCAACAGAGTGCCGTATTTTGAAAGGTGTCTATTGCTTCACTCCGGTTGTTACTTTCTGGAATACATTAAGATCACACTTTAAAAAGAGCAGCCTGTGATCTGATACTCCATCATCAACACAAACGCTCCAACGTTCAAAGCGCTTACTAATGACCGAGAGATCAAGCAATATCCATGATGTCTCAGTAATACGCAGGCTTCTTCGACCGACTGACCAAGATACCGACTAAATGCCATGTCAATGAGCACTTCGTACAGGTTTGTTCCCTGACAAGCCACACCTTCATCCGACCAGTTTACGTGGGGGCCATTAAAATCGCCTCCGATCACTATCTTGCCTCGCTTATTGGTATTTTATACTAAATATTCGAGAATTGGTTTCAAATCATCTAGCGGAGATCCGGGTTTTGTGTAGACAGTTCCAAGCACCAGCCTCGTTCCAAGAAAGTTTATTTGATACCAAATGCCTTCGGAGTTGTCTATGATGCTCAAAGAAGTGTAGTTCAAATTGTCCTTGCAAGCAAAAAAGCGCCGAAAAAATACAGGGACACAGACGATGGGAAACAGGACAAGGCGCACTCTCAACTGAAGTTTATTGAAAATTCACACCTTATTAAGCCACAAAACTCCTGTTTACCCTATCTATTCAGCCCGCGTCTCAAAAATTCAAACTCATTTGTAGATAAGGATAGGGGCGTGTCACTTATGCAATTCTTGTCCCTAGTCCTAATTTCAAACGCCTCGTGTAATTCCCGCGACACTTTATCTTTGTACCTAGCCAAAATCTTGGTGTCATTGAAGGCTGGGGTGCACGAGCATCTATTGCAATGAATTGCAAGGTGCCCCGAAGGCGTCGTTCTTGTAGAGGCAGCGTGCTTTCGGGTGCGATCATATACGCACCTGCCCGTCTGGCCCACGTATGTCATCCCACACGTCATGGGTATTTCATAGACGACGCCAGTGGCGCATTCGACATATATACTTACTTCGATGGTTAGTTGTGCACGAATCTGAAGATGGCTGTGGGGAATTAATCTGGCGACAAAGTCGCGCCATCTTATTGGGCGCTGAAAAAACTACCGGTACATTGTAGCGCTGGGCTACTTTTTTTAGATTGTGCGTGACATTGTGCATATATGGAATGACAACAGGCCTCGTGGTCGGTCTATCGCTGTTTGATTTCTGATTACGTTTAATCTTTTTGATTAAGCTTTCTGCCACTTCAACCAAAGCTTTCAACGGAAAACCAGCCCTCTGCAGGCGTTCTATCTGACCCTCAAAACTGCCTTGCGCACTGTGCAAACATGGCTTTCTCAGGGAAGCCCCCAGGCACGAACTAGCTATGCCCCTTTTCACAACCTTCGAGTGGGCGGAATCAAAAGGAAGGATGCCCTTCCTAGTTCGAGGCGCGTAGAAGTACGCGCCTCGAACTAGGAAGGGCATACGCGCCTCAAACTAGGAAGGGCATCCTTCCTTTTGATTCCGCCCACTCGAAGGTTGTGAAAAGGGGCATAGCTAGTTCGTGCCTGGGGGCTTCCCTGAGAAAGCCATGTTTGCACAGTGCGCAAGGCAGTTTTGAGGGTCAGATAGAACGCCTGCAGAGGGCTGGTTTTCCGTTGAGAGCTTTGGTTGAAGTGGCAGAAAGCTTAATCAAAAAGATTAAACGTAATCAGAAATCAAACAGCGATAGACCGACCACGAGGCCTGTTGTCATTCCATATATGCACAATGTCACGCACAATCTAAAAAAAGTAGCCCAGCGCTACAATGTACCGGTAGTTTTTTCAGCGCCCAATAAGATGGCGCGACTTTGTCGCCAGATTAATTCCCCACAGCCATCTTCAGATTCGTGCACAACTAACCATCGAAATAAGTATATATGTCGAATGCGCCACTGGCGTCGTCTATGAAATACCCATGACGTGCGGGATGACATACGTGGGCCAGTCGGGCAGGTGCGTCAATGATTGCACCCGAGAGCACGCTGCCTCTACAAGAACGACGCCTTCGGGGCAACTTGCAATTCATTGCAATAGATGCTCGTGCACCCCAGCCTTCAATGACACCAAGATTTTGGCTAGGTGCAAAGATAAAGTGTCGCGGGAATTACACGAGGCGTTTGAAATTAGGACCAGGGTCAAGAATTGCATAAGTGACACGTCCCTATCCTTATCTACAAATGAGTTCGAATTTTTTAAACGCGGGCTGAATAGATAGGGTAAACAGGGTTTTTGTGGCTTAATAAGGTGTGAATTTTCAATAAACTTCAGTTGAGAGTGCGCCTTGTCCTGTTTCCCTTCGTCTGTGTCCCTGTATTTTTTCGGCGCTTTTTTGCTTGCAATGAACCAACTGGCCCATATCTCCACTTTACTTAAATTGTCCTTCATGGCCATAGCGACTCCGCCACATCGGGAGCTTCTATCTATTTGTATCAGCCTACATAGTTTGGGGGTACCACTGATCTGAGTCACGAAGCCATGTTTAAGTTATCATTAAAACATGTGGGCCGTAGAAAAACATAACAGCCGCCAATTGATAACTTTTATTTGCAACACTCCTTGCTTTAAGGCACACAATTCTCAATTCTCATCGTTCCTCCTGGGGGCTGCGTCACGCCATGGGACATGTCTCCTCCTGGTTACCCGAGCCTAACTTAACCGTCTCATTCTTGTCGGAGACTAGTCCCATGAATAGAGATCTCTGTTTATTCTTTAAGGAGTTTGCTAATGAAACTTCTTGAAAAGAAGTCTTCTCCGATTAAGATACAAGTGCCCTTTAATTTTCTTCCACTCTGAAGTATATATATATATATATTTTTTTTTCGCGATAATCGATTAGTTTTAGTATCACAGGGCGATGTCAGCGGTGGATGCATGGGCTTTCCCAACCGGTGGACGCGTTCCATACTAGATACACGAACTCCCAGCCTATCCCGAAGTACTTCTTTTAACACCACATTACTAAGGGTAGACTGGGGTTCGTTAGCATTTGCAGGTAATCCATTTATGATAGGATTGTTTCTTCGTTCCCTATTTTCTAGATAATTGATCTTATGTTCCAGAGCTTGCACGTGTGGAAGTTCTTCAACATTCTTCCAATCGAGATTCAGTCGCTGTAATCCTATAGTGGTCAAATGAACCACTTTTTCCTCGAGGCTTGTTGTCCGTAGCAAAAATGTGGAAATGTTTTCACGTATTTTTGAACGAGAAGCTCATGATCAGTAGGTCATGGGTTTGTCTCGATCGACATCCAAACAAACCAAAAGGTAAGCACACATGCACAATCATTCAACGGAACAAGACAGTATACCTTGGGCTCGGCACAACTACCAGGCACGAAATGCTAGTTCTAAACGATTTAGATACTGTTTTTCAGCTAACCTGATATATATATATATACGGGAAGTTTAGCCACTGTGTCCTATGAACGGAGTGCCGAACCTTTAGTCGCCGATCCAAGGGATGTGCTTCTTTACAGGCAGCGCCAGCAGCGCTGTATACCGAAAGATTTCTTTGTGAAGATGACTCTTGCAGTATACACTCTAAAATAAGCCCGTGCGTATACTTTCCCGCAACACACTCGGAGAGCCAATCACGAGAACTTACGGAGGCACTGCTCAGCGAATGACGATGCCGAAACATATGTTTAGACCAAAAAAACGCAGTCTGAGTTGTGACATTAAACAATGGAAGCGTGACGTTTTGCATGGCTTAATGTCACAACTCAGCCTGCGTTTTTTGGTCTAAACATATGTTTCGGCATCGTCATTCGCTGAGCTGCCTTTGTTAGGTGCGGTGATTGGCTCTCCGAGTGTTGCGGGAAAGTAGACGCACGCGCTTTTTTTAGAGTGCATACCAATCAGTACTGCTGTTCCCGCTCCGCTATCTTGTCGTAGATGTATGTATCTTGGGCCGATGCCCTTACAGGCAGCCTCGGTGACGTGGTGATCCTTGCTTTGTGCGTGCCCCGCACAGGTCAGCAGCGTAGTCGGCACCTGATAGAAAGACGGGTGGTTTAGCCATTGTTTCCTGTTGTTGAATTTGATCAGTTCTCGAGAGAATTGAGCGACATAACAGCGACAGTGTGCTTGCTCTCTTGTTGCATTGGAAAATACCAGCGCGTTAGCGGCACGGTGTCATTATAAATCATCCTATCACATAAAGAAATGAAAGCTAAAAATGTGACCGCTACACGGGGAGTTTACGAAAAGCAGGAAGCATGAGCTCCCTTCTCTCGGAAATCTCAAATGTACTGCTGAGAAACTCGGCTACTTTGCAACGTGATAACAACTGCTGCTATTCCACCCCCCCCCCCCTCCCCCCTCCCCCCTCCCAAGCCCCTCCCAACCCGCCATGCGTCGGCCTTCAATTTTTCCGGGGGCTACCTGGCCCCTCCCGCGCCCGAATGAGTTTGAGGCCCCTGCATTGGAGCGACAAACAGAAATAACCGACACCGACCAACCACAGGCACGTGCTGTAGGCACGCGAAGGTACCTTTGGCAGGTTTGCGATCATTCGTGCTCACTTCTCGGGTGCCGCGAGAATGCAAGCTTGCCAAAGATAACTTCGCGTGCATGTTGCGAGTGCTTGAGGATGATCTGTATCGGTTGTTTCTATCTGTCGTTTTAGTGGAACTCGGGCAGAACCACCGTGGGCAGAACCAAGTCATGGCAACATTTCTATAGACGTTTGCAAGAAAGGCTCCTGTGCGCTGCCATTTTGAGCGATGCTGGCGCCCCGTACAGTTTCCGCCATGCTGGGGTGCGCCAGGGGCACGTCATTGGGGTGCGCGATGACAAGATGGTGCCGTTTGCGGCTCACTTACTGTCTCGGAACGCAGGAGGAGGTATCCACACAGAATCGTAGCGTCACATATTGTAGGACGGGGCATCTTTAAGGGTTGGAGCTGACTTTATAACGATCGAAGCCTCTGTTCCTGCATGTTGTGGAAGCCAGAGCTGCCGCGAGCGCAGCCATCGTTGATGCAAAGGCCATGCGACTTTTGGCGCATTCTGAAGAGAGCGCGTTGAGACTTTAGATCTTTTTGAAAATTTTCGATTTGTTACCGCTTTAGGCATTTTATTTAATTGTCCTTGCTATTTCGCTGTCGAAGACGACACGTGTACGTTTTATAATTATTTTTTAAAATTTCTTTCTGCGCTCAGTGGTGTGCGCTTCGGCGAGAGACGCTTGGCAACATTGTACGACAACCAGCGAACGTCCTGGCTGGAGAGTAGGTCCGCCTCACCTTGGCGCGCGGTTCGAGGTTAAGCCGGGATCCCACTTGCAAAGGTGTATACTGACGAATCACAAGATTCAACCGGGATTTGAAGACATGGCATTGGCACATCGAACTCACTGCTTTCTTTGGACGCCACAAGATGGCATCGACGTTCAAGGATTACGAAGGCAGAAGAGGGAAAACGTCACTGCGTTTTCAACCGTCGTCGGAAATAGATGTTAGTCGGCTGGATCAAGGTTCATACATTTAAATAGGAGTGATCTATACGGTATAGACGCTTTACACACGCGCCAAATTACAGCCGCCATTGCTGACCTTCTCTTGTCTTACCGAGATGCCGAGCAACTGAAACGGTAGTTGACGATCCTCTACAAAGGCCGATGCTTTAGAAAAGGACACAGTTGAATCTAATATGGGAATAACCTGGCCTGCTATGGTAATGATGAAGTGAAATAAACGAAATAAGAGGAAACAAAAACTGAAGGTCAGTTATTGCGGCGTCCATGCACAGCTGCTGCAAAGCATCTATAGCAATGCTAGGGAGTGTCGCACCGAGCTTGTAGAAGCTTTAGGCGATCCTGCTATGCCATGCACGTGTTAATCGGTGTTCGATATTGTTACTCTTACGGCGGATGATTAAAGCAACGTGTGTGTCCTTCGTATAAAATTCTTCACAATTGACTTACCTAACATGAATCGATCACCTATAAATGCTGTATCTTGCAACGTGTATATTGTGAATTTATTTTAGTTGCCCGAAGCACATTGGTTGCCATGGCTTAGCAAGAAACCATCTGTGGTGTTAGGCACTGTTCCAGTGTGCCGCGAGAGGCCAGCACCTGCGATGTTGGGTCGTTCTGGGAATTTCCATGAGAGTAGTCTCCATGATCTTCTCGAAATGATACTTTAACAGGTTTGCAAAATTGGACATCCGACAACGGGCTTAAAATTAATAGTAGTAAAACCAAAGCAATTTTCTTTCGAACCAAAAGTAAAAGCGTTTTTATAACGAAAAGTATCGTAATAAATTCAAAGGTTATAGAGATAGTGGAAAATTTCAAAAGTCTTGGCGTCATTTTTAACCAGTATTTGTCTTGGGACGACCATGTAAGCTATATACTTCCTCGATTGTCCAGGGTCATCGGATTAGTCTCACGAAACCGTTTTATTTTACCAAACAACGTTAAACTACTTATTTTTCAAACTCTATTTGCATCCCACTTAAACTACTGCCACCTGGTATGGGGTACAACCACCAGTTCAAATCTACAAAAAATACATCTATTACAAAAAAAATTTGTTCGCCTCATTGCTAATGTTTCTTATATTTCAAGCTCCAAGGGCTTGTTTGAAAAATATAATTTGTTGCGTGTTTGCGATATGTATACATATAAACTTATGGTCCGTTTTAAGGTAGAAAAAAAAAAAAAGAAACGTGGATATTTTGGCCAAACTTTCTAAACTAAGGGAACATGTTACCTCCTATCCAACTCGTTCCGCGGCACGTTGGGCTGTGCCTCTTTGCCATAACAACTATTCCATGCAGTCTCTAAAGTATATGCTACCTACTTTACTAAATTTCCTCTTAAACAAAAACGTTGATATAATGTCTGTCACAATGCAAGATTTATTTTCTTATTTGAATTGAATATATTACTTTTCTGCGATAGGTTATAATCTATTTTTGTATACAATGTTGATATTTTTGCTGTTGCTTTGTATTTCTAATCTGTCATGTGGAACTGTAAGGGAGCAGGGGGCTTCGTCAAGCTGTTAAACAGCTTTTTCCCTCTGTTTCCTCCATTCCTGTATCGAATGGGAAATAAACTTTATTATATAAAATGGCGGGGGATTTTGCTACTCAAAGGCAGCCCCGGTAGAGAATGACTCAACACAGCTCCTGCTCCATGAGGTGCTGGCCTCTCGCGGCATACTGGAACAGTGCCGAAATAGCAGAATCGAGATATGCGAATGAATGAACCGTGTGATTCAAATGAAATGAGAAAACCGCACAAAACAATACATGTCGGAGCCATGGATCCCAACCCGAATCTTATATCCGAAGTGAGAGAAGTCTATTGAAAGCAAGAATTAACGACGAACTGCGACATCTTCCCATCTTCGAAGTGGGCGCCGGAACTGCGGGCTGCGTGCTCGCCCGACGGCTGCTGGATCAGGCCGACCGGGACGGCGGCGACGCTCCGAGTGTGCTCCTGCTGGAGGCCGGGCACGGCGAGGCACCCTGGTACGCCTCCGTGCCCTTGGCCGCCGTCGCTCTGCAGGCCAGCGACATCGACTGGCAGTTCCTCACCGTGCCACAGAAGGACGCCTTGCACAGCTACCGCGAGCAGGCAAGTTGGCCTAAGGTCTGGCACGTGGCCTGTTTGCAGAGACCGGGAGTCCGGGATGAAGGCAGCCAGAACACACGAACGCCGAGTTGTAATTTTGCTTTTTTTTTTTTTTTCCTCACGGCTCAGAAGCTGTTTTTAAAACCACCAACATGGCATATACGCTAGTGCAATGGACAGGCCGATGTTGCGTTCGGCGGGCTAACTATTGCAGGCTCATTCTTCGCAATCTCATCCAGAGTTTTGTTGCAGCACCAGAGTTTAAGCTGCAGCCCGCCGGAGTATTGTTTGGCTTTGTTCCATATTCTCAAGAATAGTTCGCACGTACATTCACTACGGTGACCGGTGTGGCAGGTTGCAGTTGCGGTTGGGGACTACAAATAAAGGTAAGGGAGGCTGCCACCCCTTCCACGTAATCCCAACAAATGATCGGCTGTGGTTGAAGGAAGCCCTTAACAAATATTGTTTTAGAAGTTGCCCAGTAGTTACCATTTTGCTCACGGGATTCCAAATGGAACTGCTCAAGCAAAAGGCTGGCCAACCCAATAAAACCTTTTTTGTGTGTGTGTGTGGTTTGAGATTGAGAACTTGTCATATTTGCCTCCAAATTGTGTTCGCTTCGATAAGTTCGGTCGCAGGCGGCGCCGTCTTCCCAATATCCTCAATCCGTGGTGTCCAAACTAACTCATACCTTAGAGTTCACACTTCCACACATATACGTGCACCCCCCGTAGAACTGTCCATAAATGATGCCACATATCTGCATGGCAAAAAAAAAGAAAAAGAGAAGCCTTATTCCGGTGTTGGGGAAGGGATCGTTTTAGGAGCTTCCACAGTAAGGTTCGAAGGACGATTACATCTTCTCTGCTACCCCAGAGGATGCCGTGGCCACGGGGCAAGGCTCTCGGGGGTAGCTCCAACCTGTACTGCCTCATCCACTCGAGGGCGACGCCCAAGGACTGGCAGGACTGGAGGGAACGGTGCAAGACCTGCGACTTCTCAGATCATCTGGTGGATGCCATATACAGCAAGCTCGAATTTCACCCTGAACAGAGTAAGTTAAGTATGCTTCCGAGCAAAAAGAAAAAGAAAAAAAAAAAGGTGTGACGGGTTAAAAAACAAACTTACTTTTTCCTTTTATCTTTTTTTACTGGCCATTAGGGACATTTATCAAGAAACATTACGGTGCAAAATGGTTCTGAAATAGCCCAAAATTTGCGCTTTGAAGGCCAATTAAGTTCGAACCTCTACTTCGGCGAGAATTGGCCGTTTTGGAGAGATACGAAACTGAAACTTTAATTGGCTCTCTCAAGGTGAATATGTCGTTGCTTTCAAAACTTTTTATATCTTAAAATTTTTATTAACATTCTAATTAGCCGATTTTGCTGTATTTCTTAAAAAAAAGATGCCGACGAGGGTTATGACACATCCACGAAACAGTTTATTCCTCTATTTTATATTCATTTTCCGACAAAACCTTGGAAAGTGCTAAAGAAGGCACGGAAGCCATGGGTAGCACCAAATACGCTATGCAAAATGAATTATAAAAAATTATTGTACGAGCCGGAGAAACTTAAATGTTTTAGTGCATACCGCAACAATGTCACTAAAGAATTACGATGTGCTACTCTCTAACACAATCTGGTCGTAAAAGAACTCTTCAGACGAGCCAATTCCTCCCAACAACTTGACGCCGGAACACCAGCAACATGGGCCGGGCCGCGTATTATGAGACCCCCCCCGGCAGAGCCCCGCGAGAGAGAAAAGAAGGAGAGAGAGGAGGAAAGGGAGGAGGGAAGAATACCGCGATTGGCTGGCGCAGTCACGTGGTACGCCTGCGCTACGGGCTGTTCTAAGCTGCGTGCAGCCCCCCTCCCCCCCGCCACCGCCGTTGAGCAGACGCCGTACTGTTTTGTTTTGGAGTACTCCGCGCCCCAGTCGAAAAAGTGCATTGGTGCAGTCCTAGATATTGGAAGGTATCGTTGGTGTGAAACTGGATAACATACGCGCACAGGTCTCAATGCTGACTGGGCAGCTACGCTACGGCCGTTTTATGCTTTCTGCCGTAACGTTCACGTACGCCAGGGCGGAAGGGTGTGTTTAGGCCTAAGGACCCGTGACCGCTGCCAGCGTTCCGAAGTCATTTACGGCCTGAAAATAAACCCAGCTCGTTTGGCTTTCGCTAAAACGTCCAGTGTAGCTATTGTTTTATTTCATTCGAACGACGCGCCGCTGCGGTGTTGTGTAGTCTGCCCTACAGCGATGCCCAACTCGCCCCTTGGCAGCATTATTCACGGGTGTAACATCATTCGCCCGTTGCTGGCCTCAACAGGAATCGCGCCAGGTACGTATGAGACGCCAACGGAGCACAAGCGGTGATCTGGACCGCGAGTGCACGTCTGAATTGTGCTTTGCATATACACTGTCACGCCTCTGCAAGAATCAATCGCGCTCCCCGCAGCTAGTCGAAATGGAGAAGTGCATTGTCAAGCCTGTAAGCCTGCGGCGAAATTGATCTATACCCGATGTCAGCTTTTTTGTGCTCCACTGGAAAAGGTACTAAAGCGTAAACGCAGCTGCTTCGACCAGTGCTTTTTTTTTTTGCGCGATCACTCGAGGGGCTGAAGCATGTCCGCGGGCAGCGTGCACGCACTCGTACACCCACAGTGGAGTGACGCGAAGTGACGTAGCGATTGTTACAAATTTAGCGAAGGAAGCGGGCAGTAAGAAAATATTCCACAAGCCGACTGGCCATCTACTGTCATCGTCCTCACCTGCAGCGACGACTGGGCACGTGTGTGAATGAATTGGTTGATGTCAAGGGTCGTCCTCGCTGTGCTTACCAATTAGCCTCTGCAATGTGATATGCCCACTGTTATGTGTACGCATGCTGCAGACAGCAGGTGTCACATTTGACCTAGCTATGCTTACCTCAGAATATCTTCATAGGATTGTATTCACACATGTCCGCAAGCCTCCGATAGTTTTGCCCGAGTGACTTGGAGCCTGTGCTCGACACAGGGGGGCTATGTTGCACGTTTTGGACTCCCAGAAGACTAGGGAGAAGGAAGTGACGTAGGTCTGAATGAACGTGTCTTGGCAACTTCTGCAGATACTGTCATCAGCGACTACACCAATCAACATCCAGCGAGCGTTGTTGACGTCACTTCCTTCTCCCTAGTCTCCTGGGAGTCCAAAACGTGCAACATAGCCCCCCTGTGCGAGGGCTGGCTTTGCCTGCCTGACCTCCATCTTTCTTTGCGACTACAAAAAGCTGGCCAAACTGGCACCTCACTGGTGAATAGGTAGTCTAGACATAAAGGGAAACCGAGCTCGGCTAGCGTGAACTTTGCTTCAGCAACAGGGTTTCAAAATGCAGCCGCAAAAAGATGCACTACATGTTGGGCACATTGCCATTGACGTTTCTGTTTCCAGCAGCTACAAAAATAAGCACTCTCATCTCAGTTTGTCCTCTTTTCCAAACTTGGTGATGTTAACCACTTGCGAGGTTCCATCAACCCAAATTTCCACTACAGAATACTGACACTTCTGGCTGCATGACCTACACTGGGCCATGTGCAGTCAAATCATGGAATGCCTAATTTTTCTGAAACCAGTAGGGAAAATATACGAGGCAAGACATTCTCAGATGATCAGCATGGTCGACTATATATGCAGCGGACCCGACAACAAAACTCCCTGCACACAACTTTAGAAATCCATCCATTTATTTCAGGCACATTGCACTTGCAAGCAGGCAAGCACGAAAGCAAGTATACATCACGAGCACTGGCAGTGCAACACAAGGCGCGCAAATACACCCAACAAAAAATATGAAGCATAACGAAGAACTGTGGGCTAGTACTGTAGAAAGTTGTTAAAGATTGGTACACAACCTGTCTGCGAGGGAAGCTTGAGAAGTAGTGAGCCTATTTTTGATGGGACTGTCACATGCAAATGGCCCTTTATTATTTCTCTGCAAAGTCTCCTTTGAGTGTTATGCGCTTCTAGTGGAGCCCACCCACTGAGAAAAAAGTCATTTCTCTTGGTCCTCACACCACTCACGTGCAGCGTCTATAACGGCTTCCTTGCTGGAGCGGCTGTCTTTACAGATCTTGTTTGAGCGCAGGGAATAGATGAAAGTCTGATGGTGCCAGATCCAGTGAGTAGGGTGCCAAGGCATAAGAGTTCTAAGTCACATTCATGGAACTGCGGGGCAGGCAATGAGACAAGGTAAAATGTCTTGGAGGAAAGTCGCATCGTCCAAGTTTTCTGTGATGTTTCTCGACAATGGTGGCTCACAATTTGACAACATGCCAAGCTCGATGGATTGCTGTTAAAATGATGTGGGAAAAGTAAAACTACACACTGGCATGGTTCTTTTCTAATGTGCTTGCTTATTTTTAAGCAGGCTCACTACTTGTCAAACATTGCACATATGAATCCAATGAGAGGGGTAATCATTTTTAAGTAGCCATCAAAAAAAGTGTACACATAGTGGTCCCAGTAAACAGGAATAAAGAGGAAGGAGTAGTAAACCTTAGTTGATAGACAGCGGTCAGAGCCCCATTCCTTCTTTTGTGTGTTTGTGTATTTTGTACAAGCCAACGCATATAGCAGACACGTACCAACTAGTTTAACCCATACCTATTAGTGTAAAATAACATTGAAAGTTTAAACCATGTGTACTTGGGGTCAAGAATGATGATCGTGGTCGCTGTTCTAGTGCTTAGAGCGTCTGCCCATTCCAAACGCCCAACCCCAAATTTTATAACATTTGAAAGAAAAAAAAAATGTGCACAGTACACATATATACATGTTAATATGATGACCTAACAAGCACCCATCCCCCAATGGTTTGTGATTATCTCCAAATTTTGAGTGGGCACTTGCTCGGTATTTTAAGGTAGTCTGCCACATGAAATCGAGTACTTCTAGCCTCTGAATTTGGGACGAAGACCATCTATATGCTATATAGAAGCTGCCCACCAGGAAAAAGATAGCCAGGGCTAGTCAGATATACTCGAAAACCTATTCTGGAGCACAAATACTGCAATACATGTACTGCGAGGATAAAATACAAAAACAGATACAATTGTCTTCACAAGTGCAGCAAGAAAGCATTCTACAGGGTGATACAAGGAGACGCCAGGCTCTTTAAATCGACCGGAAAATTAGCTTTCTTAACCTATCGCACTACGACTCTGTGCAGCGTTGCCCACGGATGGTGCATTTTTTTTTTGTAAAATTTGCAAAAGAGTGAATTAAACTGAGGAAAAAGTAAAGAAAGAAAAAGGCTTAGCTCCTATGGAAACGCAGCGACGCCACCGGTCTGCAAACAACAAGGCGCCGTTTCGCATGGGGGTAGGAAGCTTCTGGAGGAGACACGACGCCCCCAACGATGAGCAAAAACCAAGAGACGCTTGTGGACGAAAAGGAGAGCTGGCTCAACAGCTGTCCAATAGCATCTCTTGGTTTTTGGTTATCATTGGAGGCATGTCCCTTCACGCTTCTGGCTTCACCCCTGGTAACCTCATGTTGCCTCCAGAAGCTTCCTACCTCCATAGACAAAAAAGGACGCCTTTAGAGGCTGTTGTAAAATAAAAAGAAGAAAACTTGGAGATGCCCGAGCAGGGAAGAAAGAGCGGCAAACGACTTCGAGGACAAGCCGAGACCGAGGCACCGGCCCCTTTCTAGGAAACTGCGAAGAGGGACGGGGAGCCGCAAGGAGAGCGCGCCCCACTGTGGGGTCATAAATGACGAGCCCCCCTTTTGGACCTTGCTTTGTGCGGGCCACTTCTCCCTTCTTGTTTGACCGACGGTCGAAGGTGGACGTGCCTTCGCTCGCTTTACTTGAATCAGTTTTCACTAGAAATAAACCAAGTTCTGTTACACTAAAAAACAATGAGTCCTTTCCCTAATTCCACACTGTTAAAAAGTTGGGTGCCGAAACCTGAGAATGAAGGAAATTAGGACGTGACTTCAGCGCAGAACATCCAACGACAGAAAAGGGAAAAAGACGAACGAGAAGAAGGCAGGAGCCATCTTGGATTCGCCAACGGCTGAGGCAACGAGCTACGGACCATGGAACAACTCAAGGGGAAACGAACTGCCCTGCAAACACAGGTGACCAAACTCCTTTCTGAAATTGATTCATACATCAAAAGCAATGAGAAAAACGAAAAGAACCTCAGCATCTTTTCCGCAAGGCTTGGCGCCCTCCAAGCCCAACTGAACGAGGTGGACGCCGCCATCGAGCCACTGGTGCCGGAAGAAGTCGAGCAAAACTTTGTGCGAACAATTGAATACAATGATCAGGTCGTCACCTATATTGCAACACTTCAGGAAGAGTTGAAGGAAGTCCGAGCAAGGGCACCACAAAATTCGGATTCATCGGCGATGCACAACAACGAAAACGCGACAACGACTGCCTGTCGAGTGAAGCTCCTGAAGCTCGAGCTGCACAAGCATGACGGCAAAAGCTTCTCCTAGCAAGAGTTCTGGGAGCAGTTCGAGCAAGTAATACCTTCGACAAGTTCGGGTACCTCAGGGCTGCGGTGACCGGCGAGGCGTCAAGTGCCATCAGGGGTTTGCCTCCCACATCACGGTGCTACGAGGATGCGGTGCTTCTGCTGAAGAAACGCTTCAGAAATGAGGACATCCTCTGTCAGACACACATGCAGAAGCTCCTAGATCTACAGCCAGTGTGAAACGCCGACGAAGTCCGGGGTCTCCGTTGACTCTACGACACCATCATCTCCCATCTCCGAGGGCTGGAGGCACTCGGACAGAAGCGTCAGACCTTTGGTGCTCCTCTGTTTCCAATGGTTTACCGTGCACTGACTAAAGAAATCCTGCTGGATTTTAACAGAACGATCATGAACGAGCAGGCATCAGACGTGTCGACGCTGGACGCTTCAGCTGGTGGGATGTCCACAAGATTTGAGGACTCTCGGGAACGGCCAATGGAGACAAGCACCATTGAACGAGGTATCGTGCCACTAATCTCACGACTGCTTGCCTTTTTGAGAGTCGAAGTCCAGAACCGCGGGAACCTAGCTACACAACAAGCTATAGGCACGAGGCAACAGCCACGGGGATTAAGGACAGAGAAGAAAAACGAGAAGAAGGGAAGTCCTGAGGAACGCTATCAATCCTCCGCAGCATTACTGCATCAATGAACGAAACCTGATAGCTGTTTCTTCTGCAAAGAAAAAACCGTGCAACAGCTGCCTGCCCTGCTGAACCCGGAGAGCTTGTGCCACTCTGTCAGTCTTTCTTTTTAATGGGCAGACGACTGACGACGCTGCCAAGCATAGGGAGGAAAGATGTCTAAGGTGTTCACACCAACCTTCGCAGGTTTTGGACCCACCGACAGATAACAACGGAAGCCTTCTGGCGCCGATGGCGCCAAGAGTACATGGCGGAACTGAGGAATGTGCAAAGCCAGAAACAACGCGAAGAAAAACTGCTGGAAGGGGGTGATCTGGTTCTTCTTTGCAACGGCCTGCGATCCCGACAGCAGTGGGGACTCACTAGGATCCAGCAGGTGTTTCCGGGAAGAGACGGCAAAGTATGATCATGCCTGCTCAAGATGCCCAGAGGGTCAACGCTCAAAAGACCTATACAATTATTGCACCCTCTTGAGATCGCATAACGGGACAAAAAAAAAAAATGACGCTGTCATTTTGGGGGGAACGTGTTGTAAAATAAAAAGAAGAGAACTTGGAGATGCCCGAGCAGGGAAGAAAGGGCGGCAAACGACTTCGAGGACGAGCCGAGACCGAGGCACCGGCCCCTTTCCAGGAAACTGCGAAGAGGGACGGGGAGCCGCAAGGAGAGCGCGCCCCACCGCGGGGTCATAAATGACGAGCCCCCCTCTTAGACCCACGCTTGGGGGCCACTTCTCCCTTCTTGTTCGAACGACGGTCGAAGGTGGACGTGCCTTCGCTTGCTTTACTCAAATCAGTTTTCACTAGAAATAAACCATGTTCTGTTACACTAAAAAACAATGAGTCCTTTCCCTAATTCCACAGGGGCGTTCCCACCGACCGCGAGCTCTACTTTTGGCTTCACTTGGGATTTTCTTTTTTGGCTGGCTTGAGTTGGTATGTCGCCTCCTATTTCTTGGTTTCCGCGTCGTCGGGTTAAAATATGGCGCACTGATATTTAGTTACTCTCCCCGTGCCCGCTGGCTTGCCCGAACCCCAAGAGACTTAGAAACCGCAAAAAAGGTAGACGCTTAAATATGACTGCAGGGCCCCTTTAAGTACAAAATAAGCGATTTGATAACAGTATCCAACATGAGGAAGGTAACACAGAGAAGGGGACAGACAACAACAATGACTTCTAACTTGCAACAACATTTATTGACCTGAAGTTACCATATATAGGAGAAGGAAAAAGAGGTGAGGATGAAACATGACTTTTTTTTTCTCTTATCACTGTGGCAGCTTTCACTTTCCCCTTTTCCCTCCTTCACCTATATATGTGAACTTCGGGTCAGTAAATGCATTTGCCAATAGACAATATGCGAAATGCATAGTGCCATCTAGTGAGGCGCCGAAGAGCATGCTCTGTCTCACTAGTTGGTTTCGGCGCTGGCAAAGGCCAGGGTGCAAAAGTGTAGTTCTGAAAAATCCTTTACTCGCACAAACATTCGTGCAGAGAAAGCGCTTTCAAAAACCAGAAGCCCAAGCCCGTGCCCGCGCCTTTGCCGGCACTCAAAGCCAAATTTCAAGCTGAAGTGTACGTCCGCCATGTTGGTTGCGGCGAGAAACCAGCGACCGGTGTGGCAACAAGCATGTACATGCGCAAGAAAGGCGTAAAACAATACTAACCCTTAGCTCGCAGGCGTGAATGAGGAGTGATGACAATGAGCAGTAGGCCTCGATTGCTACCAACAACGCTATGAAAGTGACAAACAGCAGAGAAATCTCGACGCAACAAAGATGGCAGCGCACAGAGTGTTGCCAGGCGTTTAAGCAATTTCGCATATTGTCTATTGGAAGTCATTGTTGTCCATCCCCTTCTTTAAGTAACCTTCCATATGTTGGACACATATTTTTTGCATATTGATGACCTATGAAGCACCCATCCCTAAATTTTGAGCAAATGTCTAGAAATTTTGAGTGGGTGCTTGCTCAGGATTTTACAGTACACGGGTTTATGTTGGCAAGTCATGCCTATATGTGATTTTGTTTGCTGTAGTTTCTTATCAGTGTTTTACGGTAGTGTTGTAGCTGGTATTGGAAGACACTTCACTCTCTGCTTCTCTACAAGCCCCTGCCTCAAGTTACGCAGCAAAGTCATAACGCTATCTGCTTTCCTTCGCAAGGGTTTGTGTGGGGTGACAGAAGAGGTTGTCGCTCTTACCATCCAAAATGGTACGCCCCCTCCCCCCACCTCAGCCAATGTCATGAAACAGACAATGCACAGGGACATCTCTATGAAATAATTTTTGCACCAGCGACTTTAAGCCTGTGCATAACACTTGTGGCTTAGGCATCTAATGAATTCTTCACCTATTATAAGAGTTTGTGGTTTGTTAAAGAGGCCCTGCAATCATATTTAAGCATCTACCTTTTTTGCAGTTTCCACATCTTGGCTACTGTTTCAATCACTTATGAAAGTAGCTTTTGTTCAGTATTTTAGATCAGAAAAGAAACAAATGCAGTTTATAAAGTACGGAAACAAGAAATGACCCGTCGACATACCTGCTACCAAGCAGTGGAAAAGGCTGCACATACTAGAAAAGGGTAGTGGGATGAGGCACGAACGAGCAGTGAGTTAGAAAGGTCCCGGATGTATGTGGCGGCGCTGTGGTTGTATACCGGCTCGAGGATACAACCGGTTCCGAGCGTTCTGAAGGCCTTCGAAGCAGGTTTCACTTGCGGTTTGGCCGTTGCGCGGTATGGCAGCGCGAAGTGGCTCTTGTTCTGAACTGATCTTTATCGTGTGTTTGCTGTCGTTTGTGGCCAATGAAGTGTCATGCCGAATTAGTGTTTAATTGCGCAGAACATGTATTGCGAGCCACCCTGGCTGCCCGCTTCATATCCAGAACATGCTTTAGTGGCGTCCTCTTGAGCCGTCAAAACGGAATGCGGCAGCCGTGAGCGCTCGCTGAGCTCACTACCCCTTCTCTAGTTCACGGCCACTCAAGAGACCA
This sequence comes from Ixodes scapularis, assembly GCF_016920785.2. Lineage (NCBI taxonomy): Eukaryota > Metazoa > Arthropoda > Arachnida > Ixodida > Ixodidae > Ixodes > Ixodes scapularis. The sequence continues at coordinate 5,798,981 of NW_024609884.1, read as the reverse complement.
AGGACGTCATGAAGGAGGTTATTTTTTGCTTGTTTTTGTAATTTTAATTTGCCTATAACTTTTAAAATAAAGCGAAATTTGAGTTACTACGTTCAATGCGCTCAGGTTCAGTGCAAATTAAAAACCAGTAAAAAAAGTCCTTGCAGGGCCCCTTTAAGAGTGTAACTATCCTTCGTCTGGACTGGTAGGAAGTTAGCGTGAGCACACTTATGCTGTGATTTCGGGTCTTAACATGGAAGATGTTATAGGGCTTGCTTCCAAGTCTAGGGCATGATAAAAACAATAAACACGGCTGGTAAATTTAGCGGGCGGGTGGAGGTGTAAATAGTCAGCGTACATCAGTTTTGTCGGATGTGACTAGAGTAATATGTTGTTCAAAATGTAACCAGCTTTTGTGTGGGCTAGCGAGGGCGTAACATTAATGAAGTGTGATTTTTTGCAAAGAGTCCTACCATCCTCCTGCTGATAAGAGGCCAAAGTGTAAGCATATTCGGTTGTGCGATTTTTGTATTTGTTGCTAAAAGTGCAACAATCGTCTTTGCTGTGTCAGCTTGTTCAATGGGCTTTCAACACGTTGGCTGGATTCGCTCTTGTACAGGCGGCATCAAAATGAGCTGGCTTGTCGCCACACCGGCCGGAGTGGCAAAAATATCACATGTGGTGCCACTGTCGCGATAACACTGAGAGCGAGGCTGGAACGGACCACTAAGATTTCATGCATAGGCGAGGCTCCAAGGTCGGGAGAACTCGTTGCAGGGCCAGCTGTTGGTTTTGATGCATCATCACGCCTGTCATGTTTTCTTTGTTTACAATCAGTTGTTGTTGGCTAAATGCACAGCTTATCATTACTATTAACCTCCCCCTTGCATAAAATCACAGCAGCCTGTTCCAGCCTTGCTCTACACGGCTTATCCCGTCAGGGGTAAGTTGAATCTGGTCGTCGCTCCACCTCATTTTGATGCTGACTGTACCTGGGATGTTTCTGTGGTTACGGTACACAGCTTGCATGTGACGTCATTCTCAGCCATGCCAATATTTTATGCGCCGCGAGCGTTCAGTTCGTCGTGTTAGCTTCACACCGCATAAGTTGTAGTTTGAAGAAACCACTAACTGGAACAATCTGTCAGTACCCGGCAATGGCGACACTTGCGAGCTATATGGGAGCTGCAGGTGCACAGCAGGTGCTCAAGTGCTGTCAGGTTGTTCATTACACCACACGTTTAACGCTTAAAACTGCAGAGGTGCTCAGTATACTCAGTGTACTATCAACTCTTGCCTCCCAGTTTGAAGCCCTTAATGTCAACAAAATTATGTCGCACTCTTCTTTGCTGACTCATTTGTTCAACTGTTCAGATGTCTTCTCTCTCTTTTTTTCTTAGTAGGCAGAACGCTAAAATTTTAAATTAAATTCGTAGAAGCCTCAAAAAGGGATATACGGTTTCGCTAAGAGACTTCTTCCTTTTGCGTTGCTCACGCTAGCTACCATGATCCCCCACCCCTTGGCGCGAGTTCAAAGCTTTTTAGAAATTCAAACAAAATATTGTGTGCGTCCGTGCGCGCGAGCTTTATTGGGGAAGGTGTCATACGTACGTACTGTACATGAAGCTACGTCCACCGCTTTCGTTGCGCGAGCACTCGAGAAGCGGAGACACCTGCCTGGACAATGGGCACCCACTCTTACCTTCCCCAGAGCAAACTTTACGACTAGGCGATTAAACCGTTTATGTAGAAGACACACTCCAAACCTTAAAGTGCAGAAGAGGAGCGCAGCTGCAGCTTAACAACCGTCGACGGCCGCCATTGATAATGTCGATGTGCGTGCAGTTTTCTGTGGATTGGAAGGCGCCTAAGGAGATTTCAAAATCAAATGAAAACTCGTAAACAGTGTTATTAATTAAATTTAAATGTTTTAGTTTTTTTCTAAATAATTAATTACGCTATGGTTACGAAACAACGAAACCAAGGCCGTGTTCCAAATGAATTCGAGTTACTCCGGCTACTCTGGAGGGTTGTGTCACGTGACATCACAAATTGACAAAAAAAAACAATTAAAAACGTTGGACGCGGGTCTAGTAACGGTGGGACGTGGTCAGGTTTTAGAACGCCTAAGTAAAAAAAAAACCCTCACACTAGAGTAAGATCGAGTGCATTTTGGAACACGCGAATACGACGCTAACGACACATACGACCACCATCACCACTATCATCATCATCATCACCATCACCATATGGACAAAATGGCGCCGTTATCTTCGGTCTTGGCTCGGAGAATCCTCCTTGGCTCGGAGTCGGTGCTCTTCGAAGTCTTCGGGTTCGTTCTCGCGTTGTCCGTCTCTTTTAACTTCTACATGCTCTACACACAAAAAAAGAGGTACTGGTCCTGTTTTTTGTCCTTCTGGAGTTTTGGTACAGTCTGATCGCTATTTCATTGTGGTGGATATCGCGGTGATGTTTTTATTAAGGTTATTCACTGTTATTCTCCTTGATAGTCTTACGTTCTGCTCAGGAATTATACATGTTAATTAGCTGCAAACCAAAAGTCAGTATGTCCTTGGTCGTTTCTAATTGTGTCGTACTACTGGAACGCCCAACAGCGATTTTTTCCCGGACACCTCAGACATTGATGTATCACCACAAACTCCGATCAACGGTTGACGACGAACAAGTCCTTGTTTGTCGTGTTGTATTAATTAAAACCTCATAGCGCCGTGCTGTCACAAGAGAGAGAGGCAACATAAAAAGGACGTCAATTGCCTGACAGGCACAAAATAGGCCCATCTGACTTTTATTGTCGCAATCGCAGAGCCGCAGTCCCACCAAAGAACGCCGACAGCGAGGTTCGGGCACAATATTTTCGCACTCAGAACTGTGGCTGGCTCATATATGACGATAAGTTTATCTTCCCTTAACTTGTACTGAGGACCACGATGAGACTATCTATACTCTATTAAACTTTTTTTTTTTTGAATATTAAATATTTAAACAATGAAACGTGAGATGAATTACTTATTGTGCTGACAATGACTCCAGTCAGCTTCCATTTGTAGATACTCCAGTGTCCAGTTATGTCACAAGCCACACAAAATGACTAGCCTCTCAACCCTTCCACAACGAGGCCTGCAACGTTACTAAAACACTCAGTTGGGAAACTGCCATAGAGACTAATCTGAAAAAGTGGCCCCGATCTGTCCTCAAGAACCGAGCTAATGACGAACACAACGCCGCCATTTCTCCCGCAGCGGCCACTGGAGGAACTGCACGTTACTTCTATTTTGGCTTTAATCGGCCGTTGCTGAGCCAAAACAGATACAGCGGAAGAGGTTACAGGGGTGCCACCCCTGTCTCCCCAGCGGACGCACCGCGACTTACTACCGAAGTTAAAATGCACCTAGGTCGGGATGCGCTACCTGAAAGCACCGGTGAGGCATGGTTGTATAAAAACAATATTAATTGTGCCGCAAAACCCTGCAACCAAAAAATTTAAAAACATCACGCGCCCATCATTTGGTACTAAACTCCAATAAATTTCATACAAAAAGAGTCTTTTCTGTTTGTTTTTACGCAAAAACATGCTTTCTAAAAGCTCAAGGTGACCACAGTACAGACAAATGATAAAGAGTGGCGCTGTTGTCGTATTTAGCTCGGTCTCGGTGGACGCCAGCGGCCAAAGTTTCGACGGCGAGTTTCCCAACTGAGTGTTCTAGTAACATTGCAGACCTGTAAGTGACAATGATCCCATTTGCTATGGTTTATCCTCTTCATCTTTCATACCATTATGTCTGCAAACACTGGCGGTAGAGATACCTTGGGGTGCAAGTAAAATGGCGTTGTGAATACACTGGTAACGCGAAGAGTCAACAACACATAAAGAAGTGGTTGATTTAAAATCCTTACTCAAGAAAACCAACTCCCTCTACAGATACTGCGTTTGTCAGTGTGCATTTCGCCCAGGGAGTTAAACACGAAAGCCGTGTCATCCGACACTGCTTGTTTGTCTATTTCATAGTCTTGTTGCCAGCTTAGGTCCCTCTAGAGAAACAAATATGCATTCAGTGTGCTCTACGTCGTGTGCGCCAGATGGGTCGGTGAGCTCCGACAAACAGGTAATCTATCCAGTGTACTCTTTTGCTTGTTTTCGTTGGTTGCTGTTTGTTGCACTAGTGGAACGGCTGCTGTTTTGTTGCACTAGTGGAACAATTGTTTATTGCCCTAGTGAAATGAGGCTATACTACTTTTGGTGCACAAACCCAGTGCAGATGATGATTAGATGCGCTCAGTAGCGGCTCCGGGAGTCAACAAGCTCGCGCTCTTTTCACTAGACAGCAAAAAGCGACTTTCTGTGCACGCTGCTCCAGAGTAAAAGAGTCACACTCTCATTCACAGAGTCCTGAGATGGTGCGCAAGGACTGAAAGGAGCGCATCATTACGTTTTTCCGGATCGCTGACGAGTAGTACAAGAAAGAAGGGACACACAAGAAGCAGAACGCAAAACGAGCGCTAACTTGCAACTAAAAGGTTTACTGAAAAATTCTACCGAGCAAACATATCTAGTGCACACACACGTGGCACAATGCCATAGCTATCTTGATGAATAACGACAACACAGCCCATTCGGGAAAAAAAACAAAAAAAAACAACAAAGTTATCTTCATGATTCAAGGTGGCAATAGAAACAATTGTCGTGATCCATGTATGTGCACTAAATACAGCGTCATGATGTAACAGGAAGGGCGCAAAATGAGCATTAAAAAGACCAGAATAAGGAAACTGCCTGTACTCTACGCAACCAAAACAGAAAAAAGCCTAATCCCTTTTGATAAAATCACACTCTTTCCATTAAATGAACAAATGCGGCGCTAATACACGAGACTTAGTCACAGTCGTGTATCAGAGCAACTTCTAGCGTCTCCCTTTCCAACCTTCCGTTTCTACGCCTCACCACCTGCACGCCGTAAGATCCCTACAAGGTGAGGTATTTGGACCGCCTGGTCAAATTACTGGGAGTAGGCCTTCCCAGAGCCACCAATGCCTTCTCTGTTGACATAAAGGGACTTTTACTCGGTACCACATAACCAACTCTTGGTACCAGAACATGAGCTGATTGAAGCGACAAGCCCTATTTTCTTTCAGAACACCTGCGGAGTCACAGTTGAGGCTTTTCTAGAGGTTTTATATTGCTGTTTGATTTCCATGCTACTTTGCTTTCATGACAAAGTTTATGTTTAGAAGCGTGGCATTTGTATTGAATCCTGTACTGTGTAAAATATTTCTTACAAAGTTTGAACACTTGATTTTAGTTGCCTTAGTGGACATTAAAATTGTAAAGGTATGTTGATGATTTTATCGTTTTCATTCGTACTCAGTGAGAGCAACGCCTGGACTCGCTAGCCCAGTATATTTAAATGTTTTAGCAGCTGCTCCAACCATTTGAAGGTCACCCTGGAGCTTCCGGTGGAAAGTTTTCAGTTTTTAGACATCCAGCTGTCAGTCAACTCTGCTGAACATGTGTGCTGGATGTACATGCCACGGAAAAAAAGTCCCTATTGCCTTATGACTCGGCCCACTCGAAGTTGATTAAGAGGAGCATCGTTTCATTATGCCTACAGCCGGCACTTATGAAATCCTGCCTGCATATCCTTCACAAGAGTTTCGACCTTCAGGTATCACACCTGAGACAGTCAGGGTTCCCACCATCTGTTTTGGAGGAAGAAGTCGAATCCCTTAAAGGGATACTTCAACAAAATTTGAAATATTCCCGTCGTGTTCAAAAATAGGTTGAATATGATCCACGATATCCGTAAATTACAAACGCACGTTTGTATTTTGAGCCTGGTGGCTGTATTTTTCGTTATAAACGGCCCACTTTGGCAAGCGCTCAGAGAAGGCCCAGCGGAGACCACGTGACATCCAACGCAGTCGTGACGTAGGTCGTCTCGGGACGAGCAAAAGTATGGCGAGGCTGACGTCGAGAGGATGGCCTAGTCGTTCCAGCCACCGATGCGGCTGCTTTTGTTCGAATTTTGAGTGACGGATTAATCTTCTGTAATCTTGTAGGGAGACAATAGCGACTTCTGCGACACACAAAAGGCATTCTCGGGAAGAGGGGAGTTCCTCCTGCCCCTCTTCTCTCGTCGTGGCCGGAGGCGAGACAACCTCCGTCACTAGCTGTCAAGGTTCCTAGACGGGCACTACAAGCAAGGCGTTAGCAACATCCACCAGGTGCTCTTTGGTAATCGTTTAATTCGTTTTAAAATTCCTTTTCGCGACTTTTTTAACACATTGGTATGTTCGATGTGATGCTGCTCCTTTGAACACAGACTATAAAATGAGCACCGAAATTTCGTTGTAGTATCCCTTTAAAGGAACACTGACAGGGTATTTACGCTTGCCAAGGTTTTTATTTGTATATGATACATGAGAGCCCAGCTACACAACACAATTTGCGGCTCGAAATTCGTTTTCTTTCCGCTCGAAAACTGGACGGTTTGAGTCGCACTCACCCTCTTCTCCATGGTCGCGTGCTGATTTCTATGGTTGAGACACAACCACCAAAGATAATCAAAGTCGTGGGTAATCGAAGGCACTTACCCGATGCTAAATAGACAAAAAATATGATGCCCATTTTTCGTGGCTTGTAAAAAGCTGCAACTATGTTGAATGAAAAAAAAAAAAAGTTGCGAAACCATGCGATTTTTGGTAACTTTCTCTATATTTCTTCTTCCCCAGTCCAGTTTCAGTTTCAAGCAGTTGCATTTTTTTACTTTATAAAAAATATATGTGACGCTGTAGCAAAATATTGATAGGGTAGTCTTCTGGCACCATAATGTATTGCCTGGCAAAAAATAAAAGCAATTTTTGGGGGGTGTCACTGTCCCTTTCAGAAGTTAAAAGCCATATTACTGTACTCAGGAAACATCACAAAAAAATTGAAGTCATGCCTTATGTACATAAAATATTGCACAGCTTGAAAAGAGTAGCAGCCAAATTCTGTGTGGTTGTCATCGTTACGACCCTTTGCAAGTTCTCCAATATCTGCAATGCTCAGGGGACCCAAGGTTAAGTTGCTGGTTTGTGGTAAGAGGCATGGTAATCAGTGCGGCCTCACTTATCAATGGTTATGGTTCACACCTGCCAATGCACTGCAAAGCTTATGGATGTTCATCTGCATTGAACGGTGTGCAAGTGGCAAAGCATAGGAAAGGAAGTGGAAAGAGAGATGCTAGAAGCGGCTCCGATACATGACTGACCAAGACTCGTGTATTCGCATCTGTTCTTTCGTTAGAAAATAGTATTTTATTTTATTTTAAAATAGTATGATTTCATTGGTAGGGATTAGGCTTTCTTTTTTTTTTTTGGTTGCATAGAGTGCAAGGTTTCCTTATTGCGATTTGTTTTTAATGCACTTTTTGTGCCCTTCCTGTTGCCACGACGCTGTCTATTGTGCAGTGCACATACATGAATCACGACAACTTTGTTTCTATTGCCGTCTTCAATAATGAGATAACCATTATTTTTTCGTTATGCTTCATATTTTTTGTTGGGTGTATTTGCGCGCCTTGTGTTGCACTGCCAGTGCTCGTGATGTATACTTGCTTTCGTGCTTGCCTGCTTGCAAGTGCAATGTGCCTGAAATAAATGGATGGATTTCTAAAGTTGTGTGCAGGGAGTTTTGTTGTCGGGTCTGCTGCATATATAGTCGACCATGCTGATCATCTGAGAATGTCTTGCCTCGTATATTTTCCCTACTGGTTTCAGAAAAATTAGGCATTCCATGATTTGACTGCACATGGCCCAGTGTAGGTCATGCAGCCAGAAGTGTCAGTATTCTGTAGTGGAAATTTGGGTTGATGGAACCTCGCAAGTGGTTAACATCACCAAGTTTGGAAAAGAGGACAAACTGAGATGAGAGTGCTTATTTTTGTAGCTGCTGGAAACAGAAACGTCAATGGCAATGTGCCCAACATGTAGTGCATCTTTTTGCGGCTGCATTTTGAAACCCTGTTGCTGAAGCAAAGTTCACGCTAGCCGAGCTCGGTTTCCCTTTATGTCTAGACTACCTATTCACCAGTGAGGTGCCAGTTTGGCCAGCTTTTTGTAGTCGCAAAGAAAGATGGAGGTCAGGCAGGCAAAGCCAGCCCTCGCACAGGGGGGCTATGTTGCACGTTTTGGACTCCCAGGAGACTAGGGAGAAGGAAGTGACGTCAACAACGCTCGCTGGATGTTGATTGGTGTAGTCGCTGATGACAGTATCTGCAGAAGCTGCCAAGACACGTTCATTCAGACCTACGTCACTTCCTTCTCCCTAGTCTTCTGGGAGTCCAAAACGTGCAACATAGCCCCCCTGTGTCGAGCACAGGCTCCAAGTCACTCGGGCAAAACTATCGGAGGCTTGCGGACACGTGTGAATACAATCCTATGAAGATATTCTGAGGTAAGCATAGCTAGGTCAAATGTGACACCTGCTGTCTGCAGCATGCGTACACATAACAGTGGGCATATCACATTGCAGAGGCTAATTGGTAAGCACAGCGAGGACGACCCTTGACATCAACCAATTCATTCACACACGTGCCCAGTCGTCGCTGCAGGTGAGGACGATGACAGTAGATGGCCAGTCGGCTTGTAGAATATTTTCTTACTGCCCGCTTCCTTCGCTAAATTTGTAACAATCGCTACGTCACTTCGCGTCACTCCACTGTGGGTGTACGAGTGCGTGCACGCTGCCCGCGGACATGCTTCAGCCCCTCGAGTGATCGCGCAAAAAAAAAAAAGCACTGGTCGAAGCAGCTGCGTTTACGCTTTAGTACCTTTTCCAGTGGAGCACAAAAAAGCTGACATCGGGTATAGATCAATTTCGCCGCAGGCTTACAGGCTTGACAATGCACTTCTCCATTTCGACTAGCTGCGGGGAGCGCGATTGATTCTTGCAGAGGCGTGACAGTGTATATGCAAAGCACAATTCAGACGTGCACTCGCGGTCCAGATCACCGCTTGTGCTCCGTTGGCGTCTCATACGTACCTGGCGCGATTCCTGTTGAGGCCAGCAATGGGCGAATGATGTTACACCCGTGAATAATGCTGCCAAGGGGCGAGTTGGGCATCGCTGTAGGGCAGACTCACGACCAACTCTATATAGAGTTGGTCGTGGGCAGACTACACAACACCGCAGCGGCGCGTCGTTCGAATGAAATAAAACAATAGCTACACTGGACGTTTTAGCGAAAGCCAAACGAGCTGGGTTTATTTTCAGGCCGTAAATGACTTCGGAACGCTGGCAGCGGTCACGGGTCCTTAGGCCTAAACACACCCTTCCGCCCTGGCGTACGTGAACGTTACGGCAGAAAGCATAAAACGGCCGTAGCGTAGCTGCCCAGTCAGCATTGAGACCTGTGCGCGTATGTTATCCAGTTTCACACCAACGATACCTTCCAATATCTAGGACTGCACCAATGCACTTTTTCGACTGGGGCGCGGAGTACTCCAAAACAAAACAGTACGGCGTCTGCTCAACGGCGGTGGCGGGGGGGAGGGGGGCTGCACGCAGCTTAGAACAGCCCGTAGCGCAGGCGTACCACGTGACTGCGCCAGCCAATCGCGGTATTCTTCCCTCCTCCCTTTCCTCCTCTCTCTCCTTCTTTTCTCTCTCGCGGGGCTCTGCCGGGGGGGGTCTCATAATACGCGGCCGGGCCTCCCACGTTCACACGCAGCAACCAAGTGCTAGGATTTTTAATCATCATCATTACCTTTTAGGTTTCTTGCACTATTCAGACACAGAGTTATGCGCTATAAACGTGTTTTAGACATTTAAATGACGTCGAGTTAGTATTACTAACTCATCTTTCTGAAGCGATTTATTCCCAAAAAAAAATATTTTTTTCAAACCAGACCCAAGTCCTTAGTTGTCATCATTAATCCTCATCACCGCTTTAGAATGTGCGTGAAAATATCGCGTCCCTGATTGGCTGCTGCCGCTTCAAACGTCCTCGAGTTGCTCCGTGTTGCTCGCTTGTTTCGAGCCGGACCCGATCTCAGCAGTTCGTGTCGATCTATACTCTGTTTCACCTTATGATGTACCGCAGGAAAGGCTACAAGCGCGAGCTCCTTGGTGTGGGCCACATCTCGGCGGCACAAGCAGTCGTGACTTAAAGGGCTACTCCACCGATTTTTTCATTGTCTCTGATTTGCTTGAAATTTTGCTAAACTAACCAACAAACATCGCGAAAATAGTATCCCAAATATTAAGTCAAAATATTGTTTTTTCGCGAAGTTATTGAATTTACAGTTTTGGTCCTCACCGTGTTTTTCAAGCTCGAAGTCTCTACTGGCAACAGTGAAAAAGTGACGTCAGTGGAAGGCAGGGGTTCACTCTTTGGGCTGTAGATTTTGTTTTAAACTGATTCGAAGCAGTTTCATGGTGTCAAATGAATGCTTGGGAAGCTCGCTGCAGTACCCGCGCTCCAGCACGGAGCAAATGATCGGCATATTCTATTTTTTGGCTGCTTGCTCGACTGGCAAGCCTGCCTGCCACTGACGTCAGGGCCCTGAAAAGCGCGAGTATATTTGAATGTTGGTTTTTGCATCATTTTCATTTGCCGATTTCGCAATAACTATTATGAATTTCGCGATTCTGAATAGCATACCGGAGAGAGTAAAGGCCGGGGAGTCAGAAAATATAGTTAGTTGAGGTAGCTCAAAAAATCGGTGGAGTACCCCTTTAAAAGCGGCTGCCGACGCTATGAGCTCGCGCTTCTAGCCTTCGCTGCGGTACAACATAAGGTGAAACGAAGGATAGGGAAAGCTAGGAAAGAGCCCGCCAGCAACCCCAAAATAGACCCTTTCCGAAATTCAGTCTGGCCACTTCGATAGCTATCATCACCAAAGTGTGTATCATCTGCCCATGCGAATGGTGGCCTCTTGTTGGCTGGTGAAGGAAGAATTTGAAGATAGGAACCGATGCGGAGCCTGAGCATCCAGGCACGTGTGTATAGTTTGTTTTATGTCACCGTGTCGAGACATTCTATGTGCTACGCATTTCAGGCTGTCATGTAAGTCCTTGGAATGCTCAAAATGCTACCGAATTTTTTTAATTATTATTATTATTATTATTATTATTATTATTATTATTATTATTATTATTATTATTATTATTATTATTATTATTATTATTATGTGTGCGCAGAGCTATTGCCAGCAGTCTTGCATACGGCGTTTTAAGATATGGAACTACTATTCTTTCCAATTGCCCCATAAGATGGCAAGTACGCATCGATAATATTCTGCGGAACTTGCTCAAGAGCGTGGCATATACCTGTGATTTGACAGAATGCGGAAGTATCTTTGAGTATCTTGGTTTACCTTCCTTCCAAAAGAATTTAGTTATTTTGCGCCACTTTTGGGTGGATAATTAAAAAAAACAAAAAAAAAAAACATTCATGCCCTCCAGAGTTCAAAGAGATAGTCCTCGCTATGTTGTACCTCATTCTTATACTCGCTACGGACAAGCTACTCGTAATATTTATCTCCCAAAAATATTGAATTCGCTTCCTGATGCCATTTTTACGCTTACCTCAAAAAAGCAACTAATAAAATTCCTAATTGATTGAACTTTAGCATAACTACTGGTTAATGTTTTTCTTACCTTTTTCTTTTTTTTGCCAACCTCGTCGAAACCTTTTGATTTTACCTGTATTAATCTCTATGGTGTTTGTACCGGTCCACTGTAACTGACTATCTCTGTCCGTGGCATGTATATATCTATATGCATACTTTGTATGTATTTCTATATGTACCTGTACATATGTCTATAATGTTTCTACCGGTCCACTATGATTGACTCTCTCTATCCGTGCCATGTACCAAAGTGACTGACTGCCCGCCGCCCCCCCCCCCCCCCCTCCCTCCCCCCCCCCCCCCCCCCCCCCCGGAAAACTATGATTGTCTATCGGTGTTAGTTTGTCAACTAGGTGTGTATCTAATGACTAACTGCCTCTTCCAGGCCATATCCCACAAGCCTACTTTGGCTTTGACGGGCCCGAAAATATCGGAAACAAACATGAAAGCGGAATAATAATAATTATTATTATTATTAGGTGTCCAGGAAACCGCATGGTCGTTCCTAGACACCTAATAAAAATTATTATTGATTCTTGATGATAATAATAATAATAATAATAATAATAATAAATAATATAAAACTAGCTTCGCGATTGAGATCTTAGCGTTCTTACAGGCATGTACAAGTGGCCTCGAGACGACCAGGGATGACCAGCACTCTTGTTGCCAGACAAATGAGAGAAACTGAGATTCGACGAATGCACGCAGGTAGCCTTTGTATATGTTCCACTAACAAACAAGAGCTCAAAGTGCATCTTCTATCTTTCCTATACAAGCTTCGATTCGACCTCGAGAGATGTCCGAAATGACACCAGGGAATAATGGGCGCTGAAAGGTCTTGTCGTTTTCTTCCCTCTCGCAGATCGCGAAGCGCCAGATGCGCAGATTCCCGTGTCTCGGTTGAGTTGCAGCTCCTCACAGCTGTGCTCCTCATTTAGGGATGCGGCTATACAACTCGGAGTATACAGCCACCGAACCGGGGACCACGACAACCTTCTCCTTCAAAGTAGCGTATTTGACTTGACTGACTTCGTATCGTTGACCCAAAGGGCTCACGCTTCTCATCGTATCACTCGTCTTCCGTAGACAACATTTACAAAGGGAAGAGATGGACCAGTTACGACACCTACGTGAAGCCCGTACTAACGCACCCGGGTCTGCGAATCTTCACGGGAGTTCAAGTAACCAAGGTGACGTTCTCTCCTACAAAAGCACATTTGCGTCGTCTTTGCAAGGCCATTAGAGTGTACATAATCCAAATACTGCATGCGGATTAAGAAAATGCATCAATAAAATCAAGTACAAAAGCCGCGGAAAATCATATGGGCTGGGGATGGGGATCTGAGTCTGGGTCTCTAACGCGCCTAGCGGGTAATAAGAAGACCCGGGTTCGGACCCCAGTCACACCGTACATTGCTTTTCCGTTGTTTTTTTTAATTTTATTTAATTAATACGTTTTATTTATTTGCACACCTATTTGGATTTTTTTTAAACATCTGTATACACATGTTACGACGACAGTTAAGCGTCAGTTGCTCGAATTTTCAGTGCACACATTGTTGATGGATTACGATTGTCACAAAAATGTGCCTCTAGAATACGCTATATCGAAAACAAGATAATACTTATAGAACAGGGGGCCCCAACTCTTTTGGTCCACCAAGGAGCTTGGGGCGTCGCACTGCGACGACGCCCGAATCGGTTTGGGGACAGTGTTGCCAGATGATCCCACCAAAAACCGCTAAACGGCTGGTAGGTATATCCCAAATATAGGCAAAGCCGTAAAATAAATAGAGCCAAAATAGCCAAGACTAAAAACAATTATTTTTAAGCCTTTTATTGACAATTGTTTACACACATACAAAAAACGTTACATTCTCTTTTTCAGCCCTCATATGAGCTACATTGTGTGTACATTATGTCACTTGTGAATTAAAAAAAAAAAATCTTCGGAAGGATGAAAATCCGTACAACACTGACCCTTCCTTCACAGGGACAGCTTTATTGCATTACCTTTCCACAAAAATGCCTCAGGGCGCATCCTTGTTGTCTTTGTAAACGCCGCACAAGCGTTTTTTTTTTTTTTTTTTTTTTTTTTGCCGCTGTGGCGAGGGCCAGTATAAAGGGCTCTGGTGAGGGCGCGCGAGCTCGACTGACCTAGCACGTGACGTGTGGACTGTGCCTTTCATAAACATCTCAATGGGGAGTATTCACTAAACGCCGTATTTGTGGGTGCTGTTTAGAGCGCGTGCTCAGAACGAGCCCACATCAATAGGGTGCTAAGGCCGGCACTTTTAATGGTGCGGAATGCGCGTTGCAAAAGAACTGTGGAAGCTCGCCATCAGCACGCGCTCAGCATTCGCGCACACAACTATGGCCGCCAGTGAATACTCCCTACAGCTCGAATAAAACGGGAGCATCCAGTTTGAATCAGGCGCGATGAAAGTGCACGCGCTGCGTTACACGAACTCAGCGGACGCCTGTTCGTCAGCCAGGTCCTCTTCGACGGAGTCACAGCTGTGGGAGTCGAGATGGTGACTTCGGAGCATCAGACGCACCTTGTGACTGCGAAACGTGACGTCATCTTGTCTGCTGGTGCCATTGGTTCTCCTCACCTACTCATGCTATCTGGCGTTGGGCCTAAAGACGAGCTCGCCCGGCTCTCGGTACGTGCTGGATTGACCTCTCGACCGGGCACAGCACTCGCCCAGTGATTTATACCGCCTCCCGCCCAACTTTTTACGCAAAGCACAGAAATTTACTGTAAACCCCCCGCGGGTTCGTGTTGCACCAATTTCAGATCCCGGTTGTAAGCGAGGTTGAATGGGTCGGCAAAAACCTCCAGGACCAAGTGGCGGTGCCCATGTACTTCAACATGCGCGCTCCCATCAGCATCAACGAGTACAAAGTCAAGAGCGTACGCCAACTCTGGAACTATCTGTGGGGCGAAGGCAAGTTCAAAAGCGGACTGCAGAGAAATGAGCAGGACACGTAGCCTGTTGCGTTCACGCATACGAACCTTCCTATTGAAATCATCAAATTAAAAAAAAAAGAAGAGGGGGGGGGGGGGGGTTATATAAAGATTGTCACTCAGAGGGGGAACATTTTGAGCAGGTCTTTTAGCATCCAGTGGAGTAGAGGCCGCCCTTAGGACCGAAGGACATGACCGGGCCTCGGAAGCACTCTTCATGCTCATTAATATCGGCTCCGTAAATGAAGACATCTTCCTGAAAGTATCGAATCAATATCTAGAGGTAAGTAAACATTTCTCGAGGGTCACTCTCGTTTGGGCGTGGGTTGCTATACCATGTTTCACAAAAAGAGCTTTTATACATCTTATGAATTTAAAGCCTCACACCCAGGTTACGTGGATGATCGGCAATAAATGCAAGCATCCTCCAATTTATGTGTCCCTGCTTACGAAATAGGATTTCAGAGCCTCCTATCCAGATACGAAGAACACTTCCAAGGAAGGATTCGTGATGCTCGTGTCGTGCCTTCACCCGAAGTCGACGGGGCACGTGACTCTTAGCACCAACCGTGTAGCCGATCCACCCAGAATCGATCCCAAGTACTTCACTCATCCGCACGACCTGGAATGTACCGTAAACGGTAAGCACTTTCATAGTAGTTGGACATCTTGGTATCTCCTGCTGAGAAACCACCGAGCGAACGAGGTTCCTCTGTATCGGGGAAAAGACTATAGTGATGAATCGACACCGTTCAACTCGCACTCCGACTAACTATATACCTTTCTCAAAAAAAAAAAAAGTCTCCGAGTTGATTTTCGTGCAGAAAACAGAGACAGCCAACCACGGCGAACAAGTTTCATAATATGATTTTAAAATGCACTGCGAACAATGGGCAAGTGAAACGACATCGGTCCAGTGGCATTTTCGAGAAGCTTCGTCCTTCGCTGGCGTATGCGACACACAAGTTCGCCTGCTCTTTGCGCACCTCGTGACTTTTGTTTACCCGTCATATGCGCCCACGTGTGAGTCGCTTTTCCACGACCTCAACTGAGGACAGCGAGCGCTGCCTCGTCACCTTCTCTGCGTGTTTTCTATGTTGCCGTTGAATTGGCGTGCTTCTCGTTGCGTGCCGATGCGCCAAAGATGCATTTTGGAACGCTCGCTTGCCGTATAGTTGGACGCGTGATTATCTGACTGGGGTTCAGCAGGAAAGGGAATTTTTCTTTAGAGCCATAGCCTCCTATATACTGACAATCTGTGGCAGATCGCTACGAGAAGCGGCCGCCAAAATGGAAAAGGTGGAGCGCGGCAGACAACGGATGAGAGGATGGATGGATGGATGATGGATGGATGAATACGGCTGAGCCCTTTGGATCGGGCGGTAGCTTACGCCACCTAGGAAAGCCACGTTACTGGCGCCCCGCTGCGGCGAGGCGCCGAAATACACTTCTCCCCAGCGAACGAGTGTGTTTCGGATCCTCGACACTGCAAGAGCTGTGCGCTGAAGTCCAGGTTCCCCTATAAATGCTCTGTGCGACCAGATCCTCGCGCTCCCAATCTGCGACAGGGCACTCTATGGCGCCGGCGTCAAACTGCCAGTCTTTGTGAGTATAGAGGAGGCTATGGTTGGGAGCTTAAGAAACGCGTGTCCCGAGAATCTTGTCAGCAGCCAATGAGATTGTGCCGATAAGAACAGAGACGAACCAATCACGAAGCAAGAAGCGTAATCTGACCACGCCCTAGGTTTCTTTAGCTGTCATAGAGATTCATGCATCATGACAAGGCATTTCTTTTTCCTTTTAGATGCGGAGCATCTCTTGCTCGGGCTATGTCCCGCGGCGTCGTAGTCCGCACTCACACTACGCATGCGCAACTCTCCTCGCTGCGCGTGCGTTCTCTCTCTCTCCAACAGCTGCGCGAAGTGCACGCAGCTACCAGCTGCGTCCCTCTCTCCAACAGCTTCGCGTGCGTTCTCTCTCTCTTCAACAGCTGCGCGAAGTGCACGCAGCTACCAGCTGCGTGCACTTCGCGTGCGTTCGCTTCTACTCACACCGCGCGCGCAGGCGCAACTCTCCTCCTCTAGTTTCTTCTCCTTCAAGTTTGAATATAAGCAGCGGTAGCGCGCTGCGCGCGTTCAAGGGGAGGAAGTGGCCGAGTGGGCTAGCGCGTCTCAGCTCGGAGCGTGGAGCGAAAGCTTGCGCTGGGAACCTCCTGGGTTCGAGTCCCCGCCACCCCCGCCCGTTTCGATCAGGATGAGTTTCGTACCGGCACGCGTTCATGTGATGCCTACTGCGTGATGCACGTTAAGAATCCCAGGTTAGCGGTTGTACTGCACTGGCTAAGTTTCTCATCTACAGCTAAGAGACCGATTACCCGTTGAGGCGCATCTCCATCAAGGCTGTATAAACATAAAGAGCAAACCAGTTGACCGCTGTTGACTCCACTTCACTCCGTTCTTCCGATGAAGTGTGATGGAACGATGCTCCGCATCACCCCATGGTTCCCCTCGGGAAGATGGTGTAATTTTATTTGAAAGGACAACGCTGGTTCAGACATTTGCGTCGACTGAGTTCCGTTGCCTCGCGTCGCGCCCTGCCCTCATCGTAAGCAGTCGGTGCTATTCAAACTGCAAACGTCCGAACCAGTCGGAGCGTTTGATGTAACCAATGGCAATCATCCAACAAACTATGCCATCTTACCAGCGGACTTAGTTTTCTGGATACCAAAGCCACGCGTGAGTTTACTTCGTACATGCTGAGCCGCGATTCAACCCCAGGGTTGCGCGACTAGCCGCTTGGTAAAACTTCTACAAAAGGTGCGAGTCTGTTGCATTGTGCATGAGGTCGCCGTTTCGAGGAATATAACTTGTAATATTTGAACGCACATCGTACCGCCCAAGTTCCACAAGTGACAGGAATCAGGTTTGCAGCGGGTGGCTTACATGGGTTAAGGAAGAGGCTTTTATCTACTGCTGGATTGCGTTCAAACCCTGGGTGCCATCTTTCTCGGGCAATTGCTCTAGGAGATTGTTGTTGGAGTATAAGTGTGAAATTTCTATCGTGCTCTGTTTGCCCCAAAAATGCACCCGAAACGTGTTTTTGAAGCACGCGTAGTTTGTGGGCTGTTTTTCATCGTGTCTATACCAACTAACCCAACTCCCCACATTGCCCCAATTCATATAGCGAATAAAATACATTATTTATAGGCGCCATAAATTGCAGCAGCACTGTGCGAAACTGCGGGAGTGATGGCCGGGATCGCCTGTTTCAGACGGCGCTTTCCGAGTGCTCGAACAATACAGGCACACGCCTTTCGTAATGCTGCACGCTGCTCGGGAAGATGGTGTATTGCAACGCAATTGCTGAACCGCTTTCGGCGCTGTTTTACAGCGGGAGCTGTTACGGGCTCTTCCCACCACTGGAATTGACGTCTGTTATTGATGTTGTTGTTGGCAATGTCGGGAGTGTGTCATCGATGTTGCAAAAGCCTTAAAAAAAAGGACGCCCGCCGCCTCTAGCGGGAGTCTAACCTGGGTCCGCTGCGGGCGAAGCGGAGGCGTTAACAAACCCATCCTTGTAGGCTTCGTTCCAGCAGCCGACGCTACAAGCGGGAGCTCCAGGCTTTCAGCGTCCCTGCCAAGCCCGCGCGATTGTGCAGTGCAAGCACCGTTCAGGGCCACACGCTCGTGCTTGTAGCATCGGCTGCGTCTGGGCGACGAAACCGTCCGATCCGACGTCCGACCGCGCAATACGACGGTCGGAGGCGAGGGTTTTCAACGCTCTCCAATGCTACGAAAACCCTCGCCCCCCCAAGGTCATTCCGGCAGTCCGCACGTCGGATCGGAAGGTTTTCGTCGTACATGTGTTTCGCGCTTTAAAGGAGCTGTGCAACGATATTCAGTTGGAATGTTTTTCACTATACACGAGCTTACTGGCACTAGTGGGAGTCAAGGATACTCGCACGCAACTCCGCTGGCCAAGAAACTCCTTTGTTGCGGTGTAATTTCAAGGACAAAAGCGATCATTTTCATTCAATCTCTCCTTTGCCAAATTTCATGACGTAACGTGGGTATCGCAGTACACCTATATGACGATATTTGAATGCTGTTCATAGATTGGACCCGAGCATTGCGTGGGCACTCAATTTGGGCTCGTGATAATTACTAGCTCAAGAAGCAATCGGGTAGTGGCCCGTGTCCAATCGCTGCAACGACGACAATAGCCGAGCCCTAACAATATCTGGAACTCAGCGCGTGCCCTGTGCTTTGCCAACCCCAGCGCGTGGCTATGATCAACATTGGCGGCATATAATCGGCTCCAGATCACGTGGCCGCTTGTTCTGGCTGCGAGTTGAGGGGGTGAACGCTGCTCGTTTTTCTTTAATTTTTTTCTGGGACTTCTATTGCGTGGGGTGAAAAACGAACGCGTGTTTCATAGGTCATTAATGTCAGGGATCCGTTCTAAGCGGTATTTGCGCAAAGTACAAAAATTGTTGCATCGCCCCTTTAAGCTGAAACGAAGTATATAGCACCCGATGCTTACTGCACGCGCTCTCTGGAAAAAAGAAGTAGCAAATGAAAAATTCCGTCGCAACACTGTCAATGCCAAGAGCTCGTGGCGAAAGACGCACTGCACGCGCTCCGAAACAAATGCAAAAAAAAAAAAAAAAAATCAGCTTTGGAAGGACAATGGAGCTGCACAGTCGGGGACAAAAGTCTCCAGGACGTGCGAGCTGCGGCTGAAATAGAGTGCCTTCATACACACGCGCGCTTTTGCTTGAGTGGTGACATCTCAGCCATTTTTCCGCCCAATGTTTTTTTTATGCATTTTGAAGTGCGCGCAACCCGGTGTCACTCAGCTCGAGCCCGTAGCTTTGGCTAATGCATAGACGCCATATTACCGCCCAAGTCACGCACCGAATGCACGAAAGCGTCACGCGCTGGCACATTCAGGGCAATAATGGATGTCTTCACCCTGAGACAGACAGACATGTAGGCACCCTAGGCTGAAACGCATCGCTCTGCCATCTGCCGGCGGGTCGCCTGGTTTCGAGATCACACAAAAGCGCATGCGCGTCCTACTCTGTCTGCAAACATGTCTGTTTTCCCGCTCTTCTGCGGCACAGTGCCTAACTCGGAATCGGGCGCGTGGTACCGCCTCGGAGATAGCGCTGGCGGCTGACGACGTCTGCTACACATTCCGAAACTCGAGATACCGCCTGGGGCATTTCGCCGCATTTCGCCGTGTCAGCGCACCTTGCTTTATAACCAGTTGAGCTCATCGCTCAGTTGAGATGCCGTGACTTCTTGCTTGATATGTGCCATGTCAGTAAGCGCTATCTCCGAGGCGGTACCACGCGCCCGATTCCGAGTTAGGCGCCGCGCCGCAGAAGAGCGGGAAAGCGCACATGTTGTCAGGCACAGTAGGACGCGCATGCGCTTTTCTGTGATCTCGAAACCAGGCGACCCACCGGCAGATGGCAGAGCAATGCGTTTCAGTCGCAGCTCGCGTGTCCTGGAGACTTTTGTCCCCGACTGTACAATAGAAAGTAATGGCCGGCCGCAACTCGGCAAGCCAGAGTAGAAAGGCTTCCGCCATCTATGAGCGACGGCGGCAACCAGATACGTGGCTTGCCGCCGTCGCTCGTAGATGGCGGTAGGTGTCCAAAGTTCGGGACACACCCTTGGGTAAACAGGCCCTTAACAGCTCCGCTGTAAAAAAAAGAAAAGAAAAGCGTTTGGAACAGAGCAGAGAGGAGCGTCTCCATCTCTGAAGGCGCGTTCCCACCGGCGATGCGATCTAGTCGCGCGATAACTTTCATCACAAAAGCGACCATCCCGGGCAAAAAGCGACGCGATTTGAGCAGTCGCTTCTCGACCCGACTTTTTTGCGATGCGATCTAGTCACGGAGCGGCTGAGCCAATCAACGGCGTTCGGAGCGAGAGTTTTCAAGAAACGACTCGCCAACGAAGCCGTTGGACTCACTCATCGCGCACGCCCGTGTGACCATCTAACTTTTTTTGTGATGCGATCTAGTCGCATCGCGCGACTGCTTACATCGCCGGTGGGAATGCGCCTTGAGGGGGGGTTCTGTGGTGGCGTCGATCGGCACAAGCGGAGAGCGCGTGCCGAATGGCGGCCAGTGCGCAAGAAATGTAATACCAAAACTTCACGTTGTGTGATTGCGTTTTCTTCTGTCGTCCGATGCAAGTCGGATGCCAATTATTTTGTACCGAGCACTCTTGTTCACGCAGCTCACGGTGCATGAACGCGACACCGATGCCCAACGACCTCGCCGTGACTTGTCGCAGCTGTTCGCTCTGACTGTATACCGTGGATGAACACAAAACTGCCCAATGTTTGCTTGGTTTGCAACGCAGAAGTTCGGCACGCGTAAGCGAGGCAAGAAGATGCTTTCACAAATATGCGGCTTTGCAGCGATGAAGACTGCGTCGCGGTTGGCGTCCACAGCACCGCTTGCCAAGCTGGGAGTTTCGCTGCACATGCCCAAGTACCGCTACTGCACAAGCTACGAGCCCTCCATGGAGAACACGGAGTACCTCCAGTGCTGGGCCCGGGCGGCAGCCATGACGATCGGTCATCCAATGGGAACGGTGGCCATGGGAGACCTCTCGGATGAGTCCTCAGTCGTCGATGCCGAGTTCAGGTGAATTCCTTGCTTCCAGTCAGGCGTTGGTTTGCTTACGGCCTCAGAAAAGAAACGGCATCAGAAAGCGAAGGCTCTGCCTCCCGGACGGGGGCATTTCTCGTCCTGAAAAGAAATCGAAGAGGAGAGGAGAAAAGAAAGATAGAGAAAAGAAGTAGCTTCGAATCATAGTAGAAAAACCCAGAGACAAGGAGCTAAAAAGGACAAGAACAACACCGTCCTGTTCTTGCCCTTTTTAGCTCCTTCTCTCTGGTCTTTTCTACTATGATTCGTCACCAGCTCGCCCGCGTCCTTACTCTAATTTTCCTAGCATCGAATGAGTTAGTGAAGTTAAGTGTGATTATGTGTAGTCGTGCCGTTATGTTTGGACATCACCGCAGCTGTCATGTGGATGAGTTGATTGAAACATTTCGTTTACCCATGCTTTCCGTGGGTTTCTGGCATAAAACCACTATCAATCAATCAGTGTTCGATTGTATGCAAAATAATTACGCAAGCTTTAAATGGGGGCATCACACAGCGACGCCCCAAGCTGCTCGTGGTACCCGAAGTGTTGATATTCTATAAAAGTCTCTATTATGTACCTTTCCAGAGTGAAAGGCACGCAGAACCTGAGGGTGGTGGATGCATCTGTGATACCGTCTCAACTGTCAAGCACTCCGCACGCCACGGTCCTCCTGCTCGCCGAGAAGGCAGCTCAAATAATTGGACGTGCGTAACAGATACAGGGCCCGAATAAAAACGGACGGCACCTCCACAACCGAGGCCCGATAGCCTTCTCAGGACTCCTCCCACATTCCCGAGTAAGAGCTGTGCAATGAGGTCAAGAAGTGTAACTGTGTAATGAGAGCATTGGTGTTTCCTTCCTTCTGGAGAGCTCGACCCCCTCCGTTTTCAATCCACCTGAGCTTTATTCGGGCTCGCTCGATACAGGGCTGATGAATACACTTTAATAAAGACACTATACGCGTATTCACAAAAAAAAAAAAAAAAAAGAAAAACGACAAAACAACGTAGTAAAAAAAGAACGGCTCTATGCGGAACGTTGTGCTATATTATGTGCATCTTAGATTAGCTTTGTTATTTTATCAAGACGTACACGTTTCAAGCCCCAAATGCAACGTTTCTTACTACTGAAAACCAAATCTTGTAAGAACCACTCCTCGCACCGCACGAAAAATGCGCAGAACTTTCTTTTTTCTTGATGTGACAACGATCATAGACCTTTTTGTTTTTGTCAACATGTCCAACGGTCACAACCAGTGGACGTATGGTTGTGAGAGTTTTCGTGCACACGCACGGGTACTTCGCATTAAGTAGGATTTGTTAATACTGAAGCGTTTGTATTGTTGTTGTTCGAAACCGCTTAGGCCCGGTTTCTTAGCTTACCAGTCGGCTCAACGCGCAGAACAGTAACCAAACATGTGTAGTAAAAAAAAAAAAAAAAAAAAAGTTCGACTCCTTGCTGAGTTTTACTAATTTCCCCCTTTTATTTATTTATTTACAATACCCTCAGGGCCATAAGGCGTTAGAGAGGGAAGTGGGCGTTAAGTACAATGTTTGATACTGCTTCTCGGAATCTGATGGTGTCCTGGATGGTGACGATGTCTTCGGGAAGGTCATTCCAGTCCGCAATTGTATCAGGAAGAGGGGCGTGCTGATGTGCTGTGGAAAAACACTTTGGCCGGGCTATTTTATTGCAATGATCGGGTCTGGAGGAAAGATAAGCCGGTGGGAAAAGAAGAGACTGATTTAGAAGTGGTGAACAAAAAACGTTATGCAGAAGACAGAGACGGAATGTTTTTCGACGGGTGAAAAGCAATGGGAGAGAGAGATTTGATTTAATTAGGGAGACACTGGAAAAACTGGAATAATCGGACTGAATAAAACGCGCAGCACGGTTTTGAAGAGATACAATGTAGTTTGTTAATGTAGTTTGATGAGGATGCCAGATTGAAGATGCGTATTCTAATTTAGACCGGACTACGGCAAGATAGAGGATTGCGTGTACGTAATCCTCTACACGTAATCCTCTATCTTGCGGATTGCAAGATAGAGGATTACGTGTAGAGTTAAGATATATGTATACATGTGCCAGGCACGTAGCCAGGATTTTGTTTCGGGGGTGGGGGGAGGGGGGGGGGGGGGAGGGGGGAGGAGGGGGGGGCATTTATGACAAAATGCTGTATGAGGGGGAGGGGGAGAGGCGGTCCCAGCAAAATGGAAGATTTCGGAGGGAGGGGGGGCGGGCCCCATGCCCCCCCCCTCCCCCCATGCTACGTGTCTGAGAGGTGCTGTTTAGTTTAGATCTATGTTATCTTACCAAGACGTGCACCGTGCACGTGTGAAACTCCAAAAGGCATCGCTTCTGCCTCGGACAACCAAATCACGTAAGAACTATACTTCACGCGGCGTATGAACAGTGCGTAAAACTTACTTTTTTAAAGGTAAAAAAAACAAAAACAAAAAAAAACGAGCATAAAATAAAATTAAAAAAATGGTAGAATGACGTAAAGTATTGCCTACTGCATACGTAGAAGTGTACCATTGGTTTAAATGAAATGCGAGCAGTGAGGGAACTTGGAGCCCACTACCGGCGCACCTTCTAAAGTTGAGTTGTGTTTGGCGAGGTTCAAACACATCGGCGTAGGACGCACAACCTCGCAGCACCCTACTCCGATGAGTTTGAACCATCGCCAGGCACAACCCAAGCTTGGAAACTGAGCCGGTAGTAGGCTCCAAGTTTCACCACTGTTTGCATTTCATTCGAACCCTTATGGTACATACACTCTCTGCTAAAGGGAGGCATTCGAAACGCCAAATATTGAAATAACGAATTATCAAAACCCTGAAAATCAAATTGTTAAGAAGAACGCCGAGAAATCTATACGCCGAAAACTCATTCTGCCGAAAAATCAATTGACTGAAACATAGCACCGATCGAAGAGTGAAAATGGCCACATATGACCTTCGACATGACTAAGAAGCATAGGGCTGGACAGTTGATCGATTTACCTTCCGGTTGATCGACTAACGCTTTAATCCCGACCAAAGGTATTCTTATTGGTTAAGCGCTTGGGTTCTGATTTGGGAGAAGTCGGGTGAACGAAAAGGAAGTAAAAAGGGCTGCTTTACTACTAGCGCATTGCTTCAAAGAAGTAAAGATTGTTCATTTTAAAAATATTCCCATAATTTTTTATCTTTTTTTTTTGGCAGCACAACATAATGTTTGAAACAAAAGTCTGAGCATTTGTAGCGTTGCGAATATGATGGCGCGGACCCTCACTTGCTCCGCTAGTTCATGTTTTATGAACGATTCATTAAAGATAGCACGGTTCCAATGTAGCAGTTTTGTTAAGATGATGGCGGAGCAGAATCTAACGATACACTTTTTTGGTATTTGCACTACTTTGTTTTTTTCATCCCTCCAAATATTGCCCTAAAATTGACATTTTTCAGCACAAATATGTTTTTAATGACAAGCGCTTGGGCAATGAAATTAGCTACAGATGTAGTGCTTATAATTGGTAATATGCAAAAAAATATTTAATGTTGTGTAAAAATTTTTTGTTTAGATATTTTATATCAAACGTAGCACTTTTTTGTGCTTCGAGTCATGGTAGTTCAAATGCCGCTGAAGAAATAATTAAACTATGATAAAATCTTTTATAACATTTAGAGCTACAATGGTTGCCCAAGAGGTGGACGATGGCTTTTTTTTTCATTTTCAAAGTCATAACGCTCCAGGAGCCCTTCAAACTTACCTGTTTTTGACGCATATCTGTTTTGGACATCAAACAGATTTATTGGCATTTAATAATATTTATTGTTTGGAATAGATATACATTGCGATGTATTAAATTTTCACAATGATCTTGCTTCGGTTTCTTAATAGGTGTAGAGCTTAGCTAATTTTAAAAACAATTAAAAACTGTTTGGGTGTTTTGTTGCGCTACCTGGCGGATGGCAGATAAACTGCTGATTTCTAGTGTTCAAAAAATTTCCGAGGGCGGCGTTGGCGTCTGTATCATCATCAATCTCCGTGTCTTTTTACCTTCACATTTAAAAAAATAGATTGGAAGATTTACTATCGATAAATGAATGGTTTAAGTACTGGGTCAGGCTAATAAATCTAAGACAAATAATTACACAAGCGTAGCGTGATATAATGCGTTCATTATTCGATATGATTGAAAGCAATAAACAATAAAGACGAAGAGGAAAATAATACACCCGAGTTCACTTTATGCCTAGAGTCACTACATGAGCTTTAAAGTATCGGCACTCAGTTCCCCAAAATTGGTTTGGGCGCCACCATTTTGGGTCTTGCTCGGAGCAAACGCAACTGCCGATCATCATCATCCAAAAGTACGACTTCCTCAGCATTAGATGCGGTACTAGGAAGCTGATGTAATATTGCAATGCTCTGTCGCGGGTTGTTTAAACATTTGTGAGGGACGGAAAAGCGTTTCCTGTGATTTTAGATAAAGCTCCATATAACTAGCAACCATGATTTTAAGCCACAATTTTAAGCCAAGTGTCGTTACTTGGAACAGGAGCTAATTTACTGGCACAGGCGGGAACAATGAAGAAGAGGCAGGTGTCAAAAGGTAGTGGCTTGTGGAATCCACGGGGCTTACGTCATGGCCCCTCCATGTACTACAAGCCTCTTGAACAAGAGCATGAATAGTGTCATTAAATAAGCTACGCATCAGAGTAGCGACACTTGGCCTTATTGTGGCTTAAAATCATGGTTGCCAGTTATTTGAAGCTTTATCTGAAATCACAAGAAACGCTTTTCCGTCCTCCACTTTAAACAGTTTTCGACAAAGCAAAGCAACATTACATGAGCTTCCTAACACCGAATCTAATGCTGAGGATGTCGCACTTTTGAATCATGACGATCGGCAGTTGCGCCTGCTCTGCACAAGCAACAAAATGGCGGCGTTCAGAACACTGTCGGGGGAAGAGAGTGCCGATACTCTAGGCGCAGCTCATTTATTGGCTCTAGTTCCCGCGAAACTCCTTTTCTCTGACTGAAACTGAAAGTAAATATGAATAATACACCATTATTATAGCTTATTTAGTTATAACAATATACACATAATGAGAGGAGGAAGCGGGCGGGTAGAGAAACGCGGGTTTTATGTGCGACCGTTCTAACCGTCTCAAAAGAAAGAACGCAGGAGCTTGCGCTGGTTAAAAAAAAAAAAAAAAAAGAAAAGAAAAGGCATTAAAAGAAAAGATGCGGCACGCTGTGTTCTTAGTTATTATGCGTCTAATTGCAAATTGTTGTGTGTATGTTTATACAGCCGGAAGTTAGTCTGCCTTAGTGGGCGTCTGGTGTTTCAGCTGTGGATGAACAATTTAGCCAGTGCGGTACAGCCGCAAACCTGGGGTCTTTAACGTGCACCACGCAGTAGTGATACACGACCGCACGCCGGTACGATGCTCTTCGAGATCGAAACGGGCAGGGGCGGGGTGGGTTCTGCAGCGCGAGCTTTTGCTCCAAGTGCTCCGAGCTAGTGTGCGCTAGACCACGCACTCGGCCACCGACCCCCCCCCCCCCCCCTTCCCCCCCCCCCCCCCCCCCCCCCTTGTGCGTCTAATTTATATACAGGTATAAGTATTTGAAGATCGACGATGGACGTCGATCGTCTCGAGGTAATGTAACGTAATAAAATGTATAAATAATAAACTTGTTGAAGGACTGAACGACTAAATTTTTCAATTCTTGGATTGCAATATGCGGTAGCCTATTGTACTTACTGTTGATGAAGAGCAATATGAGGTGACGAGGTAATTATTAATTAATGAGGCTCCATAAGGACGACGACATTAGTGGGTGTCGAACCACAACGTACAGTGCCAAACTTGTTTCAAGTATCGTGTACCCAAAAATTTTCTTCACCCGCAACAGTATAAGGTAGAATCAATGAGGATGCTGCTTTACAACTGTACGTTGAACAGGAAAACTGCACTGTGCAAATGTGCGGCTTATTCGTTAATATGAGGGACGGATTTCTAACAGCATTCCCTGATTGACTACTTGGAACAAATGGCCTCGTTGACGTAAAGTGTCCCCGTTCCAAAAGATTCTTGAAGCATACTTAAACCGCAAAGGAGTATGAGGCGAAAAGTAAGAAAAAGGAGCCTGGTGTGAAAGGTCCAAATCACCACCATAGCTTCTACTATCAAATACAAGGGCAGTTACACAATACACAAAGAGAGTTTTGTGATTTAGTTATATTTACACTGAAGGGCATTGATATCCAACGTATTCAGAGAGATGACACCTCCTGGTCAACCAACATAGAGCCTTTTCTACTCAAGTTTTACATGGAAGGCCCCACTACACTCTTAGTTAGATCCTGGCTAAAATGCACGCATATAGGCAGGAAAGCGGGTCAAAATTTCGCCGCTTACAAGCAGTTGGTTTAGGTGTCTCAACTTATGCGGCCCGTTGTTATGAGGCCCAGATTCAAGCGGCCCGTTCTCACGCGGCTCAGGTATGCGGCCTGAATTTACCAGGCCCTTTGACATGCGTGACAATTTCATGCGGTATTTGAGATCAAAATTTTCCTGGCTATTGGGCAGGAGATCGAACTATAGGGGGCGCTCTGACCCGTTTGTTTTCCCCACGCTCGGTGTTTACTCAACACAAGGCCTGTGCACATGCCAACAGGCCTTATGGGCATGGCCATGTCATCTTCTACAATAGAGCGCGGGGCACAGTTTCATGTAAAAAAAACTAACAATCGACAAAGCGACGTTAAGTGCCGGATCTATCCTCAGAGAATGCGAGCTTGACCCACTTCGGCTTTTGTGCTGAGCTGGGATCGTGCATGCTGCATTGTTCATGCAGGCCGTAGTGGAAACAAAGAGCCCCTCCTCGCTGGAGAACACGAACCCCAGCCGAACGGTGACGCCGCGTTCGGTTGTGTCGGCCGAGCGCTGCGTCATTGTATTTGTTGTCCCCATCCGTGTAGTTGTTAAGTTAACCGCTTGGGGCGTCACGGTCTGTCCTCCTCCCCAATAAGCGGCCTACGATTATGCGGCCTAAAATTTAAACTGCGGCAAAATTATGCTACAACGCCATTTTTGCGCCATTCGGTGCATACTTGGGGGCATAGACAGCCGGCATGATGCTCCGACTAGTTGTTTCTGGATCTGGAACACAAGTTTCAGCAACACAACATACGTCACATGAGGGGAATCGAACCCGCGCCCGCGAAGTGAAAATCAGACACCATAGCCACTACGCCACAACCGCACACATACAATGCTCGCGTTGTCGTATGCTTATATACACAAGAATTGCTCGCTAAACTCGTCGACCGATGGGGGAATTGTATACATTGGTTTGATAAGTGCCTATCAATGGGAGAAATCTTGCACGAGTGGTGTTGCGAAAAAGCATTATAAGAGTAACCAGACATCGAAAGAGTGACAAAAGCATAGTCTTGCAAAATATAAACCGTTTTCTGGCACGCTAGAAGAAACAACCGCGGAATCGGAACGTAACCCAACGCACAAACCACCTTCTTCTGCGGGCTATTCGGATAACTGTAGATATATAATTGGTTGTGCACGGGTGCCCTTCCCTTGACGAGCGACACAAGGACGTTTTCGTCGTATACCTTTGTTGCTGCTCCAAAAACGTATATGGTATATTCCCAGCCTTCAAAATGTGAGCTTATTAAATACCCGAGTGTAACATGCTATAGAGCCAAATAACTAGCGCCCTTAAGTATGCGATGTCTAACGCCTGTAGCGTTAGGCACATGCAGGATTATCGGGAACGTTATTTTTCAATTTCTGCTAACAGGATCAACGAGTTTCACTAGAAAGTGTCAGGAATTATGCATTACACTCTAAAAAAAGCCCGTGCCTCTACTTTCCCGCACAACACTGGGAGAGCCAATCAACTTACGGAGGCAGCTCAGCGAATGACAATGCCGAAACATATGTTTACACCAAAAAAGGCAGTTCGAGTTGTAACATTAAGCAATGCAAGCGTGACGTTTTGCATTGCTTAATGTCACAACTCAGACTGCGTTTTTTTGGTCTAAACATATGTTTTGGCATTGTCACTTGCTGAGCAGCCTCCGTAAGTTGTGGTGATTGGGTCTCCGAGGTGTTGTGCGTGAAAGTAGACGCACAAACTTTTTTTGGAGTGTATTAGCTTCCATTACACAAAAAAAAAAAAAAGAACAGCCGATTTCAAGACAAAATTGTTTTCCTCTAAGCGGCACGCCCATCATATTCAATTTTTCTTTCAAGCGCAATAAAGTATTTGCTGAATTGAAGCTTTGGTTTGGGCTAATTGGTTCATTAAAATCTAAAAAAAATTAAAAAGGGCAAAAAAAAAAAGTAAGGACGAGACACGCACAACACGGACTGGCACAAACTTTCAACTGATTTAATAAAGTCAGTCAAACCCAGCGCGCATCTGTGAAGTCTTGTCTATCACGCCAACCTTTCGTGATAAAAGGATCCCATACACAATAGACTATCGCGCTGGGTTTGACAGGCTTGACTAAATCCGTTGAAGGTTAGCACCAGTTCGTGGTGTATGTCCCTTCTTTGTCTTTTTTTTTTTTTTGCTTTTAGGTTGCTTAGAGCAATAAAGTATTAAGTTAAGTAATTGTTAGCACAGCCCACACAGTCTGTTGAAGGGTGTATAATCCATTTATTGAAATTCAAACGAACAAACACATTAAGAACTCATACTACTATCACAGTTAGCCCTTTTTCGTTGTACGAAGCATGGAATAGCTGTACCCAAGCACTTTTCAACAAAGAATACAATGAGATCAAGATTCTGCATTCCTAAGAATATTTATTACTGTTAAACAAAGTACTTATTACTCTTTTTACTGAAATAAATGTGACCGAGTGTAGGTAAGTTATGCAAGTGACACAAACTGTATGACAGTATTAACTAAAAAAAAAGAGATCAGGAGCTGCTGTATTCAGTTTCTTACTGGAAAATATCACAGCATCACTATCTGCGTCTTGCGCTAACGTTCAGCAATCCGAACACATCTACTTGTGCCCATTACTGTATAACAAATACCAACATTGCAACATGTTATCATATACCACTAGGATCCGCAAAGAATGGCACAAGCATACTTTGATTTGTACGTCATCAGGCTGTTACATTTATCGTGCATTTACAAAAAAACTACTCTTTTTTATGCACTTGCGTTGTAAGATGAACGAGTACTTTCTTACGTTAAAGCCAGGGATATTCTTCCTCTGTAAAATAACACCTGCAGTGACTTTGCCGCAGTAAACATATGTACACTTACGTAACCTTCATGCTCTCGAGAATCTTTACGAGCTTGCTGTTAGCCCAGCAGCGGGGAAATTTTTCACCATTGCTTATCGCACTTTGCACGAGCCCCAACGTTTGCGCAAATGCCGAGGGGTATGTTATGCCCTTGACATAATACACCGTTAGGCAAAGCAGTAGAGCCTTCTCCAAAGTAGCGTCATTTAGCTTGATGATTTCGCCAGGCCCTCCACAAGAGACGATTTTTGTCGATATGCCCCAGAAGATCCTTGGGCCAGGAGATGCTGTGTCCTCAGCGGAGACGTCGCTCTGAAAAGGTGTTTCCTTTTTCAGAAAAAACGCTACACATTATACATATATAACATTGTACAACACTTTCCCCGGACACCTATTTAGGTTTCACCGGTACGCCTGTACAATGGTATTGTAGTGCAGTTCAAAAAAAAAAATAACTTAAGCTGTCTGTGCCCTCGGCCTGTCTAGCTAGTTCCCAGTGCTAAGATGGTGAAAGCATCCAAAAACCAAGGAATTTGCAGAAAAAAATCACAGCTGCTTTATACAAATCAAATGGAACCTTTTAAACTACATAAATAATAGCAAATGACAACAAATGTCTTTTGATTTGTTTGCACAAATATCTCGCTCACCAACCAGCTTACCAATGTTCCAATTGCTATCCCTAGCAGTGTTAATCATTTTTTATGCTTAACTAACGTGTGCACACTGCCAACGCTGTTTATGAATTTATGTACATACATGATTTCGTTGTTCAACAGCTGAAGTTAACAGTACAATCAAGGGAATCCTGCCCGTGTAATCAAGGCGACAGTTGTAGCCTTAATGACTATTAAACCACGTGAACAGGAAGTTGATTCAATTATTGCAAAACAACCGTGTTAACCACAACATATGCATGTTCGTACTCACCAAGCAGAATTTCAGCAGCAGTGGAGGTGCTGTTGTTCATGACCTAAGAGGTACTGATGCTGGCACCTTGCGAAGTAGACCCTTGCATGTTGTCAGACAAATCGGATGACTCGCCTTCAAATATACCTGCAAACAGAGCGAATAATCAAGCTGCATGAAGTCAGAAATGTCATTGTTGATGTCGCATAGTCATAAATACTGTCAATGTCTACAATTATGCTGTCCTCACGTGGTCTTTTTATCTATATGGCAGCAAAAATGACACTTTCATTACTTCAATTCATGGAACTGGTATGAATCTGGCATCACACGAGAACATCAAATGTTTTTACTGGCAGTATTAGCTTCCTGGTCAGCAGCTGGCATTAAACATTTGTTTAAATTTCCAAGCCCACAGTATTATCTAAAAGGCACAGATGAATGGGTGCTCTAGCACCATCTTTGTTTCCCTTAAGCAGAAAGAGCTGTAGAAATAAACATGGCTGTAAATTGTCTGGGGTTATACAAAGTCACTTGTGGAATGTTTTCTCTACTTTTAGTTTAAAAAGCTGTGCAACAAGCTTTGACATTGACGGCCGAGTGTAAAATCATCACAATACCGCCCCCTCAGAAAAAAAAAAAAAGTTATGCAACCCAGAAAGAGAAAAACAAGACGTGAGGACTTCTAAATAACTTAACTGTTTTTTTTTTTGTTTTTTTTTGGGGGGGGGGGGGGGTGCAACAATCACATAGTACCTGTATGTGCTGGGTGGCTATGTTTTTTTGTTGTAATGTCATTTTATGCAGTACTCGATGCCGACAGCACGAACTCACAGAGGATATAATATTAATAATAATTTTTATTTGCACAGTTGGGTTACTCACTCGGCAGCGTGCAAGGCTAGACAGAAAGGTTGAGACCCGTACGCAGGTGCGCCTGTTAGCCCGCCGCCAAATGGGGGAAAAAAAGAAGAAGAAAAAAAAGACGATAACAGGCAATGGTGGGTGAACAAGACAGTCAAACATAAAAATACGCGTAAAAAACGGGTAGCAATCCTTTGGGCCGCCGCCGCCATCACCA
Organism: Ixodes scapularis; assembly: GCF_016920785.2. NCBI lineage: Eukaryota > Metazoa > Arthropoda > Arachnida > Ixodida > Ixodidae > Ixodes > Ixodes scapularis. The sequence continues at coordinate 5,766,442 of NW_024609884.1, read as the reverse complement.
TCATTATCCCCCCCCCCCCCCCCCCCCCCCCCCCGCCCACCTCACCTCTCCCCCCCCTATGTTGCTCTACCAGGCACAGTATGTATGATCTCTATGACCAGGCACCCGGCGCGGGGGTCCATATCACATGAGCGAATGACATTTTAGCGAACAGCGACATTTGAGCGAATCGACGTTTTAGCGAATAACGGGGGCGCGCGTTAACCCATCCACCGCGCTGCGCTTTACGCCGCTTCGCGGCGACAGTCTGCGGCGGCTCATTACAAAAATGTGAACCCATTTGGCCCACCCGAAAACGCCGCTTGGTGGCGTCCGACTGTTCGCTAAAGTGTCATTCGGTGAAACGTAGGCGTTCGCTAAAACGTCATTCGATCAAGTGAGTGCCTCCCCCTACGTGAAACTAAAACTAAAGTGCAATAACGGCATACGTCTCGGTAGCGTCACACGGAACAACGCAACGTTATTAGGGAGTTTTCGTAGATCGTTTTCGCCGTCCCGCAAGGCCCTCCGCAACCCGCTACGATAGCGGGAACTCCACAGTCAAGGCTATCGGCGCGCAGGCGCAGTTGCCACTTCTTCGTTGCGGAACGCTTAGCGGAAGGGGCAGCGCGGTCTACGAAAACTCTCTATTACCACGGACAAGTGCATACCGAAGCGGTCGGGTACTCAACGGTGTTCCGAACACGCGTGCCCCTCGACTGACACACACAGACACACACACACACACGCACAAAAACATCAAATAAAAGCGGCACTTACTAATCCGTGCGTGCTGTACAGGGCTGTGGCCGCAGTAAACGCACCACGTCACTTGGTGAGGAGCCGCAGGTTTGCTGCACTTGTCGAGGGCCCTGCTGTAGCCATCGCACTCGCAGTTGCTTGCGTGGCATTGACCTCGCAACACACCTTTGATGTCTTGCGATGAATACATCACCGCCGTAGATTTCCAATCAACTTTCCTTTTTGAACGGTGCGGCTTGCGCGAAAAAGAGAACGCGACGACGACAATGCAATTTCACACGACTACCGGCCAAGCTACGCCTTTTGCGCGGGCTGAGCATGCGCGGCAGGACTCGCCAAAAATTTCTTGTTTTTGTTTTCAACTTTTCAGAGAGAGAGAGAAAGGGGCTTGAGAGAGGGAATGGGGCTCGAACCCTTTCTCTTTCTCAAGTGTGCGCCGTGCGCCCCGCCGCCGACAGCGGTGAGGGGGAGACGCGGAGACACGCGGCTTTTACGGGCTTTTGTGCTTCATTCGCGCTTTCTTTTCTTTAAGCGGGACGGTGCGCTTCGGCGGCTGTCAAGTGAGCCGCATAAAGACGTTCGGGCGGGTTAGGGCCGTTTACAGGTGGTACTTCGAACTTTTTGGGCCGCTTCCAGAGGCGTCACGGATAGTTTTCTTCACAGGGCTGCTTATATCCCGTGTCTTAGGCGGGAGATTGAGGAGTACCGCTTGTACCCAGGCCATTATCCAGGACGTAGATAAGAGTGTACCGCTGAAATTCCTCACGTAGACGAGTTGTCCGACCGATTAAACTGCCATTACTCTCTATCTGGGAATCTCTCGATTTTTGTTCGTAGGCCACAGTATTATGAGATCGAGGGGTGTGGCTCTTCGTCCGCCGAATATTGCTTCGGCGGGTTTTTTTTCGTGTAAGATGAGACTGTCGCGTGCTGCCGGAACAAGAACCTGGCGATTCTTCACTGAACTGCTTCTTCCGTAAGCTTCAAAAGGGCTTTTTTTTCGTTTCACACATCATCTGTTCTGCTTGCCCGTTAGTTGCAGGATGGTATGGTGCACTAATGTGATGCCTCATGCCGGTTTTTTTTTATTAAAAAACTTGTTTATTTTATTTTAAGCAAAATTTTGCGCTGTATTAGAGAAAAGTATTTTCGGTAGGGAAGAAGTAGGTAAAAGAGACCGTAGAACGTCAATGACGTGTTTGGACGTCGTGGCAGGCATCGTGTAAACTTCCAGCCACTTAGAGCACGTATCGCCCATGACTCCGTAGATGCGGACACGTTTCGCCACCCACCGACTGAATAGTGGATCGTTTTCAGTTACTGTTCATGATGGCGTTGGACTCAAGGAAGACTTCGAGTCTTTCCACAAAGTTAGCCCAGGTGCCAGGACTTTTGTCGAAAGCGGTAAGTGTTCGAAACGTCGACAACGTCGGTAGCCACGTGTTGTGCTTGACACTGGACACTTACCATTCGCTGAGAAGAAACTTGCTAGTTCGTCTGCCATGAGCCGTCCGATATCAGGTCATCACCGCAACACCATCTCCCGACAAAACTGGTCTTCATTGTTCGCATGTCCATAGTTAGCAATCACGTCAACTTATAAATTCCCGAACGCTCATAACTTGCCGTCGCTAAACGCCGTTCATTCATAGCGTCTTCATTGCAAATAAACGTCTTCCTATTTCTTCTAATGGTTTTCCTAAGCTGTACTTACAACATTATGTGTGTCGGTACTTTCGAAAATATTGCAACGGCGTTTGTTTTCTGGGAACTATAATGTAACAACCTTTACAACATCTTCCGGACCCCGTGAAACAATATTTCGTGACGTTATTTTAGTCGTCATTAAAATGCTGAGGTAAGTACCGTAAATCGCGAAGCAGTTTACTTGACGTCCACTTCTACTGGCTGAGTTATACTGAGCGTGCATTCCTGCAGAGGAAATTTTCATTGATAGAATATTGACACGTCAATCAACATTTGATTCCTTCTTGGTAAGATTTATTGCGAAAGCCCGTTACAACCGCTGAACCGTATGTCCCTATATCAGAGAACAATTTATACCCAGCCTGACATTAGAGAGTTTTAGAATAGGGGCCCCCAAAGCTTGGGGGCCCCAAAGAAATAGGGGCTCACCACTGCGCATGTGCAGAACCCAAAATCTGTTTGGGGCTTTGGGTTGGCGCTTGGGGTCGGGTTGCGTCGGCAAACATGGCGGCGCCCTTTCTGCTCGCTTCGGAGCAAATTCGTCATGGTCGCTGCAGTATTAGCCCATTTAAATGTCAGTGAATAGTGCTACCGGCTTTCGCTTTGCTTGATCTGACTCAAATCACAAAGAATGAGCGGTGGGCTCGCCCCATTTTAAATATCGTCCCCGATTTTGGCCGTTTCTAAGCCTAAACATACGCGGTAACCGTTGACATGGCAACGTATTGCTACTCGGTGGCACGATACCTGGGGGGCTATGTTGCGCTTTTTGGACTCCCAGGAGACTTGGAAGAGGGAAGTGACGTCAACGACTAGAGCAAACGCAGATTGGATGTTGACAGAAGAAAACGAAATCAACACCCAATCTGCGTTTGCTGTGTCGTTGACGTCACTTCCCTCTCCCTAGTCTCCTGGGAGTCCAAAAAGCGCAACATAGCACCCCTGCATCTTGAAAACAAGTATTTCGAGGCTTCAAAGTCGCTCCAGCTCAGATCTAAATAGTGCAACTGCCCGCAGAGTATGCGCGCTCGCGTTCGTCTCAGTCTTGGCATAGTTGAAGGCCAAAATCTTCGGCTGCATATGATCAAAGCGCACACCCAAAAATATCGAGAACGAGCCATACCTAAAACAGCGCGCAAGCAAAGGAGGAAGAAAATAGAACACAGGAAAGAGCGCTGACTCCCAACTTATATATTGTGAAAGAAAGAGAAAGAGGAAGCTTCAGACATGAAGCCCACGCGCACAAACAAGGTATAAAGAAGAAAGAATAAAAACATATAAATTACTAAGTTGCAGTAGAAAAGGAGAAAACTGACAGTATAAGGTCACGAAGAAAACAAAGATGAGAAAGAAGAAGAAAGAAAAACAACAACGTGGGCTACATATCTGAAGCTTCCTCTTTCTTTCACAATACATAAGTTGGGAGTCAGCGCCCCTTCCTGTGTTTTGTTATCTTCCTCCTGTGCTTGTGCGCTGTTTTAGGTATGTCTTCTATGTACAAGCTAGCTCAACTCTCTATGTTACTACGAGAACAAGCGCCAAATTAGAGCGCTACGGATTGGATTGTTTCGGCTATACCCGAAATGGGATGGCCGAACGAGTCGAGGCCGATCCAAGGCCAAAAGAAAATGGAGGAAGAGAAGGCTCCCGGGCGCGTTCGCTTCTCGATCGACGATGACATTTATGTGCTACGTGAAGTGCATGCCACTAACTCATTCCAGGATTCCAGGAGATGGACTTGAATGGCCGAAAGGGTCCCCGAAGCAATCGGAAGAAATTTCCCCACGCGGGCCATCCGCGACCGGGTCGACCTGCTGCTGGCACAGTTTAATACGAAGCACACATTTCCCGGTTACTTTTCGTAACTTAACGTTAAAAAAAAGAAAAAGAAAGAAACGGGTCTGTGTGAACGAGCCTTTAGCCGCGGAGTAGCAATACGTCACCATGTCAACAGTTACGACGTATGTTTAGGCCTACTGCCAGAATCAGGTACGATCTTTAAAATGGGGCGAGCCCACCGCTCATTCTTTGTGACTTGAGCGAGATTAAGCAAAGCGAAAGCCGGTTGCGCTATTCATTTGCAACGAAATTGGCTAATACTGCAGCGACCATGACGAATTTGCACCGAAGCGAGCGAAAAGGGCGCCGCCATGTTTGCCGATATACAACCCGGCCCCAAGCAATTGGGGGCCCCGCGTTATTTCTCAAATTTCACGTTGGGGGCGCGAGCCAACCCAAAACCCCAAACGGAGCTTGGGTTCTACGCATGCGCAGTGCTGAGCCCCTATTTCTTTGGGGCCCCAAAGCTTTGGGACCCCCGATTATAAAACTCTCTATAACTGTCGTGCTGCTTCAGCTACAGGATGGGCTAAAAGCAAGCTACACCTACCAGCGTCGTGCCTGTGACCGGGGAATGGCCCGTCCAGTTCTCAGATAATTCCATTGGCTCACATGATAGCCTGGTATTTGAGGGCGTGCACTCTCTTGTTGACCAGAGAAGTAAATCTTCTGATTCGGAAACGGTCGGCAGATGGGCCTTGCTGTTCCGTTCCAACTGGTGTTACCCTCCCTATTATCCAGACTTGGACGTAGTTCAACTACTCTACTCAAACTACTGTAGTTTAACTAGTTTTTCGAGTAACTTGGTAACTTTCAATTACAACTTGATTTGGGTAATTAGTAGTTTAATTTAACTACTTTTTTCAGGTAACTTCTACTCAAATTACTAACTACTTTCGAAATTATATAGTGCTAATTTTGCCCATCACGAAAGTTTGAGCGCAGGCATGAATAAGACGCCGGCAGATGAAGTGGCATTCCCTAACAAGGGGCCCCCTTGTTCGGGAAGGCGTCCTTGGGTCAAGGTGGCGACGAGCAGCCAAAACATAACACCGGCACGCAAGAACGCAGGAAGAGATGCTTAACAAGCCTTGGTCGGGTATTGACCTAATCCGGTAATGATCGCAGGCACCGCGTTTCCAGCTGCAACCGTGAAAGACGGGGACACTCCGAAAGTTGTAGTCTGTCTTTAGAGAGTTCTGACTCAAGCGGTAGGTTCCACGGGAGGCGCCACTGGAATGACCTCGCAGCTGGGCGCCTGTTCCCATGGTCGCCTTGTCGTCAGCGCATACGCCTTTGCAAAGCCGGACTCCCCCGCGCACAAACCCTGGCACGGATAGGAGGCCAATGTTATGATGGCTGCACCATCCACGTGGCTCTGTAACGTTCGATTTTGCCCGTGCCACTTTCGAATCTTTCGTCATCTGTTGATCCGCGATAACAAAACTTCTAAGAAAGGAAAAATTAAAATAAATAAAAATAATTATGCAGCTCGTGGCCGCAGCGTCCCACTAAACATACCTTTTAGCTTTAATATTTGCATTGCTTTCTTTCATGCTTCCGCGAGCACGAATGTTTCACTTTACATGATAGCGAAGCCAAAGCTACTTGCCAGCATGTTCCCCTGAACGATGCTCGCACTGCACGAGCGAGCGTGCTTGGCAGGGACACTGAAAGCTCGGAGCTCGCTCTTGTAGCCTCTGCAACGCTGCCACTTAGAATGGAACGAAGTACGAAGTAGTGGAGAAGCGTACTGACGTACGTTCGAAACGTGGGCCACAAATATTCTTTTTTCCTTGCCTGTAGCGCTGCTCAAAACTCGAGAACTACGGGCAGTTTGTCGAACGCGCACGAAGCAGAAACGCCGAGCGTTGACAAAATGTCTCCGACATTCAGCGATGCAACGCCAGCACATTTCATGTTCGGTGAAATATTTTGCCGACGTCCGCGAGAGGCAAGGATCGCAATCATTCTCGCTAAGCCTAACAGTCCGTCACAAGTAAAAAAAAAAAAAAAAAAAAAAACTAGACGTTAGAGGCAATGGGACTTACCTTTCTCGTTTGCACAAACGTTCCGCTCAACAGGAAACGGGGAACGTTCTCAGCCACGGAGTCGCCCGACCCAACCGGAGCCACAATACTGTCTCCTTCGTCGACTGGTTCTAGCGTTCCACTCAACAAGGGCCGACTTGCTGCAAACAGCGTCTCAGCTGAGAAACAGAGCAATGCCAAAGACAGCGCACGAGCTGAGCGGGACAAAAGCCGCGTAACAGGCACGCGGTAGCAGTAGGTGACAGCCTCAGAAAACCTCGCAATAACGTTTTTTTTTTTTTTTTTTTTTTAATAAAGAATATGGCGTTTTCGTTTTCGCTGAATATTTTTCAAGAAAAAAAAAAACACAAAATAAAATAATAAATTTTTAATATCCAACGTCAATTAAACTCTTGTTATATAAATCGTTATTTTATTCTCATTTAAATGATTTCCTTAGTCTGGAGTACAACTACAATAAAAAACTTGCAGAAAGTACACGTAATTAAAAAAAAAAGAATGCTACGAACAATTGCGAATGTAACATATTTGTCGCATACAGAAAACTTGTTCAAAATTTATATTACACTTAGTATCAAAAATATGTATAGCTATAGACCATAGAGTTATTACAATAAACGCTAGAGGCTCAGCTGGCGCTAGTGTGCTGTTGCACTTTGAAGCAGACAGCAAGCAGTCATAAATTGACTTCCGGTAATGCATTTCTATGGGAAAAAGCGATTGCATTTTCTCTCTGCGCTCGATTATAATAGCAAATATCACGAATAATTTGTACGTACTAGGCACATTGGAACATTTCTCAGTCACGCAGACGAAATAATTGATCAGTTACAGCATTTTTATTTGAAATTCGCGGCATGAGAAACGGTGTTAAGACCGCTTCGTACGTGTATTTATGTGCACTGTCGGACACTGTTAGCGCGAACACGGCGTCGACGCTTTCCAGCGTTGGGGATATACGTGCCAAACGAACGAAGGACATGTGGAAAATCAAGAGAGACGGCAAGAACTACGCAGTAACACTGGATAAGTAACTCCTTGGGCTTGCAGGCGATCAAAATAAATATAAAGTCACGTAATATAGTCTGATATCTGCGATAAAAAAGTACTGCTTTATTCTTTCTGCTCATGAATATGTGCGAAGATGCTTGTTCTGTGTTGAAATCATCACCCGCACGCTCCAAAATCTTTGCAAATAGGGGGAAGCCAGAGAACAGGCGCGCGATAACAACTGCCAAACATAGGAAAGGAAAAAAAAAGAAAAATCTTTCGTAGCCCACGTACTTTATTCTTTACGTTTCGAACGTTTTTTTAACCTCTCGTAAAGATGCACGACGGGATCTTTTTCATATAGTGAGAGGACAGGCATATTAGCGAGATATACAAGCACCAACGGAATGCTGGCGAACTTTAAACACACTCTACATTCCTTTCGATCTTTTTTTTTTTTTTTTGCTTAAAATCGTCGCTCGTTTCTACATACCTGCCATGGAACAGAGGTTTGGGACTGTAATATAGCGAAGTTTAGCATCGTTCGTTCGTGAAGGAAAAACGTTGTAACTAAAGCAATTACACTTTCACAATATTAATGAAGGTACATACTATCCGGTACAACCGAAATAACAAAAGTTATTCATGTTAGTTTCTGGCGACGAGACAAGATTCATGCGCGTTTTCCCATATGAATACACAGGAAGGCTGGAAAGGTAGACTGCATGCTGTCTGCTTCAATTGCAACCGGAAGTCCCGTAGACACTAACGCCAGCTAAGCCTCTAGCATTTATTGTACTAACTCTATGATATAGACTATCCACAAGGCTTAAAAGACACTGACACATCAAAATCTTTTTTTTTTATCCGAAACGATTGAAAACGATGCCGGGACATTACCCTCAGAATTCGAAACTTGGGAATTCAGTATTTCTGAATAAAAAAAACAATTTCCTAATGCCAAATTTGAAGTTCCCGCGTGATCCGCGCCAGTGCAGTGAGTCAAATTTTGCGGTCTCCTGCGACTCGATTTTCTTTGGGACCTCCGCCGTTGCCACCGCGACCCGAAGCGAGGAGGAGGTGACCAGGCGGGATAGAATGGCGCCGGCACGGGAAAAAACCGGTTTCTTCCCCGACTCGCCGTAAGCCTCTGCTCGAGCGCCGCCAAGTTTTCCGAGGGAGGATACAAATCCAGGAAGCGACATCACACCGAAACCTGATTTTTGGTATTTCAAAAAGAGGGGCCGTAGTGCGTTCGCAGTTGCCTTAAAAAAACATGTTTTACGATTACCGTTATTAAATGTTATAGAAATGTCGCCTAAAAAGTTTATAAATTTCCTGATTTTTGACGTCACCGATCAAAAGAAGCAAGGAGGTGAGCGCGGGAAATATAAACGACAAAAATAAAAAGGCGCGCGTGCGCGCGAAAAAATTTTTTTTTCGCGACGCGTTTCTTTTTTTTTTTTTGCGTGTTTATGATTATAACTTGCATCGTTTTAGACAATAAAAAAGAACACGACCTTTGGAGTGTCAGTGCCCCTTTAAAAAAGAACTGCAACATAACACCTCTTCCTTGGAAAAATTGTCCAATTTACAAAAACACGTTGTAACGTATCGAACTCGCAACCCCGATTATTGGCAGATACCACGTGTTTATTTTTTTCTGTCGCGCACCAGTCACCTAGCTGTGTTTGGAGATTTGTGTTTCTCCTTTGTCCCTCTTGTTCCCTTCTCCCGGGATTATTTTCGTCATTCTTATCCAGCTCGCTTGCACATTTGCATTTTATTGCATAATAATTCCCTTCCCTGCCGAATCTCTGAGGATGGCGCCCGAGCACGCGCGTTTTTTTTTTTAACATTGGCTCACATCCTCCGCATGTGCGGCGATGTGCTGCAATCGGGTGCACCGTTTCCTCGCTGGGATCGGCGACCTCTCGGAAGTGCTCCCTCAGGCGGTCATATAGGCACCGGCCCGTTTGCCCGATATATTCTTCCCCGCAAGAGAAAGGAATGGAATAGATTCCCTCTCTCCGGCAAGAGACGAACTGCTTTTCATGTTTCTTGGGACAGGGATTTGGAGGGGAAGGATTATTGACCTGACGGCACATCTGCTTCAGTTTGAATTTGAACTTGAAGACGACTCCTACGTCGAAACGTGAGGCGAGCGCCTTGAGGCGATATGAAGTGTTGTGCGTGTACGGAATGACGGCGAATTGTTTTCGGCGGGGTCGGGGTGTAGAGGGAGGTGTGTTGGAGGAGGTAATAAGCCTCTTTAGACTATTTGTCAGAAAGTCTTCTGGACAGCCGCCTTTCCGCAATCTATCTATCTGGAGGATAACGCTGTTTGTGGCTAGATGAGGGCAGGACCTAGATCGCGCAGTCTTCAGAAGGGACTTAACCAGGCTTAGCTTGAATGCTTTTCAGTGGGCGCTGGGGAAGGGGAGAACTGGTTTTTCTGATCTTTGTTTGAATTCCCAGCACAACCCCCCGGGCCGGGGACTAAGTTGTAGTTCTAAAAATTGAAGGGTACCCCCTACCGGGTCCTCTCTTTTGAACGTGAGGCTGGAGGGGCCTCACGTTCACGCCCACACTACGGGGTGGGCGTAAGACGTATGCACAATGCTCCCAGGGTCTTGTAACCATGACGGCTCTAAAAAGGTCCCTGAACTTAGCAACACTACACTCTAAGAAAAAAGGGAGCGCGACTTAGTCCCTCGGGGGACCAAATGCGCTGCCACCACCATTAGTCCCCTAGGGGAGCAAGTGTAACGGGAGCAACTGTTGCGCCCCGTCAGTTAGTCCCTCGCACTAGCACCGTTGGGACGAACTGTTACACCGTTTCAAGTACACCTCGAGGACTAACTGTTAGGCCCTTGCACTTGGACCCCTGGGTCTAAACGTTGCGCCCTTGGATTTAGACCTCTGGGACTAAAGGTTTATCCTTTACATTTGGTCCCGATCCACAAATCTCCGAAACAAAATTGTGGAGTTCAGGTTAAACGTAGCTTTATTGCCTCGTAGATACACATCGCATTCAAGGATGACTGAAGTCGAAGTTCCTGGGCGGTAGAATCCACGATAATGCCAAATTCCGAAGAGTGCACTTCCGTCGACGATGGCTTGGAGACTGGGACGTCTGTCCAAGCCGGTCGTGGTCCCAGCACCGTTTATTGGGGCACCGGCAGCTTCTTGCCTGTTTGCGAGGAATTTGGATTATTAGTAACAGGGCAGCGTAAATACCCAATCGCTTGACAAATATATGATATATAAGTTGTAACACATGCATAATAAATTAACAAATAGGCTGCATAAGTGATACAATGGTTCACATCCAACATGCGATCTGTTGACAGCAGACCAGCGCAATATTAGATTTTAGTAGACCGTTCGCTGCGAATTACAGACCCAGCGCGTGCGTGCTCGAACTATGCTTCAAAGTGACGGCACGATCTCCCGCCATCAACGCGAAAGTCTAGTGTACAATCGAATAAATATCTCCATTAATGCCGGTTCTCACACGCAGCGAAGCGCTGATGTAGCGCTGCTCACGTGTCAAGAGCTACTTTTCGTCTGCCATGAGCAAGAGTTTTGTCGGTGCGATACAAAGCTGGTGACCGATCCCGTCAGCACGCGCTTAGCGCAAGGTCAGCGCTATGCCTGTAGCGCTCCGCTGCTTGTCTGGACAGGCGTTTATGGTCAAGCGATCCTGCTTGACCATTTGTGTGTCTGCAAAACATACACACAAAAAAAAAATAAGCCATAGGTAGAACTGGCGTTTCGCTCGATACGATTGAATATGAGGTCTCTGTGCTGCATAACAAAATCAGCAACCATGGTGCCAAAAAGAATAGAGCATGACGCGCGCTTTGCAAGCTAGAGAACGCGCTCAAAATAAAACACTTTCTAAAGCCGCAGTTAATGAATACACCATCAACAGAAGCACTTCGACATACCTTAATCGAGTTCCCTTGACTTGTGACTTCAGAAGAGATCAAGTGCAGTGCTTCAGTACCGCGAATCCAAACCGGATCCCGCCATGATCGGAGACGACACAAGGCGACCAGCCTCCGACGAAGACTGTATTTCGACTTTCAACTTACAAAAACAGGTTCTTTTCAAACAAAGACGCTTCCCATTTTCCCGACAAACCCCATCTGCTGCTACTGCTTATATCGCCGGTGGGAATGCTCAGTTTTAGCGATTGAAGTGACCATTTATTCTGACTGCGAGATTCCAGTGTTAAAAGCGTGGCTTCTACAAACTGTTAAGTTTAATTAAAAAAAAAGAAAAAAAAAGAGTGTTATTATTTGGAGGTGTTGCGTTTGGATAAATGCACATTTTTTGCGCGAAGGCAAATTACGTAAATGGGACTTGTGGAATGTCAACAGATTCTTTTTGACGATATAGTTGGGTGTTGTGGGGAAAGCCCGTGCGTCTGCTTTCCCGCACAACACTCGGATAGCCAATCAGCGCAACTTACGGAGGCAGCTCAGCGAATGACGATGCCGAAACATATACTTAGCCCAGAAAACGCAGTCTGAGTTGTGACATTAAGCAATGCAAGCGTGACGTTTTGCATTGCTTAATGTCACAACTCAGACTGCGTTTTTTGTTCTAAACATATGTTTCCGCATCGTCATTCGCTGAGCTGCCTCCGTAACTTGCGGTGATTGGCTCTTCGAGTGTTGTGCGGGAAAGTAGACGCACAGACATTTTTTAGAGTGCAAGCCTCCACGACACCCAAGTATCCGGCGGGGTGTAGCAGACGCTCCTCTGCCGGCGACCGGCGCCGAATGTGCGTCGCCGTCAATGGCTGTTCCAAAATTTACTCGATCCGACTCCGGAGTAAATTGGTTTCGTACCGCGGCGTTTCAAAACTTACTCGAGCTTACTCGATGGCCTCAGAACTCGCGTTCCAGAGGCGGGTTGTTTACTCCGGAGTAATTACTCTCGCTACCCTCCTCGATCGGGGGGGTAACGCCGGGTCAAATCGAGTAAATACGTCACGTGATCTGTTTGTCGTCTGCTTCCTGCGCCGACAGCCGTCAAAGGTCGTTTGCTCCGCTGGCTTTGGTGGTAGACGTTTTAACTAACAAAGAATGAGGTGCAGCCATTTATGTTTGGTTATTGCAATTTGCTGTTTTCAACGCAGGAATAGACCGATCTCAGCAGCCAGTTTGACTACGCCACCGCTGCCGCATTGCATCGAGGGAAGTTTAGTCTTTCAGCACGTGCGGGCCGGCAACCTCGGTGGAGCTCGGCGCGTGTGAGCACGAGACGTCACAAGCTCTCTCGTGCACCGCCTTCTGCCTCCTGTGAACCAAAGTTATGGCGGTGTCACGCATGCGCCGAACTCTTAGTGAGATCGGATTGCACCACATCCAGACCGTGCACCTTCCCTCAGGAAGGTATAGTTGTTATTATCAGAGTGCGACCGCAAACAGGAGCTTCTCCGCATCCTCAGCTTCGGCGTTGGATGTTCAAACGCAGTAGAGAATGTGGAAGTTTTTTAGTTTTTTTTTTTTTCCTCCCCAGAGTGTGTGTAATCAGAGGATAAAGCGCGAAACACATGTACGACGAAACCGTCCGATCCGACGTGCGGAATGCCGAATGACATTGGGGGGCGAGGGCTTTCGCAGCACCGGAGAGCGTTGAAAGCCTTCGCCTCCGACCGTCGTATCGCCTGATCGGATGTCGGATCGCACGGTTTCGTCGTACATGTGTTTTATATGCAACCGAGTAAGATCGAGAGAGACCAGACCGGTTTTTAAGCCTCTTGCGAGATCTTAGGACCGAATGCGCTCTCTCTCGGTCTTACTCGGTTGAATATGTGTGAACGGCGCTTTACACTTGTAAGGCAGTTAAGGCATCGAAGATTTCATATATATGATCAGTAAACAACCCCACCACATCTCCCTCCCCAAGATCCCAAAATAATCCCTGGAGCAGGGGAACAAGAGGGACAAAGGACAAACACAAATCTTTTTCGAGGACCGCGTTCTCGCCGTTGAAAAAGCGGTGAATCTCCGACAAACGGAGGAAAGGTAAAGCAGCCATCGCTTTGACTAGCAGTCTTAAAGCAGACGACGTTAGCTGCGCCAACCGCGCCAACCCGCCGACGCCGTTAAAGAGTGAGGAGTCTCGCCGCACACGAAAGGAGGGGAAAAGTATTTGGGAGGGAACTTGCGGACACTAACCACCCTCACTCTCGGTTCTTAGCAAACAAACCTCGGCGCCTCGGCACACCTCGCCACCTCGCCAGTGAGTCCTTTGACTTCTTCCCTCGATGCGCGTCTGCTAGTTGTTGACAAAAACAACGTACCGCTCGAGTTATTTGGTCTACCCTCTCTGAAGGCCGAAGTCGAGCTCGCTCGTAAAGACCTGCACTTCCAGAAGTCGCAGGAAAGGTAAGACAGACGCAGACGACGTTGCGAGCAGACGACGTTGCAAAGGAGCAGATGACGCTGAGATAGGGGGTCGCGATCAGCCAATCAGGGCTCGGCGTAGGGAGGCTCAAGTGAGGGTGGGTGCAACTGCTAGATCGGCGATCACGGGACATGGACGCCATTTAATTGCTAAATTTTGCTGGGGGTCTATGGGGCAAAGGGTCGTTTTCTTTCCTAACTCGGCTCTTAAAAGCCCATGAAGGCGCTTGAATAATTTACACAAGGTATAAATGATTACTTTTCCATAGCCACCAGTTTTGTTGCGATAGGTTAAGTATTTTTTTAACGCGAAGAATGGTAAATTCCGCCATCTTGGACGTTGCTGCTTGTCTGGCAACTTTGCTTTCTCCGCTCGACGTTTGCAATTCTCGGAGCGAGAAGGAAGCGAGAGAGGCTGCGCCAAGGCGCTCGTTGCTTGCAATGGGAGGCGAGAGGAGGAAAGGCGCATGGAGCAACAGAGTTGTAACAGAGCGGGCGCCTGCTCTCGTGCAGGCAACACTGGCGCATATCCTTCCTCGAATCCTCTCCCTCAGGCGCCGCCATTAAATTGCAAACACTCTCCAGGTTTTGAGTTGCGCCCACCCTCACTACAGCCTCCCTAGCTCGGCGTACAGACGTCACCGCTGCCCCCTGCGCAAGACGCAGACGAACTTGCCCTCCGCATTGATCTTTTATACAACCATGCCTCAGCGGTGCTTTCAGGTAGCGCGTCCCGACTTAGGTGCATTTTAACTTCGGTAGTTATACGCGGCACGTCGGCTGGGAGACAGGAGTGGCACCCCTGTAACCCCTTCCACTGTATCTGTTTCGGCGCATAAATGGCCGATCAAAGCCAAAATGGAAGTAACGTGCGGTTCCTCGAGTGGCCGCTGCGGTAGAAATGGCGGCGTTGTGTTCGCCATTAGGGAGTTTTCGTAGATCGTTTTCGCCGTCCCGCAAGGCCCTCCGCAACCCGCTACGATAGCGGGAACTCCACAGTCAAGGCTATCGGCGCGCAGGCGCAGTAGCGACTTCTTCGTTGCGGAACGCTTAGCGGAGGGGGCAGCGCGGTCTACGAAAACTCCCTATTAGCTCGGTTCGCGAGGACAGATCGGGGCCACTTTCTCAGAGCAGTCTCTATGGCAGTTTCCCAACTGAGTGGTTTAGTAACATTGCCCATACCGGATACGCCTATTAGGTGCCTGGGGACGAGAGTACACAGAAAAGGTCTATACTATAGACCTTTTCTAAAACTCCCTATAGACTCCATAGGGAGTTTTAGTGTGTTTCCCCCTCCGCTAACCCCCTCAGCACGCAGGCGTAGTGGCGGTTTCTTCGTTGCGGAGGGGTAGCGGAGGGGGAAACACGGTCTACTAAAACTCCCTAATATCCGCAAAACGTGATCAGTGCTACTTACGATGCGTTGAACATATTCGTTTATGGCACCGATCGCGCTGATTAATAAAAACAAAAATTTTGATGTCTAACTGAAAGGAGTAAGTAATTTGAGCAAAAGGAGCTGGTGGAGCCACCTCAGAAAACTCCGTGTCGTCATTGTCAAAGAAAAACTTGAAATCGGTTAACATGATCGTCTCTTCGAGTGGTTTCTCCGTGATCAAAAGAGATCGTCTGCTATTTTCCGCCATCGCTGCTGTTTTCTTTTTGCCGTAGCCCAAGACGAAGCCAATCCGCGCAGTATCCAGGTGTTCATCCTGGCCGTTCCAAAATCGAGCACCGGATCGTTTACTCGCGATGTCACGTGGTATCACCAGGAGACAGATTACTCGGATTACTCGAGTACGATTTGGAACATAGCCTATTTGTGCGGTGGTAATCTGGCCAATCAGAGCACGCCAAGGCAGAGCTTTCTTCCCCCAAAGTGACCAATGCGCCGTGTGCGCGTACACGATTGGCCCTCTCCTGCCCACCTCAACCGTTTACTACAACGCCGACACACACATAACGGTCATGTTTCGAAAATACGCGTCCCGACCGACAGCTCCGCAAGCCCGGTAAGTGTTCGTGGACAAGGGGCTCGTGTGCACGTTTGCTGCCTTTGTTTTCTGGACGCTGTAATAGTGAGCGTGTTCATGCCACACTGAAGCCAAAACTACAAGCGCGTGGTGAAAGTGACCCCGCTGCATTTATGCTGGTATTCCGCTTTTATTCTGGGTGACGGGTCTGGCAGGCGCACTTGCGTACGGGTTCTAACACCCCTGCCTAGTCTCGAACGCCGCTCAGGGTAACCTTCTGGGGTAACCTTCTCATGTAAATGAGTATTATTATTAGTACTCGCGAAAACTAGACGTTCGCGCTTTCACCCTTTCTTCAAGTCGGGAGGGATAGACGCCGCCGACAAGAGAGCAGTGCCTTCCCGTTGCGTGCCCCTGATAGGACTGTTGTGCGATAGATGGGTTCACTCAGCTATGTACAGCCTCCAGATTTTTCACCAATATCGTGCGAACGCCAACCGACCGGTAGATCAGCGTCTTATCGCGTCGTGAAGCAGCAAGTCAGCGAGGCGAACGCGTCGCCAACCGACCGGTAGATCAGCGACTTATCGCGTCGTGAAACAGCAAGTCTGCGAGGCTAGGCATGTGCTTTCTGCAACACGTGCATAGTCTCGCTGACCTATTCACGAAGAGCTTCTTAGGCTACGATCACTTAGCTAAGAAGCTCGTAAGAGGAGAAATCGGCATTCATGAACGCGTTTTGAAAGAGGCCCTGAGTGCCGGGTGCAGTCCCATCAGGCATAGCGGCCAAGAGCGGGAATCGAGGAGATGGCGGGAGTAGCAAACGCGCGTTCTTGTGAAAACGAACGCGCCTCGCAGCTGCACTTGATGAATTCCTCAGCTCTTCTGAGAGCGAGACCGGCGAGACGACGAGCTTCTTACCATCACCGCGATTACCGGCGATTGCTGCGGTAGCAAGGGGTGCCCTAAAGGTATGAACTTCGTGAAACGTGTCGCGAGGTTACCCAATCGGTATGCGGTGATACACAAGGGAATGTAGCAGCATATTATAGAATCTGCCTTCAAACGTAAGCGTTTACGGTTGCTGACGATTCTTGCAGTTTCTTAACATATTGAATTAAATTCTTTATTTGTATTCCACGTCAACACTATAGAAGTTAGGCTGGGCTAAAAACAGGGAGTCGAACAGGTCATTTTTCCTGTTTGATTTGGGTTCAATTTTGTCCTGGTTCAGTTCTGGTTTAGTGATGATTTTGAAATAACTGTTCGGTTAAAGGTTCCACCAAGCGCGAACCAGTTTAAACCGGTTCTCAAAAAAAGAAAGTCCACAGCTCCCAGTCATTATAAAGAAAATGTTAGTTAAACACGGCGTCATCGGCATAAAAAATATTAGGTCATCAGAAGCTGCGCTGCGGAAGCGAGGACTGCAAAACAAATCTATGCCCTATTTCATTTTGTGACCTTGAATTTTAATGCAAACACCGCTCGATGAAGATTACGTGGTTATACAGGTGCTTGAAAACAGTACCAAAGTAGTGTACTCACATGTGAAGTCAATCAGCCAGCACGCACAGTGATGCCGTGATGGTAACATGCACCACACTCGCAAACTACCCACAAAATACAGATTTGTTGAAAATTATTAAGACAGCAGGAGTTTAGTCTGCCAGAGTATGGCAACATTGTTAACATCTGTAGATGAGAAATTTATCCGCTGCAGTGCGACTGCTAGTGTGGGGTCTTCAACGCATATCACGCAGTACTGATGCACAAGCACACGCCGGTACGATGGTCATCCAGATCGAAACTGCACCCACACCGCACGCCCGAACGACTTGCTCAAACGACATAGTTGAAAAGGAGAAAGAAAGCAAAGGCCCGTCGAAAGACGATTAAAAGAAAGAAGGAAAATACAACGGGCGTCTTGCTGTTTCTAGAAAACTTGTGTTCGCAC
This sequence comes from Ixodes scapularis, assembly GCF_016920785.2. NCBI lineage: Eukaryota > Metazoa > Arthropoda > Arachnida > Ixodida > Ixodidae > Ixodes > Ixodes scapularis. The sequence goes on along the minus strand of NW_024609884.1, from coordinate 5,748,762 downwards.
ACACACACAAAATTACTTCAAGCAGCGTCAAAAGCTCTGGGCGAGTGGCGTTCCGGTGACCGGCGTCGCAGTGTTGTGCCTGTCGTGGCTTTGCTTCTTGGTGCCTCCAGATTTCGCCACTGCGGAACAAATGTGCCGACAGCCGTAAGCTTTTAGTTTTCACTTCCACATTTTTGTTTGCTTTATCCTTGCTTGAGGAATATTACTTGGAAGCAAGAAAAGAACACACACACACACACGTGTGCACAAACAAGAGCTTTTTAGCCTCTCGGCATAGTTAGTAATACTTAGTTTCACTTTACGACGTGCCGTGATGGACACTACAAGCTGCACGGGCCTATCCCGAGTTCGTAGCTTGTCTTGTGACTTTGCGCTCTCCGTGTCGCTCCGCCAAACTGCAAGGACACGTGGCGCCCTCAGAGCCACGAATAGGCTCCTGTGGCTCGTAGCATCTTTTGCGGCTCATCGTAAGGTAAAACAAAGTGTACACCTCCACGCCGACTTGCTGATGCCAATTCGTGCTGTACAGGGATGGGCAAAATACGTGCAAATATGTATTGAAATACAAATACAATATACTTTGTCAAAAATGTATTTAATTACAACTCTAATTACATTTCCAAAAAAGCATTTAAGTATAAGATACAAATACAACCAAATGTATTTGGTCTCCTCCAAATACTTTTCGAAATACATTCCTCAAAATTTGCGTCAGCGACTTCAGGGCACCTGCAACAGGTTTCTGTGTATCTCATTTTAATTTTGCATCACACACTCGGGAGTTAATCTGCGATAGTAACGTAATAGAAATATAATCACAAAAAAATGTAATCACTTGAACGTAATAGGTGAAAAATGTGCAGAGCTTCAAGCAGCTTTTTTTTGTCGATTACATTTTGGTATAGACCAACGAAGAACCGAGACGACCAAGATGCGCAGCACTAGCTAGAGAATTTTTTATTGTTGCAACTCGCACCAGTTACGAAAATCTGGACGACCCCCGCATTTAGAATATTCCAGGCAAAAATATGGATGGAAATCAGGCTGGAAAGCATCACAAGTTGTCACAGGCACTTATTTAGCCAGTCTGCCCATGAACGTCGATTTCGTCACTATTCTTGCCCTGGACTAGCACCGTAATCACAAAGTCACTAAACGCTTGTGCTTGATTGAGAGACACTGCATTCGGTGCAGAACATAGTTTTCTTCCTGCTCTGGACAGTGACAATAAATTTGAGGGATGCATTTCTGCCCACAAAATTGTATTTAATTACAATTGTATTTGAAATACCCACATTTTAGTATTTAAATACACACGTCAAATACATTACCCAATTTGTAATTAAATACAAATGCAAAATACACAAAGTATCTTAAATATATATTTCAAATAGTATTTGAAATACTGCTCATCCCTGGTGCTGTATATAGATGTGAAATATACTTATTTGTTGCATTAATATTCAGCTGTCTTCATGTCATTGCTGTTTGTTTCGTCAAAACTGAGCCTCTGACGCCACTGTCGCAAATATTTAATTGACTTTGCGCCGCCATCCGGAGGAAGGCGCAGCTCACATTTTATTGCGTCGAACCGTTTCCAATGAATCGGTAACCCCACATGAGATTAAAGGGGCCCTGCAATCATATTTAAGGGTCTAACTTTTTTTGCGGTTTCCACGTTTGTTTGGGTTTCGGGCAAGCCAGCGGGCACGGAGAGAGTAACTAAATATCATTGCGTCAAATTTTAACCGGATGACGCGGAAACGTCCTCCACCTACGGGGGCGACGCACGGTGTCGAAAGCGTGCAATATGTGAGGTCTTTGGTCTTGACCTTACTACTGGTCAGAGCTGCTAAAAGCTTTTTTTTTAGTCTAAATACAAAATATAAGTGGCGCGAACTGTTTCAATTATGTATGAAAGTAGTTTTTGTTCAGTATTTTAGATCAGAAAAGAAATAAATGCAGTTTATAAAGTACGGAAAAAAGAAATGACCCGTCGACATACTCGCCACCAAGCGGTGGAAAAGACGGCGCATACTAGAAAGAGGTAGTGGGATCAGTCTTTAATTGCGCAGCAAATGCTTTAATTGCGCAGCAAATGCCCTGGCCGCCCGCTTCATACAGCCTATCCAACACATGCTTTAGTGGCGCCCTCTCGAGCCGTTGACATGGAATGCGGCAGCCGTGAGTGCTCGCTGAGCTCACTACCCCTCCTCCAGTTGACAGCCACGACCAACGACGTCGTGAAGGAAATTATTTTTTGCTTGTTTTTGCAATTTTAATTTGCCTATAACTTTTAAAATAAAGTGAAATTCGAGAAAAGAAAAGTTTAATTAAGTTACTACGTTCAGTGCACTCAGGTTCGGTGCAAATTAAAAACCAGTTAAAAAGTTGTTGCAGGGCCCCTTTAAGGTTCCGTTCCGATTCGGGCTCAATATCAAATGTTTGATTTTGGTTAGAGTTTTCAGTTCGGCTTGACACCCTTGTTAAAAGCTATATTCTAATTGTGCATGATCACAACAGCCGCTTTGTTGCATCTCGCGGTGCCAAGAACGACACCTTGTCCGTCTACAACTATTCAGTTTTGGTTACTTCACTGAGGATGTGCCATTTTCATCCTCGAAGGAGTATAAGCTAGTGAGACAATGAAGACGTCGGTCACCTCCGGTGCAATGATGCTGTTTCAAGAGCCACTTACCATGCGCTAACAAACTGTGCTCTCAGCCCGTAATCCCTACATGGAAATTGACACAGCGTGCATAAGAACCGAGCCCATTCCATTCCCACTTCATTCCGGGCAAAAGGCGTCTAATTCCATTCCCATTTCATTCCCCCAAGCACTGCCGCCATTCCATTCCCATTCCATTTTGAGGTCGTGAAAGTGCGGAATGATTCCGGAATCATTCCAGTTTCAGAGTGGCAAATCCGAAGCACTGATCCATACGGTTTTTATTTCAGCTCAATATCACACAAAACAAGGAGATAGAATCAATGAGAGTCCTTTTTCGATGACAGCGTTTGTCACCGCTGCCTTGGAAAACAAGGAGATGACGAGGGGAAGAGATTGACCTCTTAATCTAAAATTGAGGTCAGCGATCAAACTATTAATACGGGAAGGGTCCACAAGGGTCGCATGGGCATATTCCATGCAGCAAGCAGCCGGTCGTGGGCAGTCTGTCTCGGCGGAGGATCGTAGGAACAGGTTGGAGTGCTTGCTAGGCCTGTATTCTGCCGAGCTCGCCCTTGGCGGTCGCTTCGTTGGTGGGATCGTTGCCATTGTAGCTTTACCCGGGTTTGTGGATCGAGCATTTATGTTCATTGCGGTCGGTTTCAAGTACTTCTTTCTTTTTTCTTGCTGCTTGAAGTCGGGACGTGCGAGAAGAGCATGTAGAAAAATAAATGTCCATTGGTCGTTTCGACCAAGTAACTGAGCAATGCTGTCGGCCATATTGATTTGATCGTAAAAAGTGCGCAAGACAGCTCCGGAGCTGTCGTAGGATTCCATCGTAACCTATGCAAAAGTTATGTTAATTTTGTTTCATGAATATGAATTTGTTATGTTTTATCGTATGCACATTTTTGGCATAAGATTGTTTCGTGAATCTGGCCTCAGCTGTTTCACGCTGCGATAAGGCGCTGATCTACCCGCCGGACGGCATTCGTAAGATTATTAAAAAAATCTGGAGGCTGTACATTCACCGGTGATAGATATGGAATGCGTGAGGGAGTATTAATATGTCACAATTCACCGTTGTTCTCCTGCCCCCATTCGCGCTAGCGGCGGCATTTATTCGTCGAACGACCTTTCATAGACAGATAATTTCGTCAACACAGCTATGTTTCGTCGACAGATTCATTTCATGCACATTACCTTGGCTGCCGGCATCCCGAGGGTAGCCTAGGTTGTGGAACCCTTGGTGGTTCCCACGAGGATTGCCATAAGCGCAAGCCTGAGGATATAATCCACTTTCCAGGGCCCGTTTTCTCGAACGCGAACCGTGGGTTAAAGTTACCTATTTTCCCTAGAAGGGGGAATTCTGGGTCACGTGATTGAGGGAGAGCAGGGGCGCCGAGGGAGGAGCACCTACAAGCAAAATGGCCGCGACGTCGCTTAATGAGGGCTAATAGTTCTACTTGGTTCTGCTGAACATTCATATTGATCCGGCTGTTATATTAATGACGCACCATCAACCTATTAGCACGTCAAGCAAAGCGGTAGTTCTGAAGGACTACTAAACTAACCGACGGCAGCATTCTGCGAACGCATCACTCTTCAGCAGTCCGGAATCCAAGACATATGACGATACATAAGCCTTGCTTTTATGGTGAGTAAAAAAATGTTTTGAGAACGAGTGTTGGTATATATTTATACTAACACGTTTAATTTGTTACACTATGCACGCCAACTCGCGAGCAGCGATTACTTTGCGGAGAAAGGGGGTTATCCTTTATAAAGTCTTCGTTCTGGGTGAACAGCTGGGACATTGTACTGTTTTTTTGTTCGCAGTGCGCCGACAGTATGCCGACAGCATCGAGGTTTCTACATATCCCCGGTGGCCAGCAATTCAACGGTGACGAGAAGCTTAGCTTCTCGTCACCGGTGGATCGGTTGGGCAAACGGCCGAGAGAGGGAAAACAGTTGAGATCAGCAGGAATTGCAGAAACGTGCGTCGCAAGGAACAAAAATGAGACTACAGCACCGGCGTTGCCAGACTGGAAGGCACACGGGAAAGTTATGCATTATTTATGGCGAAAGGTATTGAAGGAAATGTTCCTTGCATTTTCAAACATTCGACGACAAACTCTATCATAGTAGCTAAACTTTCTTCGTACCATCTGAAGCAAATAAATTGGTCTTCAAGTACAACATTACTATATTTTGACTTAAAATACCATACTAGACCGATAACAACCAGCGGAAAAAGAGGATAAACAAAATGACTGGCTTGTTTCACCGATAGATGGCGCATCTTACTGCCCAATCAAAAATAATTATTGTTGTTCTATAACCAGCCGTTTATTACAGTACCTAGGTACTTTCCCCTTCCTAGGCACCGTGGTTTACCAAAATGGGTTTACCATCGCTCCGAGAAAACCGGCCCAGGAGTTAAACAGCTAAAGTCGCTTGATGTAGCATCGAATGCGCCAGTGCACGAGGCACGGGTCTCGTGCAAGCAAATGGCGACGCAGCGCTGAAGGCGGCGCAGCGCTAAAGGCGATGCAGCGCTGAAATAAGCAGCCCTTGGAAGCGAATGGTTGGTGGCACTTGGAAGAAACTTGAAGCGTGGATGTTATCAAGGGGCTTTAGGCATAGTGCGACGTCATGCTAGGGAAGGATGGGACCCTGCTTGTGGTTGACTTTGCACCACGAGTACGCGTTTTTAAAGGCAAAGGATGCTGCCAGCAGTTCGGGCATGCGCAGGCAGCCACCATATTTTCGAAAGAGGTACCTAGTTTTCGACGTGCAAACTTAAAACAATGCTGAGCTTACACTGATGGTGTTTGAGCAGTACGTGCAGAATTTCCTGGTGCAGGTGTGATTGCGTTATGAGGAAACAAAATCAATATGCCGCCGACGAAAGATTTTGATGCCATGGAGGGTTGTGTCATGAAAAGAAGCTTTAGTGATGGTTCAAGTCGTATAAATTGCTGGGATCCTAGAGTAATTTGGCGAGGTGCAGCTGTGAGCTCTTCCAGGTGATGAAGTTTTGATTTTGCGAAGCGCTGGTAAACAACAAAAGGGTCACCATGTCGCATTTACTGGTGGTTGTCGGAATATTTGAATATTGGCGTAATGAAGCCAAAGGCGAAGGGTGTCCACGTGGGAAATGGATGAAGTCGCTCCAAAGTCTCGAACAAATATAAATAGAAAAAACACGACGCAATTTACAGAGGCTCCCGCCAAAACTGGCCGTCAGCTTGACCACTAGCATAGTGGTTGTTGGTGCTCTGTCTGCACTTGCACGTACCCGACTGGTTTAATCTCAAGTCGTAACTTACAAAAGTGACCTTTAGGGTGCCAAACTCAAACCTTCGGTTTCCGCCACCAGTCCCAGAACAGCCGTGACAAGGAGTTCTCTGTGGCTTTTCTTTGGAGAAAGGAGAAATACCGCAATCAGTTTTATTCTATGGTCCCTGACAAGATGAGATTTCCAGGGAGAAGTTTCAGTTGTCGCGCTACCTTCGATGCGGCTTTGATGTCTCACAAGCCTCGAGCGTGTGCTCGCAGCCAAAGCACCTCCAGCTCGGGGAGTGTGAGCTGGAGGCCAGGCATCCTTGCCGTTCTTACCTTGCCAGTGGCTGTAGCTCTTAATTTCTCCTAACCAGAGTGGTAATACGGAGGATGCTTTGGCGTCGGTAAAAGCTCGCGGAACAACGGGTCCACCTATAGTCTGTGCATCCGCAATTGATATCTTTGTTGAATGTCATTTGTAGGAGATTAGAGGAAAGGTTTACAGGCAGCATTTACGGTGGGAAAAGGTGGGGCTTCGTCTAAGGTGTCAGTGTTGTTCGAGCAGTTCTCTTCTACCCCTCGCTGCTCTTGTTTACTGTCGAGCAGCGGGCGAGCATGCCTTTCGAAACGACGTTCGGCGCTTTTCGCAGAACGCCGGCAATCTGGCCGCAGTGTCTTTATGTTTTGTTGGGACATGGGGTTTGCTTGAAAGCTTGCTAAAGTGTTGCGGTGTTTTCTGATTGCAGGCTGGGCATCCACCGGGCTGCTTTCAGCGGAGTGGTGGTGCGTGGTGCTCACGAATGAGACGCAGTGTGCCAGTTGTTTCGTGCAACTGTGCCGAGTGATCTGAGGAGAGACATTCCTGTCGTGCGCCCACCGGATTCCTGCCACCGCAACTCGTCTCCTTCGGAACCCCGCCTCGCCGGAAAGAACCACGTCGTCATCGTAAGCTGCTTCAACGGTAAGCGTTGGCGGGAGTAGGAGGCGAGTACTTAGCTTTTGGTACAGGGTTATTGCTGCTTGTGGTACAGGGCTGGCTGGCTGTTACTGCCCCAAGGCATCGTGGTTCAAGCATACAAGTTTCACTTCAGCTCTCTTAAAGAGGTACTGAACTTCCCAAGGACATTTTTTTTAGGTGTCTTGATTGGACATGTATCTCCCCGATAGAAAAAAAATTTCAAGCGCAACATTATCTACTATCTATGTTGCAAGGCACTTTGCGATTCTGTAACATGCTTCTAATTCAAAACGAGTTGCAACATAACTTTTGGGGGGGGGGGGGGGAAGGGAGGGGGGAGGGAGGGAGGGGGGGAGGGGGGAGGGTGAGGGAGAGGTTTATTTCCACGGCAATTATCTAGGCACTTAATAAATGTTTTTAGTAAACATTATATTCACACGGTGTTTTGCTATACTGGGGCTACTCATAGTTTTGAAATTAGCCGCTCCGCACATGTGATATGCATGGTCGCCGCATGTCGGCGGCACATTTCTCTGGTAACTGCAGTACCGGTTCTTCCGATTCTGGCTTTTAATGTTTCCCAGATTTGAACTCTGAGGATGGCAGCTTACCAACCGATAGAGAAGCTGTGTAAAGCAGGTCTGGTTCGGAATCTGAAACCGCCAGGATATCGCGGTAATGGAACCCGCCAAAATGAAAAACGAATGAAAGAAAGGTGACAACATTTCCTCCCTCAATATTTCCATTTGATGCTTCTGAACCTGAGTAGCTTGCAAGGCTACAAGAACTTACATGCCCAGCTAGATAATTAAGAAAAAAGCCTGTGCATTGGCCCTTTCTTCATGTTATTCCTTTGGAAACAAAACCTGACATGTGAAAACATCTTTTGGGAAAAACTATGCACTTAAGGGGTTAATGAAAGATTTTTTTGGTTCCGTGTTATTTTTCGTAGTTTGGGCACGTACAGAGCAAGTCATTGCAGTCTTTGGTAAGGATGAGACCGACATAAACATTTGCACCTAAAATTATGTCTGCACTATGACCATGACATGAGGGTGACACGCCACGCTCTCTGTTACCCTGCAGACTTTCTTTCTATGGCAAAGAAGCTTTTTGGCATTATTATTCACCATGCTTGGCTCGCCGCTTTCTCTGTGCAGAAGAAAATATGTGGGACCCTTTTTTTTTCATCTATACTGCCGAATTTGGTACACAACCCTGCTCTTCAGAGTAAGGTCTTTGCTGTGGCTGGCTCGACCATTTCATTAAATTGGGCATGACTTAACCTTGATCTGTCGTGCATGAACTACTAGTGAGTAGCAAACTCTGCGGCAATCAGGGAAAAAAGCTGTCGGGTGCAGCTTGACGGGTCCCTAGCCACCTACAGAAAGCAGCAACAGAGCCGGGAAAAACAGTAATCAAGCGAAAACAAAAAATTGTACAAAGATCGTTGCTATCACAACATTTTAAGCACAAATTTTAATTTTTTTTTTTTTAACATTAAGGCATGACGGATAGCAGAGATAAAATCATACAAAAACTAGGCACAAAGACTACAAAGAAAGGCAACTACCTTTAGCTGCTGGAGAAAAAGGGTGATTTTACTTTTCTTAGGGATAACTTATCCCAATCCATACTTTTTAGCCATATACAAATTGAGTAGATTGTATGTGATATTTGTGATGTCTGTGCCAATTCTTTTTCATGGATACCTTTGCCATTGTTGCAACATTGGAGGTTTCTTTGGTTGTGCATGGCTGTGCTTCTGGAACACTCCATGTGAGTGGATGTAGTCTTTGATCTCCGAGTTCATTCCAGGCCAGAAGATGCACACTCTTGCTCTTTGAAGATAGCTTTCACTTCCTTGGTGAGATCCATGAGGAGTTTATCAAATGCGTAAGCATTTATACCTCTGGTGCATGCAGCCGTCTTTTGTTTAGACTGTCATAGTTCACTGGTCTCATGTAGTTGCGGCGCTGTTCCTGCTGTGTTCTTTCGCTTTGTTTGTGTGCTCGTTACGTCCATTTTCCCTTGTTCTTGCGGGGGTCACAATGACAGGAGGTGCAGTTCACCACGCATGCACCGTCATGCATTTCCCAAATCACTCGGAAGTGCACGCGTGCGGGCTTGGTCGTCGTGGTTATTGTGTCGTCTTCTAGCTCATTGCCGCTTCGAAACTGCACTCGCGTTAGAAAATTCATACAACTACGCATACCTACGTGGCACACACATTGTCCAAATGTTCAAGAAGATTCCTGCTCGTCGTACTTCAGTGTTAGTGTAATATTCTAAGTTGAAAAGGGGACCAAAACTACATGGTAAGAAAAGGTGGTTGCCGTCCAATGATTGAAGCAGACGCCCGGAGGCGTAGAGAAGCAGACCAGCCAAGTCAAGGGTCAGCGAGCATCTGTTCTTTTTCCGCCCCGCGCAAGGCGCGTGCCGTTCGCTCGTGTTTATTGCACGGTCGGCGTGAGACCGGTAGCACCATCTTTTTTTAATTCAAAGAATACAACATTCTCCCTCCCTTAACAGAAAAAGAAAACCCGGGAGGGGAGAATTACGTTAGGACACTTAAATATTAAAAAAGAATGCACTAAAAAAAATCGAGCAAGTATCATTATCGCATTTCACGGAAACGTCCAGAAGTACTGTGCAAAAAAAATATAGTGATACCTGACACTGCGCAAAGTCTTAACACTGGCAGAAAGTCTTAATACCTGCAGTACACAAAAGTCACACGCCACAGAAAAGAAAAATTGTTCACACGATTGTCTTTAAGAGCACAGCTTTCTCAAAATATTTCACGTAAATGTAGTAACTCCGACTTCCCCCTTCCATGAAAAATAAATTTGTACTTGTAGGTAAATGACCATTTTAAGATATTTCAATATGATGATACATGTTACAACAAATCAAATGTCCAGGGCACCTTTGTGAGTGTGGTTAGTAGGTTAGTAGTGTGATAAGCATGCAGTGTAGTTTGTATTCAGTGTTTGCCATGGACATCTGTTGTTGCACCTTGGCCAAGGTTTTCCTATGACAATGAGACTGTTCAAAACTATGCATGATAATCAAAATAATATTTAAAGCACATCACTGGACTCAACCTGCCCACTGTTACCTGACACCGCCATGACGTAGTCCTTGAACTTTGCCGGAACTCTCTTCTTGCGGGGTGGTCGGGCTGGTACCGGTGGTGGCGGTGAAAGAGTAGGCGGAGTGTGGTACTGCGGTTCAGTATTTAATGTTGAGCTGGGCCGAGATCCGAGCGGTGTGCTCGCCCTCGGCGGATGGAAGACTGCGTCGGACGGCTGGGAAGGCTGTGCCCCAGCAGACTTTGAAGGAATAGAATGACCCTGTGCCACAGCAGGTAGGCAAGGATCCACGACGGACCCAGGTCCTGGGCCAGCAGGACCAGGAGACACAGCAGGAGGAGGCCCACTAGGCCCTGGCACAGCAGAGTGCTCAGGTTGCACAGCATGCCCGAGGTTTCCCAAGGAACCCAGGCCAGCAGCTGTAAATGACGGATCAGACTCCACAGGGAAACCCGGTTCGGAAAGCGCAGCATCTGGTTCCCCAGGAGAGCGGAGTACTGGCTGCCCACTGTACCCTTCAGGTGGTGGAGAACCACCGACAGATGCTTGGATATTATGTTCAGGAGCACGGGTAGATGCATGGTGGACCAAAGGATGTGTATGTATATGCCTATAAGTGGGAACATGCATTGTATTTTCATCTTCATCGCTATCCCAAGACGGATCAGGAAGGTCCACAGGAACAGGAGGCAGACGAGATGTCTTTGTTAACTTCATAGCATTCCAGCGTCTACCGTCGTCCAGTCGATATGTGGCAGGCCCCAGTTGTGTATGTATCCTATGAGGTTCAGAGTATGTACTATTCAGTTTATCATGATGATTGGGCTTGAATACACAAACTGTTTGCCCAAGACGAAACTGTGGCGGTCGTACAGCATGTCAATGATCAAAGTAGGACTTCATTTTCTGTTGATATACGTGGACTCTTTTGGGAAGCTGATTTCGTTTGTCGGAGAAGTTATCTGGAACTTCCTTCGTAGGCATACCTTGTAGATCAAGTCTTGAGCGATGAATCCGCCCGTGGAGAAGTGATGGTGCAAACCCAGTTGCAGGATGCACAGTTCGACGATGTGCTTCTAGATGATCACGAACAGCATCAGGAAGCGAACGACCTTTTACTACAGCGAGTTGTAGGCAAGACTTCAGGACACGATTAAATCTTTCGACCTGCCCATTACATTCAGGATGATACAGAGCTGTTGTCCTATGTTCAATACCATGCTGATGCAAGAAATCTTGGAACTCACGAGATACAAATTGGACACCATTGTCAGAGACAATCTCACATATCCTTCCCGGGAAAAAACGTTCTTCAGGAACGATATAACTGTGGCTGACGTTACGGAAGATGTAGCTTGGACTTCGGGCCACTTAGAGTGGTAATCTATGAGAACAATGAAGAATTGCTGAAACGGTGGCGCACGATCAATCGGGCCAACAATATTGATTCCGAGCTTCTCCCAAGGTTGGCTTGAAAACTTAATTGGCTGTAGAGGAGCTGGTGCCGCCTTGACTGTTTTGTCCGTTGAGTGACACACTGTGCAATTTTCTATCTTTACTTTGATCTGTTGGTTCATCTGAGGCCACCAGTAGTGTTTGTGGATTACACTTGTGGTTCTTGATATTCCTTGGTGGACTTCATGCGCCAGTTCAATTATATAATCACGTAGTTTCACAGGAACAACCATCTTTTCTCCTTTGTATAGAATCCCTTCGTTCAAAGAAAGTTGATCTCGTACCTGATAGTAAGGTCGTAGATCTGCAATTGAGTTATCGTCTTGCGGGCAGGATGAAGTAGTGTAACGAATCTTTGATGGCAGGACTGTGTCGTTGGCCGTAGCCTCTTGAAAACCTTGTTTAGACAATGGAGCCATGATGGTAGAAACTACTTCCTCGTCGAACTTCATGCCTTCTTCAGTGTCGGGCACTGGTAATCTTGAAAATGCGTCAGCGACGACATTGGCTGCCCCTTTCTGGAATTCCATCTTGAAATTGTAATTCAACAGTCTTGCCGACCAGCGGGTGATTCGTAAAGGACGAATTCCGGAACCTTTGTTTGAAAGTAAAGTAACCAATGCTTGATGGTCAGTTCAAATGACAAACAATCTTCCCCACAAGTAAACATGCCACTTCTCACAGGCCCAAAGACATGCGAGTGCTTCCTTTTTGCCAGTTGAATATCTGCGCTCAGCATCAGTCAATGAGCGAGATGCGAAAGCCACAGGACGAAGTTGATTACCATACTGTTGTTGTAAAACAGCACCAAGACCATACTGTGAAGCATCTGTTGCCACGACTATAGGTAATGTCGGGTCAAACATGGACAAAATAGGAGCTTTCTGGATGGAAGCCTTTACATTCTGGAAACTAGCCTCGACTTCCGGAGTCCAGTTGAAATGAACACCCTTACGAAGAAGTCTACGCATTGGCTCAACGATGGTGGAGCAATGTGGGATGAACTTACTATAGTACTCAACAAGACCCAAAAACGCTTTTAACTTTACTGGATTTGAAGGTGTTTGAAAATTTAGGACTGTATCTACCTTAGATGAAAGGGGTGCTAACCCTTTCATGGAAAGAAGGTGTCCCAAAAATGAAAGTTCTTGAACTCGAAAGACACCTTTACGATTTAATTTCATTCCCGCTTGGGAAATACGACACAACACATGACGGAGGTTCTCATCGCGTTCCTTCAAAGAGGATCCATAGACGATGATATCGTCCAAGTAGAACCGGACACCAGGACAGTCCTTGAGAAGTTTAGACATGATTTGTTGAAATGCTGCGGGTGCAGATGCCAACCCAAACCAACTCTCTTAAATCTAAATAAGCCCTCATGTGCGATGAAAGACGCGAGGTCCCGACTCGGCGGGTCGAGACGAACTTGATGATATGCAGATGCCAGATCCAGTTTTGAGAAGACTGCTGCTCCACGCAAAGAATTCAAAAGTTCATCAATATGAGGAAGCGGAAATGAATCTATGACGACAGCTTTGTTCGGCTCCCTAAGATCAACACACATTCGGATGTTACTGTCTGGTTTCTGTACGATGACGATGGGTGACACCCATTCAGAAGCATCGACACGTTCAATGACACCCTGTCTTTCTAACTTGAAAATTTCTTGAGAGACACACAATCCCTTAGAGTCATCGGGAGACGTCGGAGCTTCGATTGTACAGGTGGAACAGTATGTCGCACCTTAACCTTATGTGTATGGTTTTTTACCAGACCCATTCCAGGACTGAAAAGATGTTTGAATTCTTCGAAACCTGGTGGCAACTTTGATGTATCTCGTGTGGATGCATTTGATGTAACAGGAACATTGCTTGTATTTCTATGATGACTTGTTGGGTCTATATATGCAGAACTTGATGGACTCGCCTTCGTAGGATGATGGTGTGGTCGTTGAAGTCCTTGACTCTCAGGATGGTGTTGCGGACTTGAATCGTCCAGGACTTTCGGTGTGGTTTCTTCAGAAACCGGAAGTGAAGGTGAAGATGAAGGACTGTTTACATCCAGAGCTGAAGCCAGTCCGGAACTTGCAGCTCGTTGCAACCCAGAAGATGAAGGACTGTTGATATCCGGAACTGATGCCAGTCCGGAACTTGCAGCTCGTTGGAAACCAGGAGGGAGCGTGGCTTGATGGGACGACACGGTGGCCGGTCGTTGCTGCGGTTGGGTCGCTGATCTCACATCAGGTCGTGGTGCTCCTCTCCTTTCAGCTGTGTTGGTATATAAACTTTGGTATTTAGCACCATTCAAAACAAGCTTCAAGTCGCGGACAGCATCGATGCCAAGTAGTGAGCGTCCAGTCTTAGTGGCGTAAAATTCCAAAGCTGCCCATCGATCTTTAAAGATTACTTGTCCAACAAAGCATCCCAGGACAGGGATCGCATCCTGCATGTAGTGTACGAGAGTCTTCGGTAGTGGATGTAACTTTATGCTGTTATCCCTGTTGATTTCATGAAATGCACGTTCACTCAAGATTGATACAAAGGAACCCATATCAACAAGGAGGTGGAAAGGAATTCCATTTACCGTGATCTCTGCCATGAAAGCGTCTCGATACACGGTGCCGCTGTCGCCTCGCTCCGCCACCTCGACAGGAAGCGGGTTGTCTTCCAGGAACGTCACACTTGACAGCTGATCCTGAGCAGGAGGGGGATCCGCCAGGCCCACCAGGTTAGCCCTGGCTCCTCTGGACTGCCGGTCGGCGAAGGTTCGCCGCGAGTCACGGCCTTGCATTGGAAACGAAGACTAACGCCGGTCATACATGAAGGCAGAGGACGGTGGACGACGGCTCCGACAGACTTCCGCGAAGTGGCCCAACTTCCCACACAGGAAGCAGGTCGCCTGAGCCGCCGGGCACAGTGCGCGTTCATGATTATGTCGGCCGCAAAAGTAGCAGGATCGCGACCTCCCCATCCAATCCGTGGCGGAGCAGGATCACGACCTCGCTGCTGCGGAAAAGACCGCGCCGTAAACCGGGGCACGTGACCAGGGACGGCCGTGGCCCAAGACATCCTGGATCCAGGCTACGACGGGGATACGACGGGTGGAATAAAAACAAAAAACGTTTGTTTTTATTCCACTCTGAATAAAGGGCAGAGGAACCCGAAATTGCTCCCACCGAGGTGGGAGCCAGCTGAGCCATGATGCCCCAACTTGGGCGATTCGCCCACGGGCATTACCCCGCGGTGGTCATAGAGCGATGGGCCCAGAAACACCGCATGCCGCCCTGCAGACACCGCACGGAGAGGAGCTTGAGGTCGTTGCCCGTCAGGCCCAGGCTTTGTAAGTCCCGGGCACTTTCTGGCGACCACACTCCTCGGAAGTTAAGGGTCACCGTGGTAACCGTGAGAGAGCCCGTTCTCTCCCCCTGGACCAGCCGCCGCAGCTCCACCCCGGAGTATTTGTCCTTCTTCTGGTGGTGCAGGAAACCCAATCCCATCTTCGTACCGACGACTTGAGCATCGATGATCAGGGAATCCTGCCCCTTGTAAGCCACCAGATCCGGCTTGAGAACTCCTTCTGGTAGGGAGTAGTGGGGCTCCCACAGAACAGACCATTTGAGCTGGCTCAGCCGACCGGACACATAACGGACGAGGTTGTCGTGCCTCTTGATCCGATTACGGTGTCCCCGGTGGCAACACTGTAGAACGTGCCCCAAGCTTTCAGGGGCACGACAGCCAGCTCTGCAGGCCAGGTCCCGTGGGCGGCCCCGGCTAGTCCTCTCCAGGGTGGGCTGAGCGTTGATTCTCAGCTTGATGAGGTCGATAAACCGGCGTCCCCGCAGCAAACGGGTTCCATCCGAGATCCAACGGTGAGCTGCTGGAGCCTTCCCGGATTCACGAAGGGCCGCCCCGTCACAACTCCGATGTAACCGTGCCGCCCACATCCTTTGGACCGCCTTCTTGTCCCGCAGCTCAACGCCTTGATAGTAGCAGGCGTCCAGCGCCTTCTGCCGGAAGCCCACCAGAAGTGGGCAGCGCAAAGCCTCCGCACAGCCTGGATGATCGCTGAAGCGTAGGCCCTCGATGCGGCGGAGGCGCATGGATGGAATGGACGCCCTCAGTGACACCACTCCCAGGCCTCCCTCTCCCACAGGGGCGTTTGATAGAATGTCCAGCGCAGCGCGAAGCGCGAGGCGCGTGCTCTTTAATTCTTTTTCCTTTACAAGCTGTACATATATACAACGAGACTACAGCGCTATATAAGAGTCTGTGTCTCACATCTTCCCTTTTCTAACAAGGAAGTCAGGTGGCGTAACGTTTTGGTCGAATAACACATCTTCCACTTGTCGTGTGTGTGTGGCTCGTGTCGGTACAAGCAGGAACATTCGGTGTACTTTTTCGACGATGGGTGGTTTCGGCGGTCGCTTCAGGCATCGGGACTAAGTGTGTCCTGTTGCGGCGAACGGACGTATCGCCAGTGTCCACCCAGTATGATCTCGGCTCCTCAGCTGACCTGTGGACAGTGCCGAACTTCTCGAGGTCCACTACCCAGACGTCCGTGTCGACGTTCAAGTCAGGAAGATTTCGCACCCCATGGCGGGAATCAAACCAGAGTTTCTGCTTCTTCCTGCTTTCTTCTTCGTACGCCCTTAGTTTCTCTTTGTCTGGGAGACGAGGAAGCAGGCTGTTTGAAGAAGTTGGAAGAGTTGTTCTGATTCTTCTACCCATTAGTAACTCCGCAGGTGAGTAACCGTTCTTGAGGGGGCTCGCCCTGTAGGTAAGAAGGGTCTGGTACGGGTCTCCCGACTTTTTCAGGGATCCTTTGATTATTTTTACAGCAGCTTCTGCTAGACCGTTACTTTGTGGATAGTGGGGACTTGAAGTTGTGTGTCTAAACCCATATTCTTTCGCAAACAATGCGAACGATGAATCGGGTCCTTTGGAAAACTGTGGTCCGTTGTCACTGACGACTACCTCCGGTATGCCGTGTCTTGCAAAGATGGACTTGCAGTGTGTGACGACAGCGTTGCCAGTCAAGCTAGTGAGCTTCACTAACTCGGGAAACCTCGAGTAGTAATCTGTGACAATCAGCCACCACGACCCCCCAAGAAAGAAAAGGTCCATGCCGACCTTTTGCCATGGTCTTTCCGGAAACTCCGTGGGCTTCAGTGGCATTTTCCTGTTTCCTTTCTGTTGGAGGCAAGTCCGACATGACTTCACCAAATTCTCAATGTCAGCGTCGATTGTTGGCCACCAGACTGCGTTTCTTGCCCTCGCGCGGCATTTATCTATGCCAAAATGGCCTTCGTGCAGAATGCGAAGAGTTGCTTCCTGGAGCTTTTTCGGGATGATGATTCTGATGCCATGCATAAGGACGTCTTCGACTTCGGTGACATGGTCTTTATGCGGCCAGAACTCCTTTAGGCAAGGCTGCAGATCACGATGACTTGGCCAGCCTTTTTGTGTGAAAGAGCGGAGTTGGCGGCAGGACTCATCTTCTTCTTGTTCCCTTTTTAGCTCTCGCAACGAAGGGGGAGCAACTGGCAGCGTTGAAAACAGCTGGTTTATGTAGCCTTTGATCTCTTTTTCCAGCTCGTTGTCTTCGATCTTCCCTTGCAGCGGAGACCTCGACAAAGCGTCAGCGGCGGTGATGTCTTTGCCTGGAATGTACATGATTTCATAAGCGTACCGCATTAAGCGCATGCGCATCCTCTGCAGTCGAGGTGTCAGGTCGTCAATCGCTTTCGACCCAAACAGCGAGACAAGAGGTTTATGGTCCGTTTCCAGGCAAAACTTAGTTCCGCAGACGTAGTCGTGAAACTTCTCGCAGGCCCAGACGAGAGCAAGGCCTTCCTTTTCGATCTGAGCGTAACGGCGTTCAGTCTCGGTTAGTACTCGGGAAGCATAGGCAATGACAGCGTAGTGACCGTCGTCTTGCTGCTGACGTAGGACAGCGCCCAGGCCATACGAGGAGGCATCCGCCGTGACTTTAGTTGGTCTCTCCGGGGAGTACATCGCGAGGACTGGATCTGATGAGAGTAGTCTTTTCCAGTTTGAGAATGCTTTTTCCTGCGCGGTCTCCCAGACGAACTCTTGCTTTGATGACAACATGCTTGACAGTGGTTGTAGCAACTCTGCCATGTTAGGTACAAAACGACCTAAGTAGGTGGCCATGCCCATCAGCCGTCGGAGTTCAGTCTTGGAGGTTGGCCTCGGCATCTCAGTGACTGCTTTTATCTTGTTCTCGTCAGGTCGAACGTGGTTGTTCTCGATGATGTGCCCCAAGTACTGTATCTTCGTGACGCCAAACTGGCATTTGTCTCTGTTCAGGGTCACGCCTGCGTCTCGAACTCGCTCTAGAGTAGCGCGGAGTCGTTGCTCGTGCTGTTCCTTCGATGATCCCCAGACAAGGATATCGTCCATGTGGCAAGCAACACCTTCAAGACCCTGGAGAATGTCGCTCATGCGCCGTTGGAAGTGTTCCGGGGCAGAGCAGATACCAAATGGTAGGCGATTGAAGCAAAAGCGACCGAAGGGCGTGATGAAAGTGGTCAGCGCTTTACTCTTCTCGCTTAAAGGAATCTGCCAAAATCCTGACGTGGCATCCATTTTTGAGAACCAGGTGGCTCCTTGCAGCGTCCCAAGGGTGTGTTCCACCGCCGGAATGGGATGCCATTCACGTAGGACGAACTTATTGAGCTCTGTGTAGTCTACACAGATCCTCAGTGCTCCTGACGGTTTGGGTACCACCACCATTGGAGCACACCAAGAGGTGGGTTCTGTTACGGGGTTAATGACGCCGATTTCTTGCATCCGTAGAAGCTCCTCTTTTGTCTTCTCATACAGAGGTAGAGGCACCCGACGAGGAGACGTGAGAGCATGTGGAGTGGCGTCAGGTCGAAGCAGTATGTCACACTCCTGTTGTAACTTGCCAAGACCTTGGAAGACCTCAGGGAAGTCTTTGTCGACGTTCAACACCGAAACAGAGTTGAGGGAGCTGAACAGTCCCAAGCGATTGATGGCTGGCTTGCCAAGAAGAGCGGTGCGGAGTAGCGGAAGGATGTAAACGTCTTCGACGCTTTCTCGGTAAATAATAAGTAATAAGTAAATAATAAAAATTATTTACTTAATTAAAATTTTATATTATTTTTATAAATATATAAATGTACCCAGTAATTAAAACAATCCCTATTTGTATAAATTTAAAAATGTAAGTATTTTTAGTTTACTTCATTAGCAAAGGTGAATAGACCCCCAACTTGTCAAAATCATTGCCCCGTGTGAACTGGGAACGGGAAAGGCATTTGAAGTCCGACTGGGAATCGCTCCAACCAGTTACTTTCCTAGCTGGTCCTAGTTCACTCCATTCCCAACTGGGAGTCAAACCAGTTGACTCCCAACTGGGAATGGTTCAAACCAGTTGACTCCCAACTGGGGATGGTTCAAACCAGTTGATTCCTCATCTGGTCCCAGTTGGACTCCTATTGGTCGCAGTTGGACTCCTATTGGTCCCAGTTGATTCCCAGTTGGTACCAGTTAGTCCCAGCTGAAACCAGTTGAGGTGCCAACTGGTCCCAGTTAGAAATTTTCGCCTGGGCTAAGCATATACAAGAACATGGCGAGGTGCCGAAACGAAGACATCGGAGCACATATAAGGGGAAAAACACACATGGCCCCAAACATTGCTGGAGTTCTAGCCGAATTCGCTTGCCCCCGAGAGACCAAGCAGCCCTCTCACACCGTACCCGGGCTGGACGGCTGCTGTGTCGTTGATCTCAAAGGTTGATCAGTTAATCATTTCAATTTCAATTTCTTATATGTTGTCACAAATGCAGCTAGGATTCCGCGTGTTTTCTGAGATTTTTCTCATGAAGTCGGAAGATGTTTGTTTTTAGTTCATTTTTCGCTGATAATTCTGGGTTTATCAGAGTTTATTTTTGTCAAATTCCCAATCTTTTAAATTCGGATTTAATTTGCCTGTGTTGTTATAATTAAAAAAAAAACTTCAAAAACAAAATAAAGTCCGGGTACCATGACCCACTGTCTTGAAGAAACCTCAAAGGGCAAACCCCTTTTGTGAGTAGTTCTACGTATATATTTCAAAGGAAACTGAAGTGGCATGCCCCAGGACCAGTGACACTGTGCTCATATAAAGTTTATTTGTAAAACACCATCTTTTTTTTTTTCTGTCGTTTTGATTTTGAAAGTTTGTGTTTTTCAGAAAAATATATCGACGGAAAATGTACCGGCGATTGTTCTCGATTTTCGTTCTGGTTGGCTTAGGGGTTCTAGCATTCACTTTTCGCCAATTGAGGCCGAAATAAAGTATGTTGTGGCCTAAGTATGCTCACGTGCCTAGGAGCCTAGGAGCGCTTGATCTGGTTGTGGCAGGAAGTATCCTATTTATTTGAACCTAGGCCGCTATTGATTCTATGCCGACCCCTCAAAAATTGAAAGAAAAAAAAACAACCCTCGATTTTAAGTTGAATCAGAAGAAAAAGAGAAATGCAAATCTACCAATTAAAAATAGAATAATATTGCCACGTGCGCCGGCGAGCGAGCGACCACGTGCGTGGCCGAGTGGTTACCGCGCTTGACTGTCGCGTGGAAAATCTAGGTTCGATTCCAGTCGGTGGAATGCCCTTCTATTTATTCTTTCAACATTGCGTTCTCGTGAGTTCGAGAACATTCTCGACTGATCGAGTTCCGAATTTTCTGGTCGAGAATGTTCTCTAACTCACGAGAACACAAAATCGTCGATCTGCGCGTCGATAACCAGGGACTCCTCCTCTTTGTACGCCTTTTATTTACGGAATATTTTTACAGTGATATATGTAGTGCAACATGGAATGGTTCACTCAATATATAGCTCTGAGTGGGTATCTTACACTTAATGGAGACCAATACCCATGAGGAAGGACATTCCTTGGTCATCCTGCTGAGCAACAGAGCACAGCCACAACGGTAGAGTAGAGAGCCCTGTTGGAAAATGACTAGTCGAGGGCGATCCTGTCTCGCGCCTGTGACATTTTTCGCTGAACAAGATTGTGTCTGGGACTGAGGACGAAGAAGAAGTGTTGGTGGCGCGAGGAGGGACATTTTGGTTTTGGAACGACGAGGAAGCAGGGCAATTGTCAGGATGGATTTTACCGCGGTCATGTAAATATTAAACCAAGTCCTTTTTATAAGTCAGTTCGTTGCCCCACTCATTACGCATAAAGCCCCTTGCCGTTTATGCCTTCTTTCTGAACATTATTTGTTCCGATCTTTATGAATGAATATCCTCTATGCAAGATATAAGCGATGCGTTGTATATGACATGTTCGACTCTAACACCGCACCGTGAACTTCTTTCATATATCGCGGGTGCATTAAAATAGTCACATCTTCAATGCTAAAGTATGGGGTTTGTTAGTATGGTAAACATACAAATACCCAAAGGTCATGCCATAAATAGCTTACGTATTAGGCAGTAGGGTGTCCAGCTAAGTGAAAGCAACGGTGGACCTTCCCGTACTTTGTTCCGAAGCAAACAGGCATTCACTCGACTTTTGACGTCAGGTGGTCGACAGGCTGGTTCATCTTCTGCTTGACAGTTGGGTAAATAAAAAAAACTAGGCAACGAGGCAGCGACGGCGCTGCGCCAAACAGACCAACCCCCCTCCCCCCATCCCGCTTTCTCCCCTCCTCCTCCTTTTTTCCCGCACGCGCATGCGTATTCAGACGAGCGCTTCCCTGCGACCTTGATGTAGACGAGAAACCTCTTCCGCTCATTCTTTTCCCTCTGTTTTTGTGCTTCGCACAGGTAGCGAAGGGCGGAATACTGACGAATACTGTTTAGTTTTTTACGGTTGGTCGACAGTGATATTTTAGCCAAGTTGACCAATATTTTACGGTTATTTTTTATAGTGTACAACACTCCCGCATCAACTGGAAGCCAAGCTGCAAATAGTCGTGCAATTGAGGAAAAAGGGTGGGGTTGCTCAGAAAACATTTCTAAGCTTCCCAGAAAAGTATAAAAACCGGTCGAGTGCGCGCAACCGGCAGCCTCGAAATTTGGCGAGTGCTGATTTTATCGGATTTATCTGAAAACGCAGAAGCCACATGGGCAATAATTATCTTGGACCATTTTTTCCTAGTTTGTACTTGGGACCATTAGTTCCGGGACCATTAGTTCCGGGACCAGTTATTCCGGGACCATTTGTTCCAAGACCATTTATTCTGGGACCATTTGTTCCAGGACCATTTGTTCCAGGACCATTTGTTCCGTTTCCCGAGACGCTCATTGGGGCCAACTAACTTTACGCTGCCTAATGGTACGTTTACACTTGCGGATCCGTCAGCGAATCCGCCCAGCTTTTCCAGCTGAGGCGAAACGCTGGGCGGAAAACGCGGCGGCGAGCCGTATGGGTCCGGGACCTATTTCTGCCGCCGAACAAGGCGTTTCACTGACCGGAAGTGACATTGTTGCGCAGCGCGACGCTGCTCACGTCATGAGTATGCGTTGTTCTGGGAGCAGCAACGGCCTGGGAGAGACAACCGAGCCCGAGGTGGGACCTCTCGCGCCTTCTCGTCATATTTGTTGGAATGTTACGAGAACAGCTGCCGCAGCCGGTGCCGCCGCTCGAAGGAAATATATGTAAAGGCAACCCGCTCGTCGCCGCCACTGCCGGGAGCGTATCCGCTCCCGCGGCACCGGATTTCTTCTCAGATGTAAACATACCATTAAAGTACACGCAGGGCTATTCACAGACCTCCAGCTTGTTATCCCTTGTCAGTTTCGGTTTCCTCACATGTCCTAGTAGTAGTAATCTGGGAGCAATTTTTTTGTGAGGACATTCGTCCTCGCAAAAAAAAAAAAGAACAACAACAACAAAAACATCACACATGCAACATACACCGCAGCATTCGTTTCAATAAAGAACAAGCACAAAACAAGCATTGCAACCAGATAATTGATAATAAGGTGGTCCCAATAACAATGTGAGGCACGCTGCGCTAACCGCATACTTTTCGCGGTAAAGATTACTGTTGCGTAGGGGTGTGCGAATAGTGATTTTTGAAACCGAATCGAATACGAATTGAATAATTATGGCACTGAATCGAATACGAATAGAATAATTTTCAAATAGTCTGTTGACTGCTACTAAAGGAGAGTACTGATTAAAAAAAAAAAAACTTTTCTATAACGTGTCTTAAAATCATTGTAACAATCCGACTAGACGACGATGATTAGACTTCTAATATATATATTTAAATAGAGACAAAAGCTACTAAATTGTTAGAATGCTAAACATAATATCAAGGTCCACGCGGATGCTGAACGTAAAATCACAGTTCGCGCGGAACTAAGAAAAAAAAATCCTACACCTTATCAGATTTTTTTTCAATAGCCATATGTGAGTGAGATGAGACAGTACACTATACATCTGATTTTCGCAGATGAGGAAATTGAGAAGGCTTGTTACGTCAGCTTGAGGTACTTATAGCTCCCATGCAAGAAAGCAAGCTTTTCCACGTGTTCTGCAGCAAGAGACTCTCATTGGCTTGTCACAGTGTTCGAGCACGTTGCGAACAGTCTCTCGCTCGCAACCTGGGTTGCGGAAATTGCCAGGTATTGTCGCGCCTCACATGCGATAGTTTTATACTTTTCTTTGCCTACAGTTTGCTACCAGTGGAATGGGCAGTAGATACGTGGCAAAACTGGAGTGTGAAGGTAGTCATAGACCTCTTGTATTAGACAACTTGGAGCATCAATCTTTTTCGGCAATACCTAGATGTTTAATATCTTCCACACTGAAGGCTGCTCACTGGTTTGATTTTGCTGTTCGGTGCAACTTTCTTCGGACGCGAGCTGTGTTGAGTATGGTACGTCCTGAAGCATTGTACTTAGAAGGAACTTTACATTCTCTTTTTCTTCCTCGCTGTAGCAGATGTCTTTAAATCGGGGACCAAGGGAGGTGGCAAGGGCATGAGGTGACTCTTTGTTTACGTTTAGGAACCTTGTTTTCACTGATCTCAGAAGATTCTGGGAAAATGCCTTGCCTTGAGTTCCACTTGCGTCCTCAGAAAGCAACATCTTCACACAGTGAACAAGTGGAACAACCATGGAAAGCGTTGGGAAAGACTCTGCACAAGCAGCTGTTGCAGTATCTTCTATTGGCTTCAGCACCAACACCAAGGCCGTACAAGACGCCATTCGTCCGTGGTCAAGTTCTCAAAGGTATCGGTTTCTGCCAGGTTAAGTGCAACAGCGGCCTAGAGCTTCAACAGGCGTGCCAGCATGGCGTACTTACTATTCCATCTTGTGGCTACATCTTGTAGCAGCTCAAGAGGAACTTTTATGCCCATCCTCTTTTGTTTATCTTGCAGTCTTGCCCTTGCACTGCTGCTCCGTTTGTAGTACCCCACATTTGGCTTGCACTTTGGGGCACACAATTGCGAATCCCTTGGTTTCTTTGTTGGCATCTTGAACGCCAAGCTGCAAGGTATGTGCAGAACAAGCAGTGTGCACCCACGGCGTTCAAACAATCGCACAAACAAAGTTCCAGCCCAGGCGAAAATTTTCAACTGGGACCAGTTGGTCCCAGTTGCAACTGGTTTATGGAACAATTCCCAGTTGCAACTGGTCCCAGTTGGAGTCGTCCAACTGGGACCAGTTGGTCCCGGTTGCAACTGGTTTATGGAACAATTCCCAGTTGGAGTTGGTCCCAGCTGGAATTGGTCCCAGTTACAACTGGTCCCAGTTGGAGTTGGTACCAACTCCAGCAACAATGAAACACAGCACAAAATGCAAGGTTGACAATACTTTATTGTCAAAAACTTGGAGAATGAAACTAAATAGGTTCGGTGATGTACACGCTCCGGGTTTAGCCACTTGCTTGCGACGGTTGCATCGCTTTTTCAGAGGTGGTATTCATGAGATGAGGGAAGATCGGCCGCTGGCGTCTGTTAGTGAAGACGTCCTCAGGTTCTCTTCCCATCGCGTGAAGAAAGGTGCTCACCCGTGATCCTGCGTTGCGCAGGTGAAGTCCTGATAGGGTGCGGTAGCGCTCCCACCTTGCAATCTCTGTCACAACAGTCGAACATTTTCGAGGTAGACCTCCCGCCATTTTCGCCATTGTGCTCTCCGCGGCGTGTTCTCTTCCGTCCGGTCTATGTGCGTCCGGTCTTTCCTGGGTGCCCTCCGATCGCTGAGCTGCATCTTTCCATCCTCGAAGTTCACCGCCGCCACCGTGGTGTGTGTACAGTTAGGTCCAAAGAAGCGCAGCTGTAGTTTTGACATTTTCATAACGACGCCAACTTGGGCGATGGCGACCCTTCTCTACCGCGTCCGTCCGACTCCGGCGTCAGCATAGGCAGCGCCATCTGTCGACAGCGCGTACCACTAATCCGCACCCACGTGCCACGGCGGCCGGCTAGTTTTGATTAGTCAAAAGATAAATTTATTTATTAAAAGAAAAAAAAATACTGTAGGTATTTAAATAAATGTTTTAATATATTTTAATAATTCACTAAAAGTGTAAATGTAGGTGAACACATTTTGTCACTAATTATATTTTCAATTAAAAAATTATTTAGTTAATTAAAATTGTTATATTATTTTTATAAATATATAAATGTACCCCAGTAATTAAAATTCCCTATTTGTATAAATCTAAAAATGTTAGTGTTTTTAGTTTTCTTCATTGGCAAAGGTCAATACACCCCCAACTTGTCCAAATTGTTGCCCAGTGTGAACTGGGAATGGGAAAGGCATTTGAAGTCCGACTGGGAATCGCTCCAACCAGTTACTTTCCTAACTGGTTCCAGTGCACTCCATTCCCAACTGGGAGTCAAACCAGTTGACTCCCAACTGGGAATGGTTCAAACCAGTTGACTCCCAACTGGGAATGGTTCAAACCAGTTGACCCCTCAGCTGGCCCCAGTTGGACTGCTATTGGTCCCAGTTGATTCCCAGTTGGGACCAGTTAGTCCCAGTTGATTCCCAGTTGGGACCAGTTAGTCCCAGTTGAAACCAGTTGAGGTGCCAACTGGTCCCAGTTAGAAATTTTCGCCTGGGAGGCGTTTCAGTAACCATGAAGCAAGAAAGCGTCAGAGGTATGCCCCACTCCTCAGATATGTCCTCGATCAGAGAACGCACATTCTCCGCAGTGTGGCATTCACACATGCAGCGGTACGCAAGCACAATACAGTAAAGGCACGAAGTTCTCACTCATCACATGGCATGTCACTAACACATAACTGTCGCCAGCTTGTCCAGCCGTCAGTGGTGATGGCGATACACCCCACGTCCTTCCATAGGATGCTGTGCAGCAAAGTGTGGAAAGCATATCTAGCAGCATCATACATTTCCGGTACGACAGTCCTCGAGAACGTCGTTCATTCGAGAGGGAACGTTGTACTCAAGCACGGCACATTTCTTCAGCTCCAGAAAAGCTGGTTCCTCTGCGACTGTGTAGCAGTGCAAGCCAGTTGCGATGACGCAGCCAATTTTGTTTGTTACTGCCCTGGCGCGAACGCTCTGATTACTCAGGCGGGGCTTGAAACCCAGCATCATACTTGCTTCCTTGGACTTTGGACCTTGGTCTGCCGTAGCAGCTGCGCTTTCATACTCCTTGCGGGCCCCGGTTGACGCTTCAGGCGATTCAACAAAGGCGTCGTCGTGTTTGTTGGCGTTTTCAGGATGGCGCCACACACAAGGAACTTTAACGAGAGAACCAGAGAATTGCTGCAGAGTCCCAGGCATTCATGGCGGACGCCTTGGCAGCCGCCGTTGAAAGGGCCTTGGCCCATAACGTCACCGCCGGAGGGCCTCTGCCCCAGTCCACCCCCAGCCCCAGCCGCCACCCGTCGCCGCCTTCGGGGGACACCGTCTCCAACCTGGAGCTGACGCCCAGCCAACAGTCGCTGGCCTCCCAGCTTGAGTTTCAGCCCTCCGCTTTTGGGAATTGTCGAGTTTTAGATACCCCATGAATGACATTAGGTACCTCATAGTTTAGATACCTGGTAATACCTCATGACATAATAAAATACATTGCACCAATTACCTGACACTCCAAAAAATATTTTTTATTTCTTGTTTACATTTTTTTTTCTGTTCAGACGTCCCGCACAGCGGTTATGGTTGATGAAAACCTGCAAAGAATGATATACCTTATGATTACATAACTTCCCATTTCTGCCTTAGAATCTTAATACATTACAGTATTGCAATTTCTCCTAAGTTCGGATTAGAGTAGAAACTCTACCCTCTTCCTTCTCCTTTCTACCTCGTACGCTGTCTGTTGTTAATGTAGGAGGCGGTAGCAGCACTTGAATTATTTCGTCAACTCCACGTATTCACTGGGCGTGATGTGGAGCCGCGACTCCTCAGCCTCCAGGAGCTGCAGCTTCTGGACGTAGTTTGCGATCTCGAGGTACAGGGCCACCTTGACGTCCGCCAGGTCCTGAATCTCCGCTTGCGGCCAGGAGATTTCCTCGTCCTTTGCCAGCAGGTCCCGGTTGTGCATCTCCCGCTCATGGTCCAGCAAGTGGACCGGGAGCGTCTCTATGGATGCCTGACTTCATCCGAAACTAGTTTTCTTGCTCCTGCCAGCAAACTGGTTCCGAGCTCAGTTTGTCTCACCTCTGTTGCCTTGAGAGCAGCTATTGCATTGATTTCGAAAATCATCTCGTCGCTCAGTACTTGCTGGCGGGTGGTCTGCACTCCTCCTGTGGAGTTGGTTGAGTAGAAATCGTAGGAATAGCATCTTTTTTCAACATCTTTCTACGCTTACCTGGGCAAAAATCTTTAAGGGTGAAGTGAAGGCTGCACATTTTTGAGTAGTCGCTTGGTTTCCATGGAGCTTGTCCTGGTCCTATTTCGTAAACAGAATGTAAATTACTGTGCTTAATATTTCAATATATGTTCATACTTCATACCATATATGTGCAACCCGTCGAAGGGGACTAAGACCCCTGGCATTTAGTGATAAGAGCTGCGCTCAATGATCATCTTTTGGGAATCGTCGAGTTTTAGATACCCCATGAATGACATTAGGTACCTCATAGTTTAGATATTTGGTAATACCTCATGATATAATAAAATACATGGCCCTCCGCTGCCACCCAGACCGCAGCTACCGCTCCTCCAGAGCCCCGGGTCTTCGCCCCGTACGCTGCCTCCGCCGACCCCGGGCGCTTTTTTACTCCACCAGACGTCGCCTACAACCCCTATACGGTCTTTAACCCCCAAGTCGCCGGGCGACGTGTCTTCACTGTCAGTGACCCACCTGCTAAGCGAGACATCGCGGAGGCTTTCATTCATGTGCAACAAGTGTCGAGGCACTCTCAGCACATCGGCCGCCGCGAAATCACAAACTCCAACTCCTCGAGTGTTTTGTGCAATTGTGGGACTGTGTGCGGCCTTCACTTCAAAAGTGAAGGCCGCACACTTTTGAGTAGTCGCTTGGTTTCCATGGAGCTTGTCCTGGTCCTATTTCGTAAACAGAATGTAAATTACTGTGCTTAATATTTCAATATATGTTCATACTTCATACCATATATGTGCAACCCGTCGAAGGGGACTAAGACCCGTGGCATTTAGTGATAAGAGCTGCACTCAATGATCATCTTTTGGGAATTGTCGAGTTTAGATACCCCATGAATGACATTAGGTACCTCATAGTTTAGACATTTAGTAATACCTCATGATATAATAAAATACATGGCCCTCCGCTGCCACCCAGACCGCAGCTACCGCTCCTCCAGAGTTTCGGGTCTTCGCCCCGTACGCTGCCTCCGCCGACAAGAGGCGCTTTTTTACTCCACCAGACGTCGCCTACAACCCCTATACGGTCTTTAACCCCCAAGTCGCCGGGCGACGTGTCTTCACTGTCAGTGACCCACCTGCTAAGCGAGACATCGCGGAGGCTTTCATTCATGTGCAACAAGTGTCGAGGCACTCTCAGCACATCGGCCGCCGCGAAATCACAAACTCCAACTCCTCGAGTGTTTTGCGCAATTGTGGGACTGTGTGCGGCCTTCACTTCAAAAGTGAAGGCTGCACACTTTTGAGTAGTCGCTTGGTTTCCATGGAGCTTGTCCTGGTCCTATTTCGTAAACAGAATGTAAATTACTGTGCTTAATATTTCAATATATGTTCATACTTCATACCATATGTGCAACCCGTCGAAGGGGACTAAGACCCGTGGCATTTAGTGATAAGAGCTGCACTCAATGATCATCTTTTGGGAATTGTCGAGTTTTAGATACCCCTTGAATGACATTAGGTACCTCATAGTTTAGATACCTGGTAATACCTCATGATATAATAAAATATATGGCACTAATTACCTGACACTCCAAAATATTTTTTATTTCTTGTTTACATTTTTTTTTTGCTGTTCAGACGTCACGCACAGTGGTTATGGCTGATGAAAACCTGCAAAGAATGATATACCTCATTATTACATAACTTCCCATTTCTGCCTTAGAATCATAATACATTACAGTATTATCCAAATTATCCAAGCACCGAGGTGCATGCTACGACTGTAGTTGCACGTGTCGCACGTGCTGGCGTCTGCAGTAGTAACCGTTCTAAAGCAAAAAGTATAAAACAAATTTTGCCTTGCACGCGCGTTTGTTAAAGCCTCATTATGATTTTTTACTTCAAATCTTTTATAAGAGGAAGGCCAGCGTGCGTGAACCGTAGAATCACACTTCCAGCGTTCTCCTCGCGATGCTTGGATAATTTAGAAAAAAGGTCTGTTGGGACGCCGTTTGCTTTTGTGTGCTATCAACAATCCGCTTTCCAAAGACGTTGTCATGCCGACAATTATCGCGTTCATTTAGGCTTAGGAGTGTCAAGAATCGAAACACTATCTGAAAAATGCAGCGATGTCATTGCCCATGCTTTTGCGGTTTAAGTGAGGTAAGGCAAAGTGAAAGCCCCCTGCACCATTCGTTGCTGACTAACGCGCCCGATATTGCAACCACAACGACATATTAGTTCCAAAGCGAGCGGCGCTCACTCACTGGGACACCGCCATGTTTCTCCGCATCCCTACGGAGCCAGTCACGTGATCTCAAAATCCCTCTCCTAGGTACTGCGGCTAACTTTAGCCGCGGTTAATGGTTCGAGCAAACGGACCCAGGTGATGCCCCAAGGAAAGGGAACCGTTCATGGATGTGAAGTCCAGTGGACGTCACAACGGTGTCCTTATCTTGGAGACGGCACCAATGCCTATAGGCCTCCACAGCAACCGGCTCGGTTTCTAGCCCGTAGCGGCGCGGATCGCTCGGGTGGTGGTCGGAGCATTGCTTCAGTTTTTTAGGGTAGAGGATGTCCCTCACCAGGACTTTTGGTTTTCTGCAGGACACTGTTTTTTTTAATTTGGAAGCCGTGATATTTCCCACCCTTTCTTTAAACCAATTGTCATTTTCTGTCTGTCTAATAGTGGTGGTCCTGATCCTTTCAATTTGTTCTAGACTGAGTGGCCTGATTTCCTCAAAATGCTCGTCACACGGGGACTGCGCACTCTTTGATAGCAAATCCTCCGTGTGCGGAAGAGGAGGGGACGGGTTTGGTTGGCTGGCTTCGTCATCTGCATAGCGGAGCCAGAGCACATTTGGTCCACTCTCTTTCAGCGACGCAGCAAGAACATGGAAAGGGTCCCCTTCTGTGGAAGTGATGGGCTGGGTGTTCCTTTGCTTCGGTTTGTCAAGGGTCGCCTTGCCCTCCTTCACCTTCCAAAACCAGACCTTGTCCAGTTCCGTTGGGGCTGGTCTCTTCTGTGCTGAAAGAGACATACTTGTGATTAAATAGGCATCAACATAGCAAGACATTGTGTGCTACCGACCACTGTATGACATTTGAGCGAATTCCAGATTTTGTGGTGATAACTATCCCTGAGAAATTTTGAGGTCTTATTTGGCCATAACAGTCAAATGTCTCACTTTAAAGCAGACACTTGCTCCCAGATGAAAGTATGTGAGCAGTACCACAAACATGGAAGTTTCAGCCTGCTGTAGTTATTAGGAAAACAATGTACAGATACTAGGTCTTGTCAACAGATGGGGTATTATAGGGCGTTCCACCTAACAGTGAAAATAAAAAAGGCTTATCAAGATAGAAAAAATATTCTTCCAGACTAACATAGTCGAAAGCGGTAAATGTCAGGCATGAGTGTAGTGTTATAAATTGCATAATAATTACCCAATAATGCACACATCTCAAGGAAAAGAAGTGACCATTGCACGAATACCATCCTCACTGCATTTATCTGGCTCTGCGAATGTCAGTTCGGGATTTAACCGTGACGGTTAGTTTGATAAACAACTAAAAAACTTTTTTTTTATTGGTCACACTGTAATCATGGTCTGAAAGGCAGTCATTAATAGAGACTGTAATCACTTATACATTGTGAAAAAAGGCTACATGGCATAAGCTAGTCATTATTTCTTCATATTTGTGTTGTCCAATTCATGAGTCAGACAGAAGAATACTTCTGGTAGGCACATTCTCGTCGTCATGGTAGCATGTTGTTACCTTTCTAGTTGGCACACTATGTTATAGTGGTTCAAACTGTGATAATGACCGCCCTTCAAAGTTGAAGTATATCACTCAAAAAAGTGTGACATGTAAAAATTAACACAGTTTAGCTAAGCATCATTGCAGTCCTAGGGGTAATCCCAATAGCAATAAATGACAAGCACAATACACATACGATTAGAAAGGACTCATGGATTGAGCACTTTGTGCTCAATCCATGAGTCCTTTCTCATCCAAAGTGCTCAATCCATGAGCACAAAGTGCTCATGGATTGAGCATTTTGTTCCAGGACCATTTGTTCCAGGACCATTTGTTCCAGGACCATTTGTTTCATTTCCCGAGACGCTCATTGGGGCCAACTAACTTTACGCTGCCTAATGGTACGTTTACACTTGCGGATCCGCCAGGGAATCCACCCAGCTTTTGCAGCTGAGGCGAAACGCTGGGCGGAAAACGCGGCGGCGAGCCGTATGGGTCCGGGACCTATTTCTGCCGCCGAACAAGGCGTTTCGCTGACCGGAAGTGACATTGTTGCGCAGTGCGACGCTGCCTACGTCATGAGTATGCGTTGTTCTGGGAGCAGCAACGGCCTGGGAGAGACAACTGAGCCCGAGGTGGGACCTCTCGCGCCTTCTCGTCATATTTGACGGAATGTTACGAGAACAGCTGCCGCAGCCGGCGCCGCCGCTCGAAGGAAATATATGTAAACGCAACCCGCTCGTCGCCGCCACTGCCGGGAGCGTATCCGCTCCCGCGGCAGCGGATTTCTTCTCAGATGTTAACATACCATTAAAGTACACGCAGGGCTATTCCCAGACCTCCAGCTTGTTATCCCTTGTCAGTTTGGTTTCCTCACATGTCGTAGTAGTAGTAATTTGGGAGCAATTTTTTTGTGAGGACATTCGTCCTCGCAAAAAAAAAAAAAACAAAAAAAAAACAACAACAACAAAAACATCACACATACAACATACACCGCAGCATTCCTTTCAATAAAGAACAAGCTCAACACAAGCATTGGAACCAGATAATTGATAATAAGGTGGTCCCAATAACAATGCGAGGCACGCTGCGCTAACCGCATACGTTTCGCGGTAAAGATTACTGTTGCGTAGGGGTGTGCGAATAGTGATTTTTGAAACCGAATCGAATACGAAGCACCAAATCGAATACGAATCGAATAATTTTCGAATAGTAAGTGGACTGCTACTAAAGAAGAGTACTGATAAAAAGAAAACTTTTCTATAACGTGTCTTAAAATCATTGTAACAATCCGACTAGACGATGATGATTAGACTTCTACGATATATATTTAAATAGAGACAAAAGCTACTAAATTGTTAGAATGCTAAACATAATATCAAGGTCCACGCGGATGCTGAACATAAAATCACAGTTTGCACGGAACTAAAAAAAAAAAATCCTACACCTTATCAGATTTTTTTTCAATAGCCATATGTGAATGAGATGAGACAGTACACTATACATCTGATTTTTGCAGATAAGGAAATTGAGAAGGCTTGTTACGTCAGCTTGAGGTACTTATAGCTCCCATGCAAGAAAGCAAGCTTTTCCACGTGTTCTGCAGCAAGAGACTCTCATTGGCTTGTCACAGTGTTCGAGCACGTTGCGAACAGTCTCTCGCTCGCAACCTGGGTTGCGGGAATTGCCAGGTATTGTCGCGCCTCACCTGCGATAGTTTTATACTTTTCTTTGCCTACAGTTTGCCACCAGTGGAATGGGCAGTAGAACGTGGCAAAACTGGAGTGTGAAGGTAGTCGTAGACCTCTTGTATTAGACAACTTGGAGCATCAATCTGTTTCGGCAATACCTAGATGTTCAATATCTTCCACACTGAAGGCTGCTCACTGGATTGAGATTGCTGTTCGGTGCAACTTTCTTCGGAAGCGAGCTGTGTTGAGTATGGTACATCCTGAAGCATTGTACTTAGAAGGAACTTTACATTCTCTTTTTCTTCCTCGCTGTAGCAGATGTCTTTAAATCGAGGATCAAGGAAGGTGACGAGGGCCTGAGGTGACTCTTTGTTTACGTTTAGGAACCTTGTTTTCACTGATCTCAGAAGATTCTGGGAAAATGCCTTGCCTTGAGTTCCACTTGCGTCCTCAGAAAGCAACATCTTCACACAGTGAACAAGTGGAACAACCATGGAAAGCGTTGGGAAAGACTCGGCACAAGCAGCTGTTGCGGTATCTTCAATTGGCTTCAGCACCAACACCAAGGCCGTACAAGACGCCATTCGTCCATGGTCAAGTTCTCAAAGGTATCGGTTTCTGCCAGGTTAAGCGCAACAGCGGCCTAGAGCTTCAACAGGCGTGCCAGCCTGGCGTACTTACTATTCCATCTTGTGGCTACATCTTGTAGCAGCTCAAGAGGAACTTATATGCCCATCCTCTTTTGTTTATCTTGCAGTCTTGCCCTTGCACTGCTGCTCCGTTTGTAGTACCCCACATTTGGCTCGCACTTTGGGGCACACAATTGCAAATCCCTTGGTTTCTTTGTTGGCATCTTGAATGCCAAGCTGCAAGGTATGTGCAGAACAAGCAGTGTGCACCCACGGCGTTCAAACAATCACAGAAACGAAGTTCCGGGCGTTTCAGTAACCATGAAGCAAGAAAGATTCAGAGGTATGCCCCACTCCTCAAATATGTCCTCGATCAGAGAACGCACATTCTCCGCAGTGTGGCGTTCACTCATGCAGCGGTACGCAAGCACAATGCAGTAAAGGCACGAAGTTCTCACTCATCACATGGCATGTCACTAACACATAACTGTCGCCAGCTTGTGACGTCCAGCCGTCAGTGGTGAAGGCGATACACCGCACGTCCTTCCTTAGGACGCTGTGCAGCAAAGTGTGGAAAGCATATCTAGCAGCATCGTACATTTCCGGTACGACAGTCCTCGAGAACGTCATTCGTTCCAGAAGGAACGTTGTACTCAAGCACTGCACATTTCTTCAGCTCCAGAAAAGCTGGTTCCTCTGCGACTGTGTAGCAGTGCAAGCCAGTTGTGATGACGCAGCCAATTTTGTTTGTTACTGCCCTGGCGCGAACGCTCTGATTACTCAGGCGGGGCTTGAAACCCAGCATCATATACTTGCTTCCTTGGACTTTGGACCATGACGTTGGTCTGCCGTAGCAGCTGCGCTTTCATACTCCTTGCGGGCCCCGGATGACGCTTCAGGCGATTCAACAAAGGCGTCGTCGTGTTTGTTGGCGTTTTCAGGATGGCGCCACACACAAGGAACTTTAACGAGAGAACCAGAGAATTGCTGCAGAGTCCCAAGCATTCATGGCGGACGCCTTGGCAGCCGCTGTTG
This sequence comes from Ixodes scapularis, assembly GCF_016920785.2. Lineage (NCBI taxonomy): Eukaryota > Metazoa > Arthropoda > Arachnida > Ixodida > Ixodidae > Ixodes > Ixodes scapularis. Next base: position 5,714,428 of record NW_024609884.1, on the reverse strand, counting down.
GAAGGGCCTTGGCCCATAACGTCCCCGCCGGAGGGCCTCCGCCCCAGTCCACCCCCAGCCCCAGCCGCCACCCGTCGCCGCCTTCGGGGGACACCGTCTCCAACCTGGAACTGACGCCCAGCCAACAGTCGTCACCTCAGCCACCGACCCCTGGTCGCTGGACTCCCAGCTTGAGTTTATGCCCTCCGCTTTTGGGAATTGTCGAGTTTTAGATACCCCATGAATGACATTAGGTACCTCATAGTTTAGATACCTGGTAATACCTCATGATATAATAAAATATGTGGCACTAATTACCTGACACTCCAAAATAATATTTTTTATTTCTTGTTTACATTTTTTTTTCTGTTCAGACGTCACTCACAGCGGTTATGGTTGATGAAAACCTGCAAAGAATGATATACCTTATTATTACATAACTTCCCATTTCTGCCTTAGACTCAGAATACATTACAGTATTGCAATTGCTCCTAAGTTCGGATTAGAGTAGAAACTCTACCCCCTTCTCCTTTCTAGCTCGTACGCTGTCTCTTGTTAATGTAGGAGGCGGTAGCAGCACGTGAATTATTTCGTCAACTCCACGGATTCACTGGGCGTGATGTGGAGCCGGGACTCCTCAGTCTCCAGGAGCTCCTGCTTCTTGACGTAGTTTGCGATCACGAGGTACAGGGCCACCTTGACGTCCGCCAGGTCCTGGATCTCCACTTGCAGCCGGGAGATTTCCTCCTCCTTTGCCAGCAGGGCCTGGTTGTGCATCTCCCGCTCCTGGTCCAGCAAGTGGACCAGGAGCGTCTCTATCAGCGTGGCCAGTTCCGCTTATTATAAGCGGATTTGGGCTTCTTTTTTCACCGAGTCGCTGGTAGATTTTTCCAGTCGCTTGTCGCGTCTTTTGGGCTCATTCGCGTTTTTCTCACAAATATTGTTATTTTATTGCTCGTCATGCTCAATGACAGTGCGTTTGTAGTAAAAAACACAAAAAACAGCATGACCGTTTGGCGCGGCGGTAAGGTGGTGCAAGCTACCGTCCGTCACAAAGTACAAACCAATTGCTATCCATTCACAAATGTTTTGGCACCTTGCCCACCTTGCCACTCGGCAGTCGCGGTCGTTGTGTCTAGTTGCCATTGTATTTTGTGGAAAATGGCTTAGAAGTGGAACACAAGGAACTTTGGAAAACAAGGAACTTTAACGAGAGAACCAGAGAATTGCTGCAGAGTCCCAGGCATCCATGGCGAACGCCTTGGCAGCCGCCGTTGGAAGGGCCTTGGCCCATAACGTCACCGTCGGGGGGCCTCCGCCCCAGTCCACTCCCCAGCTGCAGCCGCCACCCGTCGCCGCCTTCGGAGGACTCCGTCTCCAACCTGGAACTGACGCCCAGTCAACAGTCGCCACCTCGGCCACCGACCCCTGGTCGCTGGCCTCCCTGCTTGAGTTTCAGCCCTCCGCTACGACCCAGACCGTAGGTACCGCTCCTTCAGAGTCCCGGGTCTTCGCCCCGTACGCTGCCTCCGCCGACCCCGGGCGCTTTTTTAGTCCCTGAAACGTCGCCTACAACCCCTATACTGTCTTTAACTCCCAAGTCGCCGGGCGACAACGTGTCTTCACAGTCAGTGACCCACCTGCTAAGCGAGACGTCGCGGAGGCTTTCATTCATGTGCAACAAGTGTCGAGGCACTCTCAGCACATCGGCCGTCGCGAAATCACGGAACTCCAGCTCCTCGAATGTTTTTTGCAGTTGTGGGACTCTGTGTGGCCTTCACTTCAAAAGTGAAGGCTGCACACTTTCGAGTAGTTGCTTGGTTTCCATGGAGCTTGTTCTGGTGCTATTTCATAAACAGAATGTAAATTACTGTGCTTAATATTTCAATATATGTTCATACTTCATACCATATATGTGCAACCCGTCGAAGGGGACTAAGACCCCTGGCATTTAGTGATAAGAGCTGCGCTCAATGATCATCTTTTGGGAATTGTTGAGTTTTAGATACCCCATGGATGACATTAGGTACCTCATAGTTTAGATACCTGGTAATACCTCATGAGATAATAAAATACGTGGCACTAATTACCTGACACTCCAGAATAATATTTTTTATTTCTTGTTTACATTTTTTTTCTCGGTTCAGACGTCACGCACAGCGGTTATGGTTGATGAAAACTTGCAAAGAATGATATACCTTATTATTACATAACTTCCCATTTCTGCCTTAGAATCATAATACATTACAGTATTAAAATTTCTCCTAAGTTCAGATTAGAGTAGAAACTCTACCCTCTTCCTTCTCCTTTCTACCTCGTACGCTGTCTGTTGTTAATGTAGGAGGCGGTAGCAGCACGTGAATTATTTCGTCAACTCCACGGATTCACTGGGCGTGATGTGGAGCCGAGACTCCTCAGCCTCCAGGAGCTCCAGCTTCTTGATGTAGTTTGCGATCTCGAGGTACAGGGCCACCTTGACGTCCGCCAGGTCCTGGATCTCCGCTTGCAGCCGGGAGATTTTCTTGTCCTTTGCCAGCAGGTCCCGGTTGTGCATCTCCCGCTCATGGTCCAGCAAGTGGACCAGGAGCGTCTCTATGGATGCCTGACTTCGTCTGAAACTAGTTTTCTTGTAAGCAGTGAGAGAGTGCAGGCGAGCTGGTAATCAATCGACATCTTGTACACCCTGAGAAGGGGAACGATAAAAAAAAAGGGACGAACACAACAAAATCTCAAACGCAGCTGAAGTTTTATTGATAGTAGCATAGCAATAAATAGACTTTCATACAAAAAGAAAAGAGAAAGGTCAAAAAGTCTCAAAAGCAAAAAAAGACGGGCAACGCGTTCACCCCAGACGGCCTAAGCCACTCCCCGGCTCCAACAACCTTCGGAAAGGGAGCCGACCACCCGAACAACAACAACCCCACGGTCACTACACATGGTGACCTCCAAACCGCTAAAGCCTTATCCCCATTTCCTACTCCAAGCAAACGCTGCCCGGTCCCCCCCCCCCCCCCCCCCCCCCCTTTTCAAGGTTTACAAAGCTCCCCTCATACAAGCAAAAACTCTTTCATTCAATCAGTGATCACCAAGGACGGCTGGCTGACACAATTCCCCCGCTTGCGAATGCATAAAGTCTCCTTAATTAGCCTTCTAAACAATTCTTTTTCATTACACAACACAAGTTTTATCCTAAAGAGGGGAACAAAAATTACAAGAACTAACATGATTAACCAATTTAGAATTCTGCGCCAAATGTTTTACACACCTTTTATGCTCCACAAGTCGGTCATTCAAACAACGCCCCGTCTGACCAACATAACACAAACCGCAGTCAAAGGGGATCTTGTAGACTACCTCTGTGACACAGGAGACTGAGGGATCTTTGTGTTTTTTCCTGCAACATCCCTCATATCTGAAGGCAAACGGAGTAAGCCTGTCTAAACGGAAGTCTGTCCTAAAAACCACATTAACGTTAAACTTTGCACCCAAGGCTTTTAGGCTATGAGAAAAACCATGAAAATAAGGAATCACAGCAAAGGTTCTACCTTGAACCCTCTCAGCGGTCACCGACGCGCGTACAAGCACTCTACGTGCACTAAAAACGATAAAATCTAAACTATAACCCGCTGACAGTAAACGTTTGGTTTGAACGTCGAAAGCGTTACCAACACTATGAAAAGAAGATTTTTTCAGTGCACTGCCAATTAATGATCTCACCACCCCCCCTTTTACCAGTTTAGAATGAGCACTCCATCTAAAAAGAACCTTCTTTACGGTTTCCCTACCATAAGACCAACGAAGCCCCCTTTTATTAAATAGTTGCAAGTCCAAAAACTGTAACTTCCCATCGTTCGCTGATTCAGAGGTGAATTTTAATTCCGGTGCAGCGGTCAAAATAAAATCATGGATCTGAGTAGCAGAAAGCTGATTCGGAGCACAAACCAAGATATCATCAATAAACCTCCGAACCAAAAACCTTTCTCCACCCAAACAGCCAACAAAATCTATTATTTTCTTGTCAAGAGTGTTAAGATAAAACTCAGTCAACACGGGAGCCACCGCCGAACCAGAGACAAGGAGCTAAAAAGGACAAGAACAACACCGTCCTGTTCTTGCCCTTTTTAGCTCCTTCTCTCTGGTCTTTTCTACTATGATTCGTCACCAGCTCGCCCGCGTCCTTACTCTAATTTTCCTAGCATCGAATGAGTTAGTGAAGTTAAGTGTGATTATGTAGTCGTGCCGTTATGTTTGGACATCACCGCAGCTGTCATGTGGATGTGTTGATTGAAACATTTCGTTTACCCATGTTTTCCGTGGGTTTCTGGCATAAAACCACGATCAATCAATCAGTGTTCGATTGTATGCAAACTAATTACGCAAGCTTTAAATGGGGCATCACACAGCGACGCCCCAAGCTGCTCGTGGGACCCGAAGTGTTGATATTCTATAAAAGTCTCTATTATGTACCTTTCCAGAGTGAAAGGCACGCAGAACCTGAGGGTGGTGGATGCATCTGTGATACCGTCTCAACTGTCAAGCACTCCGCACGCCACGGTCCTCCTGCTCGCCGAGAAGGCAGCTCAAATAATTGGACGTGTGTAACAGGGCCCGAATAAAAACGGCACCTCCACAACCGAGGCCCGATAGCCTTCTCAGGACTCCTCCCACATTCCCGAGTAAGAGCCGTGCAATGAGGTCAAGAAGTGTAACTGTGTAATGAGAGCATTGGTGTTTCCTTTTTTCTGGAGAGCTCGACCCCCTCCGTTTTCAATCCACCTGAGCTTTATTCGGGCTCGCTCGATACAGGGCTGATGAATACACTTTAATTAAGACACTATACGCATATTCACAAAAAAAAAAAAAAAAAAGACAAAACAGCATAGTAAAAAAAAAAAACGGCTCTATGCGGAACGTTGTGCTATATTATGTGCATCTTAGATTAGCTTTGTTATTTTATCAAGACGTACACGTTTCAAGCCCCAAATGCAACGTTTCTTACTACTGACAACCAAATCTTGTAAGAACCACTCCTCGCACCGCACGAAAAATGCGCAGAACTTTCTTTTTTCTTGATGTGACAACGATCATAGACCTTTTTGTTTTTTCAACATGTCCAACGGTCACAACCAGTGGACGTATGGTTGTGAGAGTTTTCGTGCACACGCACGGGTACTTCGCATTGTGTAGGATTTGTTAGTACTGAAGCGTTTGTATTGTTGTTGTTCGGAACCGCTTAGGCCCGGTTTCTTAGCTGACCAGTCGGCTCAACGCACAGAACAGTAACCAAACATGGGTAGTAAAAAAAAAAAAAAAAAAGTTCGACTCCTTGCTGAGTTTTACTAATTTCCCCCTTTTATTTATTTATTTACAATACCCTCAGGGCCATAAGGCGTTAGAGAGGGAAGTGGGCGTTAAGTACAATGTTTGATACTGCTTCTCGGAATCTGATGGTGTCCTGGATGGTGACGATGTCTTCGGGAAGGTCATTCCAGTCTGCAATTGTATCAGGAAGAGGGGCGTGCTGATGTGCTGCGGAAAAACACTTTGGCCGGGCTATTTTATTGCAATGATCGAGTCTGGATGAAGGATAAGCCGGTGGGAAAAGAAGAGACTGATTTAGAAGTGGTGAACAAAAAACGTTATGCAGAAGACAGAGACGGAATGTTTTTCGACGGGTGAAAAGCAATGGGAGAGAGATTTGATTTAATGAGGGAGACACTGGAAAAACTGGAGTAATCGGACTGAATAAAACGCGCAGCACGGTTTTGAACAGATTCAATGTAGTCTGTTAATGTAGCATGATGAGGGTACCAGATTGAAGATGCGTATTCTAATTTAGACCGGACTAGGGCAAGATAGAGGATTGCGTGTACGTAATCCTCTACATGTAATCCTCTATCTCGCGGATTGCAAGATAGAGGATTACATGTAGAGTTAAGATATATGTATACACGTGCCAGGCACGTAGCCAGGATTTTGTTTCGGGGGGGGGGAGGGGGGGGGAGGGGGGAGGGGGGGGGGCATTTATGACAAAATTCTGTATGAGGGGGAGGGGGGAGAGGAGGGTCCCAGCAAAATGGAAGATTTCGGGGGGGGGGGGGGGGCCCATGCCCCCCCCCCCCTCTCCCCCATGCTACGTGCCTGAGAGGTGCAGTTTAGTTTAGATCTGTGTTATCTTACCAAGACGTGCACCGTGCACGTGTGAAACTCCAAAAGGCATCGCTTCTGCCTCGGACAACCAAATCGCGTAAGAACTATACTTCACGCGGCGTATGAACAGTGCGTAAAACTTACTTTTTAAAAGTAAAAAAAAACAAAAAACGAGCATAAAATAAAATTTAAAAAATGGTAGAATGACGTAAAGTATTGCCTACTGCATACGTAGAAGTGTACCATTGGTTTAAATGAAATGCGAGCAGTGAGGGAACTTGGAGCCCACTACCGGCGCATCTTCTAAAGTTGGGTTGTGTTTGGCGAGGTTCAACACATCGGCGTAGGACGCACAACCTCGCAGCACCCTACTCCGATGAGTTTGAACCATCGCCAGGCACAACCCAAGCTTGGAAACTGAGCCGGTAGTAGGCTCCAAGTTCCCCCACTGTTTGCATTTCATTCGAACCCTTATGGTACATACACTCTCTACCTAAAGGGAGGCATTCGAAACGCCAAATATTGAAATAACGAATTATCAAAACCCTGAAAATCAAATTGTTGAGAAGAACGCCGAGAAATCTATACGCCGAAAACTCATTCTGCCGAAAAATCAATTGACTGAAACGTAGCACCGATCGAAGAGTGAAAATGGCCACATATGACCTTCGACATGACTAAGAAGGATAGGGCTGGACAGTTGATCGATTTACCTTCCGGTTGATCGACTAACGCTTTAATCCCGACCAAATGTGTTCTTATTGGTTAAGCGCTTGGGTTCTGAGTTGGGAGAAGTCGGGTGAACGAAAAGGAAGTAAAAAGGGTTGCTTTATTGCTAGCGCATTGCTTCAGAGAAGTAAAGCTTGTTCATTTTAAAAATGTTCCCATGATTATTTATCTTTCTTGTTTTTTTTTTGTTTTTTTTGGCAGCACAACATAATGTTTGAAACAAAAGTCTGAGCATTTGTCTTCTTATGACAGTAAAATATTAAAAAAAAACGAACTGTAGAGTTTCTTTTTTTAACTCTTATAAATTGCCACGCACGTTTCCGAACAAGCGCGTCCGTGGCCAGGGTTCACTTCCGGCATTCAGCCAGAGCGGACGTGTCAATAGGGAGTTTTCGCAGACCGTTTTCGCTAGGGTGCCTACATGTTTCCGCCGCTCCGCTGCGGCACCCTAGTTTTCGCTGTCCCGCAACGCTCTCCGCAGCTCGCTATGATACCCGGAACACTACAGTGAAGGCCATGGGCGCGCAGGCGCAGTATCGGTTTCTTCGTTGCGGAGGGCTTAGCGGGGGTGGAAACGTAGGGTGCCTTCAAAGCGCACATGAAGGCTCCCTAGGGAAACGCGGTCTACGAAAACTCCCTACCGGTTCGCTCCTCGTCCGCGGTGGCGGCCGTTCTCGGCCGCGGTGAAACCAATGTTTCTTTCTTCCCGAAAGATTACCGTCTGCCACTTCCTGAGCTGTCGACCGGAGAAGCTTCTAAGCTCAGTGTGATTCTTCACGCTGACCTCCAAGGACGTCCGTGTCGTATCGAAGACTTCCGTCAGCCGTTACACCAAGTGAGCGTTTTGCCGAGCGTGACTGGTTTGGGGGCCTTCCAGATGGGCCACGTCTGGCTACTCAAGCTTCACACGCCGTAGACGAAGGCCAAGCTTCTGCATGCCGGAAACCTAGAGGTCAAGGGTAAGTATTGTCACCTCGTCGACCCGAGCCAGAGAGAGGTGCGCATCAAGCTCCGCTGGGTCACGTTCGACGTCCCGGTGGACACAGTGCGCCGCCTTCGAGCCCTCCGGCTCCATAAAAAGCAGTATTCTTCGCCCACAGTGTGCGACGAAACGAAAGCGATAGCTGCAGCACGGTGGCGCAATGTGGATGGAATGGTGCCGTCACCTACCTGAGGATGGAGGTGCGACGTGGTTAATTCTCATAGCCGTCGTGGTTGGCGTCGGGGATGCTTATGACGACTGCCACCAGTGATCCGGGCAGGGGGGTAAGCGCGGTGGAAGTTTCTAAAACCAACCACCACTACGCGTAGCAACTAGATGCTGCCAAAGGAGACTTCGCATAACGCGAGTAATGTTTGAAAACAAATCCTTCAAGCCGACGACACGAGGATTTGCCCTTCGTGACGCCATTCTTGGCGGGACGCCAGGGCTCTCCTCTTCGCTGGAGTAACTTTATAGGCTCTGCTCGCAGAACCAGAGTATCGCGTTCCTTTTCCTCTCGCCGCCAACTCTGTATTGGTGAAGAAGCGCGGTCACGTGCGCCAAGCTGGATCCAACCGTCATGCGGGAAAGCGACTTTGCAGGCGCCGAGTTACGGGCGGAGGATGTTCCTCGCTTTGCGTTTGCGAAATATGCATCCTACACTAAAATCCAATGAACTGGAAGGTTCCTTGACCATTGAACATTATGTGTAGCCACTGGGTACGTTCTAAGAAATCCCTGCGCGTCTACTTACCCGCAGAACACTCAAAGCAGTGATTTCAATCTCTACACCCCTAGAGATGGTCTACACCCCCCCGCCCTTGTTTTTTTTTAAGGCACCCCCTTAAGTAGCAACGACTCCTCTATTCTCAATGCCCCCCCCCCCCCCCCCCCGCCCTACAAATTTCGGCTCCGCCTAATTTCAATTCCTGACGAAACCCCTGAATCAAAGAGCCAATTTCTGCGATCTAGGAAATCAGCTCAGCGAATGATGAAGCGGAACATCCGTTTAGGACCTAAATATAAAACTGTGCTGTGGCATTACGCAATGCAAGCATAACGCTTTGCATTGCGTAATGCAACAGCACAGATTAATTTTGAGGTCTAAACAGATGCTCCGCCTCATCATTCGCTGAGCTGATTTCGTAGATAGCAGAGATTGGGCTCTTCAAGTGTTTTGAGGGTAAGTAGATGCGCAGGCATTTCTTAGAGTGTACAGTATAATCCCGTTGTTTTATAACGCGAGCGATGTTTCAACACATGTTTCCGAAGACTGGGAAGCAGACGACACGGCGGACGATCGCGTTGCTCACGTCTGCGGCGCTCGCGGAGTGATACGGGACCAGCACATCTGGACACCTCGGACCAGACAACGACGCGCAGCTAAGGCTTGCGAAAGGACGACGTTTTCGTCGACTACTGCGTTCTACTGAAGGCATAGAAAGAAACAGGATACAAATGACGGGACTACGCCGAATGCGCAGCGTTTCGCCGCACTATATATCTTCTCTGCTTCGCACGCCGCAGCACACCGCCTCAAAGCCACACCATGCGCGCCTCCTCGGGCTCCTGCAGATGCGACGGTCGCTTCCCGCAGTGCGGCCTTGGACCCACCATGGCCGCCCTGGATGTTCCGCCATTGCGATACTCTGCTCCGCAAGCGGCGCGTTTACAGTCTTCACTCGCTTCGCGCGGCACGGGCGTTGGACGGGGAGTCCCGACTTCCCTCTCCACGTGGGAAGAAGGAAGAGAAAAAAGTTTTCCATTTGTCGCGCGCGCGACGACGACAAGCAACGAGGACGAAATCTCTGTAAAAGGTCGCCCATAAAGCTATCGCTTGAAAAAAAAAAAATATATATATATCCGAGGACACCTATGCACTAACTTCTAATGAGTTGTGAATGTGAAAGCATGAATGTCTTTCTTCCGTTCCCTTAGGTCGTCTGCGGCATACTGGCGTGGACGCCCACGTTTCGCAACTGCCGAGGTAGTGGCCGACGGCCGAGCGCGCGCTCTCGTGAAGTCGCTGCGCCGCGCTCAGCTCGGCCGTGCAACCGTTCCGGAGTTTGCCCGTGCGGGATCTGCTCCCTCGACGGCCGGGCCGCTGCATGCGCTGCGCCGCCTAAGGTCCCTCCATACTGAAAGATAGCGACATATTTTGAAGAATGCCGCTAGCTCCTCTCATTGGACGAATGTAGTCCACCATTCGGAGCTCGCTGCGTGCGGATTTTGTTTTGGTTGTTTTTGGTTTTCAAGGCCCCGCTTCGCCATTTTCGCTCCGGCCGCCCGCTGCGCCAGCCTTAGCGGATAGTTTGGGTTTTCGCTCGTTCTGCGAAGACAGTTTTACGCAGAATATTCCGATTTCGTTATGCCGCGCACCGTTATGCCGCGCATCCAGCCGCGCCCTTACAGCAATGGGGATCAACAGATCGTTTTTGCGCAACTATTACAACTCGTTGCGCACGCAAAGGACGGGTATCGTTTAGAACGGGAACTTTTTTTTTTGTTATCTAGACCACAGAAATCTCCGCTTAACATAAACTAACCGGAAATGTTACGAGGCTCCTTACGTACGATCGCGCCTCGGTCTGTGTGAACGCTCATGCAGCGGGAGCCCGAGTCAAAGCTGCCCGTTCACGTGGTTGGTCTATGTTAAGATGAGAAGAAGCACAGTCGCTTTGACGAGAGTGCTTCAGTTGTGAAAAAAAAAACGGCAATTGCTTCGTGCTTACGTGTCACGTCTTGCCGCCCTTACGAAGTGACGAAACAACCGAGCGTGTGATCTCCCTTTGCATCTGGGGCGCGCGTGCGGTGATACAAAAACACTGCCTTCAATAGACCCATCTCACCCAGCGTTCCACGCATGCATGACACCGCCATAACTGTAGTTTGTAGGAGTCAGACGCCATTTCACGAGACAGCTCATGCCGCCTCGTGCTCTGCTCGCGCAAACCTCCAGCAGGGTTGCCGTACGTACAGAAAGACTGCAGCTCCCACGATGCATGTCGGCAGAGGTGGCGTACTCAAACTAGCTGGTGAGATCGGTCTATTGTACCAAAGTCACTGTGCAGCATACAAGAGTTCGCTGCTGCACGTAGATGGCTTCCCTGCTCGCGCAGGAGCGAAACAAAGCGTCGCTCCGGTAGAATAAAAGCGTAAACCGTGCTCGCACCGCGTGTCCATTTTTGCTAGTTCGCGTTTTCCAGACCGTCAAGTCGTTTTGCTGATATCTCGAAAGTCTCTGCAGTCAATTACGCGTTAAACTGTAGAACTCGCGACAGAAATGCAATCACGAACACAAGAACTAACGAAAACAACCTTCCGCCCCATTGCATTCAAGCGGGAGCGTCTACTAGCTTGAAGCGATCCAGACGGCGCCCCCGTCGGCGCGCGAGGGCGAGAGAAAAAGGAGGAGGAGGAGGGAAAAGAAGTCGGTACCTTTCTTAGCGCCACCATAGAGAAGACTTTTCTGGTGGCGTTCCTTAGAACTACGCCACGCGAGAGCCAATGAGAACCTTGTTAAGGAACAGCCAATGGGCGCGTTCAGTATAGCGGCTCCAGGAGTCAAGGGGTCAGCGCTCCTTCCACTAGACGGCAAAAACCGACTTCCGGTGCATGTTACTCCGAGTTTTTAGAGTCGGGCTTTCGTGCACCGTCTCCGAAACGGTGCATGAGTCGTCAAAGGAGCGCAGCATGACGTAATTCCGAAACGCTGACGAAGTTCCGGCGCTAAAAGAGAAAAAAACAGACAAAATGGCGGACAAAGAAAGAGAGAGAAACGTAAAGAGAACATGGAAGGAAAACTTCACGGCTCCTTCTCTCTGGGGGCGGCCAACCAATCACTTGAAAACACCCAACAATGTAAGAGCCTACAGGGGGACCCCCGTCTGATAGTCGACTGGGGGACGGTCAACAAGCTCATTAAAACGGATTTGAATTGTCAGGTAAAAACATATTCTTTTTTTTTTTTTGCGTCGAAGCGCAGCTGTATCGTCGGAAGGATCACCCCAGACGGCGAGGGAGACCGGGGGGGAGAGGCGCGAGCTGACTAGGATTGGGGAACGTGTCACGAGAATGTCGCTCTCAGGGGCACGCACTGGTTCCATCCGGCAGCCTCCCATGGGAGGCTGCCGGTCGTGGTTTCGAGTCGTAAACCGTGCAAAACATATCGGCTTTACGCTCATTGTGTGAGCGGGCCGGGTTCGTGGGAGCACCATGCATCTTCACGGCGCTTTCTGGTGATGTCTAGGGTGCCTTCATGTGCGCTTAGTGATGTCCATCGAGGAAAGCGAGGGGTATTGTGTGTTTTATTTTGGTTGTCCATTTAACCGCTCATTGACACTGGAAGCGGATCCGCGTTCGCAAAGCGGTTGCGAGCGCGGTTGTATAAAGATCCAGTGCAATTGCACGCGCACTCGATGACATCAAGTGCGCTTGCAATTGTACTGGATCTTTATACAACCACGTTCGCAACCGCTTTGCGAACGCGGATCCGCTTCCAGTGTGAATGTGCGGTAAGAGAGCGTGTTGTTGCTCTGCTCGTATGCTTTTATGACCGACCGGAACATACATTAAAAACTAAAATTCGCCGAACTCAATAAAGCCTACGATTCGCGTTGCTTAGTCAACGGCAGCCATGGTTGTGCAAACGCGCGAGCCACGTGTTACGAGCGTCTGCTCCGACGCCAGTCGCTTTCAAGGGCCGCTCATTTCACTGCTGAGCCGCCATTTGCTTGCAAGGTCCGCACGAGGCACTGCATGGCGCCACTTGCAAGACGACCGCAATAACATGAGGGCATTAAGCAAAGCGTGCATTTTATCAAGGGGACTTAGGTGAACAAGTTTACGCCTTACAAGTTCGTCTGCTCCTTGTATGGTTACCCGCCAAATGCACCCACGTGCTTTTGTTTACCCCCGACCTCAACCAATGGCGGCTCTGCTGCCTCCTCATCGCGCGTTTCTGGCATGTTCCCTCTGCTCCCCTCTATTGGCGTGCCTCTTCTCGAATTCCTAAGCACCAAAGACGCATTTGGGAACACTTGCTTGCCATACAGGAATTTGTTCAGCGCCTACTAGAGCTAGTCATGCGCACTCCTCCTCTTTTCGGCTGTTAACTATAGAGTTAATGATAATGTAGGTTGTTTTTTGAGAAACTTGTGTTTTGAAAAAAAAATGACACCGGGAGAACACGCACTCGCAAACAAACATGAAGTAAAAAATGTACAATTCTGGGCAGACAGGTTGAGGAAAACCTACTAGGCTGTTTTCCTAACAGGTCTTTATTGTTGTGTCTTTTTGGCACTTTTTTTTCTATTCTACCACTTTCCTGAAGTTATTGGAACTAATAAAATAAATAAAATAATAAAAGTGAAAAATTATGAACGAGATTTCAAAACGGAACCAAACGCTCGTTTACACGTGGGCGTCGGTCAAAAATGAGTTCCACCTCCCAACACAGTTCGATAATCGTGATGAAGGAAAACGATTGTAGGGCTCACGTGGACGCGTTGTTTATTGCACACAAAGCGGGACGTCACACACGCGGAGCAACTTTAACCTTGGTGGTGGACTAGTGTGTGGACACCTCATCCTACCTGACTAAATGCTAGCGCAGAAGCCCACTGGCCACTTCTTCGAGCCGTGTTTTATGATGTTGCAGAGAACAGCCAGCGTCTTGGACTCTGTTAGGATGTTCCACGTTGCTGGACCTTCGATAAACTCCTGTGGAGACAACTTCAGGAATCTGAGCTCTGGCAGGAATGGCCTCATGGTCCACTGGAGAACGGAGTAGGAAGGCACGCCAGTCCCTGTTGGACAACGCGCAATCGCCCAAGCGTAGACACACTTGATAACGTTGTATTCCCTGACGGACAGCCGAGGGTTCTTCAGTAGTCCGAGGACGGTCTCCTTTGACGCGGCAATGAACGCCTTCGACTCCAGGACTTGAAGACCCCTGAGTTGCAGAAACCTGTTGATAAGGTCGTCCAAGTCTGGAAGGTTGCGATCTTTGAGGCGTATTCCAAGACGTCGCACACGTCGGTTGCCTGCATCCGAATTCTAATGAACATGTGGCATTTTTCCACGAGCTCTGACTCCATGTACTTCTCGGCGGCTGTTCGCGTGTGCAGTGCTTCCATCACGCTGACAAAGGTGGCCTCCCCGCTGTAGAGGTACCTGGAAGGAATGCGAATCGGAGTACGTGGTAAGAGGAAACGGAGGGTGATGAACTTAATAATGATCTTGCCATATTATACATTCGGCAGGTATCCAGAAGTGCTGGCGGGCGAGCACAGACATTGATGGAGATAAGAAATTTTGATGTATACCTATAGACCAACCCGTTGTTTTACAAACAAGTCCGCGTTTGCCCACAACACGTGTGGCCATTGCGCACGCTCTGAAACCAGATTGGTGGGAAGGGAAGCGTCTGCGGATGGATGGATGGATGAATACGGCTGAGCCCTTTGGATCGGGCGGCAGCTTACGCCACCTAGCCATTTTGTTTTATTATTCAAGCTTAGAATATTTAAATGTGAAATGTTAAATGTGCGAATGCGCCGACAGCAGCGCCCCCGCAGTGACGGGACGTCAGGGCCGCGTGTTTGCTAAGCAGCGTGGAAACTAACGCCTTTGAAAGGGTAACTCCGGGTACTATTACCACATCAAGAAAACAATGCAATTCCCTTTAGTGTCGCCATAAAAAGACACCATACTTCGTTTCACTTTACGTTGTACCGCAGCGAAGGCTAGGAGCTGCCCGGACACTGCCAGGTTATTTAGGCTCGCCAAGGTTTGTCGAAAACCACCGACCGAGAACTGGCCGGTATGAGTCGCGCACACTCTTTCCCGTGGTCATGTGCCGTTCTCTATGGTTTGAACTTTGGACACACACACTAAATATGATCAAAGTCGACGGTCATCGAAGGCAAACACTCCACATTAAAAATTTTAAAAATATATGATACCAATTGTTTGTGGCTTCTAAAAAAAATGCAAATACGTCGATTGAAAAAAAAAGTTGCACAGAGAACCGGAAGCACACTGCGCTCGTGCGATTAACGAATGGAATGCTTTGTCTAGCGATGCTGTAACCCTTCCGTCTCTTGATATTTTCGTTGAGGTGGTCGCTTGTGCCACGAGAAAGTGCTCGAAAGCACATCGCACCAAGTCCATATGTAACCACCCCTGCTATGGCTCACAGATGTGGGCCGCAGTAATCTTTAAATAAAATAAGTTCGCCGCGTACTGTTCTCAAGATGGCGTCGAATCGCGGAGTCACGGGTTGGACGTCAGAACGAAGCGGGCTAAGCGATGTCGGCGGACGACGGGCGTGGGACCTCTACTTCAGAACTCTTGATTCGCGGCACCGGCGAATCTGTATAGCTTTCAAAGAAAAAAAATTTAAAGACGTTTAGAACACTCTGTAATGCGAAATTAGAACGCAGCTCATGAGGAGGAGGAGGGGAGGGTAGGCTCCTCCTCCGTACCCTTCCCTCCTCCTCCTCCTTTCCACCTCCCGTTATATTTCCCCGCTAAATTTAGCGAAAAATTTTCTGCTAAATTTAACGGGTTAAGTTCCCCCGCTAAATCTAGTGGACAAACTGAATTTAATCATGGGTGACGTGACACGAAGTCATGTGACGTCATTTTCCCCGCTAGATTTAGCGAGAAAATTGACATCACGTTATCTTATTACCAATTCAAATTCCCGCTATATAAAGCAGGACGGTTACGCCGACGCCGAGTCCGCGAAACGCGCGCCTAACTAAACGCTGCGCTCTAAACTCGTTTACCGATCAAAACAATTAGGGCTTATGCCGTATGACACGCCCGACCACCAAGCTGATTCGCACGAAGACTTCGCCGTGTCGTCGCTCCTTCTCCCGGCTGAAGACATCGCGCTCGTCTTGCGAACGAGAATTGGTAAGAGCTTGAAAAAGATGCAAACGTCGAAGTGCTTGACTCGGTCTTTGTGCGATGTGCGAGTTTTTCGTCTGCTTCGCACGGCCGAAAAAAAAAACGAAGGAAAAAAAAAAGAAAGCTCGGTCGGGCGTACCAATTTTTGTAGGCGTTACCGAAAAAAAAGTAACGAAATAGGTTACTCATTCACTTGCAAATAAAAAAAACGCGTTAGCGACCTACCTTACCTGAAATGAAAAGGAACGCTTTACCGACAAAAAGGTTACTCTTTCGCTACTCTCTAATTGTGAGCTAAAACGTTTACTGTTTCCGCAAATACAAAGTAGTGTGGCACCAGAAGCTACCGCGAAAGCTCGCCATCTCCACAAGACACGGAGGTGCGTCCATTTGCAAACGAGTTTGCAAAGAAATCTTCCTCTACTGCTGCGTTCGCTTTTGAGGGGGAAGCGGGCTTTTGATGATACGAGTCATCAGAATAAAGTGCAATGAGTGGAGGAGGGCTTTGTGGTAGCAGCTTCTGGTATCTTAACCTGCGACAGACGACGAGAAACGGGGAGAGGGAGAAGCGCGCGTGCGGGCGGCGTCAGAACGCTGAGCTTCGGTTGGAGTGATTAGGGAATAGGCTTAAACTCGGGTGCCTTTTTCTCCACTGCACTGGTCGAACGCGTTCCAATGGGAAAGCAAAATATCGCGGACGGCTGCGTTCCGAGTTGCAACGCGTTCGATGAGTGCACTGAAGACGAACTCAGGTAGCTTTAGGTACCCATAGGCGTAAAGTTCTCGATTTCCCGGGGGGCCTGCCCGCCCGCCGTTTGGGACATATTTTTCGAGACACGTCCCAAACGTGTGGAATCCCCGGGATAACGTAGGATAAGCATGCTGACGGCATGACACCTACACAAATGTCGGCTCTTGTGGCCCTATAATTTAGCTGTCATTGCAGTTGCGATCAGTGAAGTCCGTGGTTCAAGCGCACTGGGCGTAATGAATTCTTTCAACATTTGGGAAAACAAAATCGGGCTTACAAAACGTGTTATGTCGTATACTTCCGTAGGCTGCATGCAGGTCCGCTAGAGGTGCTACTGTCGTCATTCGCAACTACTTGCAATGGCTTTTGAAGGAACTCCCAGCGCTAGCCTTTATCGTATTTGCGAATACTACGTAGGGTCTTCGAACAGGACTGCGCGAATATGTATGTATCCACTCACCAGCACGCCAAGCTGGTGAGTGGATGAAATATTATTTATCCATTGGGCGCCAGCTACCGATATTTGCGGGCACCAGGGCGCACAAATGAGATGAATGAGGTGCACCCGGAGGTTTCGGAAGCGATGGTACTTGCTTTTCCGAAGAGCTCCGGAGAAGGAAAGGGGAGGAGGGTGCCCGGCATCGCTCTTCGTTGTCGGCGCCTATGGGTCTACCCACTGATCACTCCAACCAGAGCTCGGCGTTCTGACACCTCCGAGCGTGTCTTCCAAGTTTATTTCGTGCAAAACTGGTTTTGTTTTTTTTAGTTTATACTTTAGCGAGACGTTGATGTTTATATTAATTTGTTTCCTTTAAATTTTAAGTATTTTTTGAAATTCGGGGGTTAATTTTGCTGCATTCCCAATTTCCTCACATAAAAAAAAAAGAAAAAAAAAAGAAGATATCCGGACCTCCAGTGTTTTTCAAACTTGCAAAGAACGGTTCCCTCACTACATGTTCATCCTTCAAAATAAATAGAAATGTTGACAAATCTCAAATGTTACCCGGCCCACTTCATTATCGCTAAAATAAAGATTCTAGAAATTGACTGGGCAAACAATTCATCTTGATGGGAATACACCAATCCTCACGGCACAGTGAGGACACTAAAAGGACGCACAGACCGCAGAATTTTATCCTAAAAGTTGCGAACGGTCCCGGAAAGGCACGAACGGTAAACAGATTTTGCGGATAGCTCATATGACCTGGCACATTAGTATATACGTGGACAGATGATGCGTTTGCGTAGATAAATACGCGTGAGGATTAAGATTATGATGGTTAGCATAAGGAGTATTATCGTTTACTTGAGTAGAGCATAAAATCCATCCGGATGCAAGTCGGTGACGCGAACTTGGTCATTCTCGGGCAGACTTCCGTAGAACATGGTCTCGAAGACTTCGTTGCGCATGGCGAGAATCATCTTGTGGGCCCTGAAGCTCTTGGGCGCGTCCGAGTCATGCCTCACCAGAAACTCAACGTCGGTGTGCCTGCCCTCCGTGAAGAAATGGAGGTCATCTCTATTTGGTGCTGCGACCTCGACCTCGACTGGTTCCGCCATCTGAAACGACACTGTGCAGCCAAGTATGAGTTAAAAATGTGCTTGCAGCGCCTTCCGCAGCTTCCACCAGCCAGTGTTCCTGAGCAATGCGCAAATAATTCGCTACCTAGGCGCACGTTTCGCTGACGTGAGTGGTGATCGGTGGACACGACAGGCTAAACGCAGACGAAGCACACCTTAATCCAAGCTGGCGCAGCAATGGAGGGATCCCCCCATCGCGAGTCCTAAGCCGCAACAACGTCTTTTTCTTCCACAATCGTATACATGTCACGATTGTGCTGTCACCTCCCGGAGGGCCGAGTTTGAGCGGCGCCTCGTGGCGGGGCCTAAAACTCGGTTTCGTTGTTGTTTCTTTTTTTTTTTTTTTCTCATATATTCTGCGCTGCGCCAGGTTGTGTTGGCCTCTATGGTGTTGGCGGCGCACGGGCGCAGCGAATACCATCTGGTGTTGACTGCACAAACTAATATAAAGGCAAACTAATTAACAAATTGGACTCCTTCAGTATCCTTTACACAGAGAAAAACATTTTGCAGCCTGAACGCGCCTGAAACCAGAAAGCGCAATCAGCTGGCACGCACCCACGGATAACACGAGAACCCGACGAGGTACGAGGACCGAGTTTTTGTGCCGCCTTGTGAGAACGCCTCTCAATAGGTGGCGCTAAAACTCGGCCCTCAGCCGGGAGCAGGCTCTTCAATAGAGAGCGCTCAGATGACGTGGTCATAAGTATAGAGTTGGCCGTGATATATGTCACGTGAAACGCCATAGATAGTGCAGTCTAGAGCTGCTGAAGTATATTACAGAAAAAAAAATAATTAGCGTAGCTTATTTAGTGGCACTACTGCAGACCTTCCCTCCGTGTTCGAGGAAAGTTTCGATGCAGCGGCATGTACACTTACGCTTCGGTCCCACTTTGGGGGGGTCCGCAAAAATCGGTTTCGCAACGTATCGAGCTAAGATTTACTATAGTCAGTTACAGGTTAAGAAGGTAGCGGCAAATGCCCCTCAAAGGGAATCAGATATCCCTCCGCCACCTTTGCATCCAAGAGCGTCCCACCGTTTCCGTGACGTGGCGGACAACGCGCGAGGAGGGTCTTGCCTTTCTGTACATATTTGCTTTATCTTTTTACTTTGACTTAGCATTGTGGAAGCCACGAGAGGGAAATTAGAGTTCTCCCCCACCGACGGAAACAAATACGACTTTCGGGGATTAGCTTCCCCCCCGATGGATACAAAGGCTGCTTTCAGGGGCTCGGTTCCCTCCCCGATGAATACAAAGGTCGCTTTCTTAAAAAGTGGGATCGGAGACAAGTGGGAATTCATTGAAGCGGAACAAGGAGCGTTTCCAGTGAACTCTTCTTTCGACTGCGGAGAGATTTGAAACGGGCGCATCACACTTGTGGGAGGAGCTTCTCCTACCTTCTTGACTTGTAACCGACTATAGAGAGGTGCAATTAAAGGAGCTGTGCATCAATTTCAGGGCTTTGCTTAAATAATTGTGGAAGTTGAGGCCTGACACTTCTGAAGTGAACTACAGAAAACAGATTTTGTCTAGATACCCTAGTTTTTATTTAAAAAAATAAAAAAGATCCAGGTTTTTGCCACCTCTCAACTCGTGCATCGTCTTCCGGGTCACGTGCGCAGTGACGTCGGTGGGGTAGCCGCGGGGTTCCGGTAAAGTTCTTTCTCTAGAGCCATCAGTGAGCAATCCGCTCGCGACGGCGTGCTGGCGGGCGCAGCGCGAACAATATGGTGAAAGGAGGAAGTGTCATCCGAGTCCGGCCATACCCGTCTGGCCTTGTCCCCCTCCCCCAATGCCCTCCCCCTCCGGCTTCTGGCGGCTATTCGCGGTAGCAGACAGAGCTGACGGTTTTGTGGACCTAGGACAGATGGCGCCAGTAAAACTCCGTATAATAAAAGTTTTGTTGATGATACCAGGTTTTTGACGCATTTATATTTATGTTGGAACGACAAGGTTTATGGAAAAGTTACCTTGTATCAAGCAGGTATTCGCGCAACTTGCTATCTGTCTACAAGACTCCCATTGACATCATGCCGCGTGTTTCTCATGGTCGCCGCCCGCGCCTGCAGGTCGGGGAATATTCAAATTTTTGCTTCGCTATTAGGCGGCGGAATCGCGACATTTCGATGAAAGGAGGTGTGTTTTCTGTCAATTCTGACAAGGTGAACAATGTCAAAAGTAGAAGATGCCTATTCTTTTAACGTTAAAATCGTTGCACAGCTCCTTTAAGCTGAGACTGCAGCCAGAGCTAAGTGCGAGAGCTCGAAGTCGCTGCTTTGAAGCTTTCGTCCGCAGAACGAGCGCGCGCGCTAGAAATGCGCGTCTCAAAGCCAGGAGCGCGGTCTAGCTCGCGCTTGTAGCTTTGGCTGCAGCTTCAAAGGGCCAAAACATCAAAATTAACCAAGCTCGATTACTCGTGAAACGCTCATAGGTTACCTAGTATACACACCGAGGTTCCCGACTAGAGAGCACTATTATTTAAAGTATTGAATTCTTTAGTGTGAATCGTTTCCATCTGAAGGCTAGACAACATCGGCAGAATTATGACGCAACCAGCCCATAGGAGTCACATTATGGTGTTTGAAACCACGTGACCAAGGCTGCTACGATCACTTAGTTGAGCGCTCTATAATTCTTGTTCAGCTCTGTTGACCGCGTGTTGACGGCGTGGTTCCACTGCTCTACACCGTAGTTCTTCGGCAATGTGCATTCCGCAGCATCAAGATTGTCGCTCTTATCAGCCCAATAATATGAGCTCGTTCTGAGCATAAGCTTTGAACATCGCCCTCAATTATGGAGTGCAGTGAATACCCTTAGTACTGTCAATCGTCAACACTCACCATTGGAGACGTTGCAGCGAAGCGTTCTCAGGAGCGTCATCGCCCACCTCATCGTCGTCCTCCGTGGCGCTCTCCCCGCCGTCAGTGGAGCTGATCGCCAGCGTATCAAATTCAAAATGACCAGCCTCAAACAGCTCTTAGTAATAATCACTGACATCGCTGTCAGGCACGCCGGAGTCTTCGAAAACAGAAGGCTCGGACGAACCGAGCGGCGACATCATTGGCCCGACCAGGTGGGGAAATGGACACGGCGGGGAAATGGGAAAACGAAACCGGCGAAGCGGCCGAAAACTGAGAGGGCCGAGAGCACCAAGTTTGGGAGAACCTAAATGGGTGGAGTGCGCCGGCCCCGCCGGAACAGTGTACCGCCGGGACACTATGAATTAATGAAATACATGAAGAGATGAGGCAGATTACGACACCATGCAGGGCTGCCTTCTTCAGTGGATGGTCTCAGGGTCCTATAATTGAATCTACTTTATCCATGACACTATTGCGTTCCTGGCCCATCAAATGCGGTACACGTTGTCACGGAGCAAGGTGAAGAGAGGTGTTAAAAAATGAACTGGAAGAGAAAGGTTTAATCGGCGAACGTGTGTCAAACAAAATGAAGGACGAGCGTCGAGACAGCACAAAAAACGGGCGGCGATTTGGCAGCAAAAAAAGAAGCGAGAGCGAGATTGCCCTTACGAAAAATCTGTAGTTAAATTCTTTTGAATTTCTGCTGAAAATTTTCTGAAATCGTATTGAAATGTTTTTTTAAACATTTTGAGGTTTGTTAGAATTGATTTCGTCAACTTAGTTTGCTCATATTTAAAATTGGTCAATTATTTTTTTTAGAATTCCTTCTTACATAAATATTGTTGAATTCCTTCCTGAAGGAACCGCAGATTAACGTAAAAAAAAGGATACTCGAATTCTTTCTTTAATATATATATTTTAGATTTTGTTAGGAAACAGTGTCCCTTCGGTACATATATCCCACAAATGAACATTAGAAACAAACGCAAACACAAACGCCCTGCGCGAACGTGTCAGCAAGACGCGACTATAGGCCTCCTGCGCTGAAGCTTTGAACAAACTGTAGCGCCCTCATTTTGTGTAGTACAAGCTCACCTGACTAAGCCTCGCACTACTTATGGCACGTTGGTTGATATTCTTTTAATTCTGCCTGGTGCTGAAGAACGAAAAAACACCTTTAGACGCCAGAAATCGGCCAGACTCAACGCCGCAAGAGAATCAAAAGTGCCAAATTCCTGACACCACCGCTAGTTTACGCGTCTCTTATCTCTGGGTGGTGACGTCAAAACAGCTGTGTCGCGACGCTTACCTTTTTCTTTTTTTTTTGTCATGTCTACTTTGGAACGCGTGAAATGGCATCTCTTGGCTCACGCTCATAGCGTCTTAGCTTTGACGGCATTCGAATTTAGCGTTTGAATTTTTTTTGTTGTTTCTTTTTATTTTCATCGTGATCTCGAGCTCCGCACCAGAGCAGCCAAGCTTCTGCATGCGTGACGGTTTGAGACGCTAAAGTTTGTACTACCCAAAACAAGGCCAAACAAGTCCCTTTTCGCAGCATTCCCTGGGCAACGCAGGAGGCCAATGTTATGATGGCTGCACCATCCACGTGGCTCTGTAACGTTCGATTTTGCCCGTGCCACTTTCGAATCTTTCGTCATCTGTTGATCCGCGATAACAAAACTTCTAAGAAAGGAAAAATTAAAATAAATAAAAATAATTGTGCAGCTCGTGGCCGCAGCGTCCCACTAAACATACCTTTTAGCTTTAATATTTGCATTGCTTTCTTTCATGCTTCCGCGAGCACGTATGTTTCACTTTACATGATAGTGAAGCCAAAGCTACTTGCCAGCATGTTCCCCTGAACGATGCTCGCACTGCACGAGCGAGCGTGCTTGGCAGGGACACTGAAAGCTCGGAGCTCGCTCTTGTAGCCTCTGCAACGCTGCCACTTAGAATGGAACGAAGTACGAAGTAGTGGAGAAGCCTACTGACGTATGTTCGAAACGCGGGCCACAAATATTCTATTTCCCTTGCCTGTAGCGCTGCTCAAAACTCCAGAACTACGGGCAGTTTGTCGAACGCGCACGAAGCAGAAACGCCTGGCGTTGACAAAATGTCTCCGACATTCAGCGATGCAATGCCATCACATTTTATGTTCGGTGAAATATTTTGCCGACGTCCGCGAGAGGCAAGGATCGCAATCATTCTCGCTAAGCCAAGTGACAAGTGAAAAAAAAAACAGAAAAAACACAACTTAGACGTTAGAGGCAATGGGACTTACTTTTCTCGTTTGCACAAACGTTCCGCTCAACAGGAAACAGGGAACGTTCTCAGTCACGGAGTCGCCCGACCCAACCGGTGCCACAATACTCTGTCTCTTTCGTCGACTCGTTCTAGCGTTCCACTCAACAAGGGCCGACTTTCTGCAAACAGCGTCTCAGCTGAGAAAGAGAGGAATGCCAAAGACAGCGCACGAGCTGAGCGGGACAAAAGCCGCGTCTCAAGACGCTCGCGCTCCCCACCTTTTGCACTGCTTTCTTTCACCCATGTCTCAGCTGAGACGCTGTTCTATCAAGCCGGCCCGGTCTTGGCAATGCAGTGGAGAAGAGGAGAGCCCGCGCGCAGCTTTATTCAGCGCTCAAAATGAAAGAGGGGACGCGCGCCTGTACCCTCCACTGCATTGTCAAGGAAAGTTTTCGCCGAGTATAGGCTTGCTATCTGCGGCCGATAAAGAAAAAGAAAACCGAAACAGGCACGCGGTAGCAGTAGGTGACAGCATCAGTTCAGTTCAGTTCATAATGCGTTTATTGGCCATAATCTAGGGGGAAAGGAGAGGGAGGGCGTCGGTAACTACGCGGTCTGGATGCTGGCACGAATTAAAAGAGAAGGGGTTAGATGAAGATGTCCAACTTGGCGTCATAGATAAAATCTAGGAGGCCGTTCAGGATTCTCCTTTGGTTGTCCTGGGATCCAGGCGGGTGGGTCCATCCCTCCAGGGAGCTACTGTCTGGTGGTCGGTGCTTTGTCCTGGCTTCCTTTGATCTGGGGCACTCCCATAGGATGTGGTGAGTGTCGGCTTTCTTGCCCATGGTGCACCTTGAACAGGTTCCAGACCTGGTTCCTTTGCTCCATGATGCGATGCGGGCGGGCGTGCAGGTGGTGTCCGTGCGTATTTTCGTGAGGAGAACGCTGGCTCGTCTGCCGAAACCCTGGGGAAGGGGATCTGCGTTCGGAGGAAGTTTCTCCCGCAGTGTGGTCCGGTAGTGCTCTTTAATCTGGGCCCGTTCTTCATCCGGGTCGTATACTTGATCTGTTTGGCCAGCCGTGTCCTGATCACAGGCGGGGGCATAGCCGTGGTCGTGTATATGTGGAGGGACGTCAGCAGCTTCGCGGAGAAGGGAAAGGGACGCGCGAGCTAGCTGATGAGCCTCTTCATTGCCCTCGATGCCTGCATGCGCAGGGACCCAGGAGATTTTGGTAGTCGTTCCTTCCTGCAGGAGCCTGGAGGCGAGCTTCTTGATTTCCCGAACTATGCGGCTCGGGCTTCTTGCTTTCTGGCATTCTTTAATTGCTTCTCTTGAGTCCGAGAACACTCGAAGTTCGCGAGGTAGCGGGTGTTGTGACTTGAGAACTGTTTTGAGGGCGAGGTGAATCGCTGCAAGTTCACCCCCTTTGATGGAGGTGCGCATTGGAAGTGCGTTCGCGGCCGAGGAGCCGAGAGCTGGAAAGTAGACTGCCGCGGTCTTCAGCGGAACCGGGGAGTCTTCTGCGGCGGTGTCGGTATATGCGGCCATGATGTGAGTGGGGTTGGTCCATGTCTCAACCATTCTGGAGTGCGCTTTTGCGATTCGTGCTTGCTGTTGGGAGTCACCTTTTCGAGCAGTCGGCTTGTTTTCAGCAAGGTTCATGTGATCTTCCCAAGGAGGGAGTTGCTCGGGAAGGTTTGGGAGTCCTTCTGTTGCGCGCCATAGGAGTTTCAGGATTTCCCGTCCTTGCTTAAAGTGCTTAAGACGTTCGCCGTGTGCAACCGTGCGAGCGACAACGGTGTCATGAAGTGAGTTGATCTGTGCGTGCTCCTTTAGTTTCCCGAGCGGGGTGAACCGAGGAAGGCCCGTGATGATCCTCATAGCTTGGTTATTCAAGGACTTCGGGAGACTAGGCAGGGGTGTTAGAACCCGTACGCAAGTGCGCCTGCCAGACCCGTCACCCAGAATAAAAGCGGAATACCAGCATAAATGCAGCGGGGTCACTTTCACCACGCGCTTGTAGTTTTGGCTTCAGTGTGGCATGAACACGCTCACTATTACAGCGTCCAGAAAACAAAGGCAGCAAACGTGCACACGAGCCCCTTGTCCACGAACACTTACCGGGCTTGCGGAGCTGTCGGTCGGGACGCGTATTTTCGAAACATGACCGTTATGTGTGTGTCGGCGTTGTAGTAAACGGTTGAGGTGGGCAGGAGAGGGCCAATCGTGTACGCGCACACGGCGCATTGGTCACTTTGGGGGAAGAAAGCTCTGCCTTGGCGTGCTCTGATTGGCCAGATTACCACCGCACAAATAGACTATGTTCGAAATCGTACTCGAGTAATCCGAGTAATCTGTCTCCTGGTGATACCACGTGACATCGCGAGTAAACGACGCATCCGGCGCTCGATTTTGGAACGGCCAGGATGATCACCTGGATACTGCACGGATTGGCTTCGTCTTGGGCTACGGCAAAAAGAAAACAGCAGCGATGGCGGAAAATTGCAGACAATCTCTTTTGATCACGGAGAAACCACTCGAAGAGACGATCATGTTAACCGATTTCAAGTTTTTCTTTGACAATGACGACACGGAGTTTTCTGAGGTGGCTCCACCAGCTCCTTTTGCTCACCTTCCTTTTGGGCTGTATATTGAGATCAAAATTACTTACTCCTTTCAGTTAGACATCAAAATTTTTGTTTTTATTAATCAGCGCGATCGGTGCCATAAACGAATATGTTCAACGCATCGTAAGTAGCACTGATTACGTTTTGCGGATATTAGGGAGTTTTAGTAGACCGTGTTTCCCCCTCCGCTACCCCTCCGCAACGAAGAAACCGCCACTACGCCTGCGTGCAGAGGGGGTTAGCGGAGGGGGAAACACACTAAAACTCCCTGTGGAGTCTATAGGGAGTTTTAGAAAAGGTCTATAGTATAGACCTTTTCTGTGTACTCTCGTCCCCAGGCAGCTAATAGGCGTATCCGGTATGGGCAATGTTACTAAACCACTCAGTTGGGAAACTGCCATAGAGACTGCTCTGAGAAAGTGGCCCCGATCTGTCCTCGCGAACCGAGCTAATGGCGAACACAACGCCGCCATTTCTACCGCAGTGGCCACTCGAGGAACCGCACGTTACTTCCATTTTGGCTTTGATCGGCCATTTATGCGCCGAAACAGATACAGTGGAAGGGGTTACAGGGGTGCCACTCCTGTCTCCCAGCCGACGTGCCGCGTATAACTACCGAAGTTAAAATGCACCTAGGTCGGGACGCGCTACCTGAAAGCACCGCTGAGGCATGGTTGTATAAAAGCAATATCAATGCGGAGGGCAAGTTCGTCTGCGTCTTGCGCAGGGGGCAGCGGTGACGTCTGTACGCCGAACCTTAATTGGCTGATCGCGACCCCCTATCTCAGCGTCATCTGCTCCTTTGCAACGTCGTCTGCTCGCAACGTCGTCTGCGTGTGTCTTACCTTTCCTGCGACTTTTGGAAGTGCAGGTCTTTACGAGCGAGCTCGACTTCGCCCTTCAGAGAGGGTAGACGAAATAACTCGAGCGGTACGTTGTTTTTGTCAACAACTAGCAGACGCGCATCGAGGGGAGAAGTCAAAGGACTCACTGGCGAGGTGGCGAGGTGTCCCGAGGCGCCGAGGTTTGTTTGCTAAGAACCGAGAGTGAGGGTGGTTAGTGTCCGCAAGTTCCCTCCCAAATACTTTTCCCCTCCTTTTGTGTGCGGAGAGACTCCTCACTCTTTAACGGCGTCGGCGGGTTGGCGCGGTTGGCGCAGCTAACGTCGTCTGCTTTAAGACTGCTAGTCAAAGCGATGGCTGCTTTACCTTTCCTCCGTTTGTCGGAGATTCACCGCTTTTTCAACGGCGAGAACTCGGTCCTCAAAAAAGATTTGTGTTTGTCCTTTGTCCCTCTTGTTCCCCTGCTCCAGGGATTATTTTGGGATCTTGGGGAGGGAGATGTGGTGGGGTTGTTTACTGATCATATATATGAAATCTTCGATGCCTTAACTGCTTTACAAGTGTAAAGCGCCGTTCACACATATTCAACCGAGTAAGACCGAGAGAGAGCGCATTCGGTCCTAAGATCTCGCAAGAGGCTTAAAAACCGGTCTGGTCTCTCTCGGTCTTACTCGGTTGCATATAAAACACGTACGACGAAACCGTCCGATCCGACATCCGATCAGGCGATACGACGGTCGGAGGCGAAGGCTTTCAACGCTCTCCGGTGCTGCGAAAGCCCTCGCCCCCCAAGGTCATTCGGCAGTCCGCACGTCGGATCGGACGGTTTCGTCGTACATGTGTTTCGCGCTTTATCCTCTGATTACACACACTCTGGGGAGGAAAAAAAAAAAAAAACTAAAAAACTTCCACATTCTCTACTGCGTTTGAACATCCAACGCCAAGGACGAGGATGCGGAGAAGCTCCTGTTTGCGGTCGCACTCTGATAATAGGGAGTTGTAGTGGATCGTTTTTCTCCTCCGCTACGGTATCCCCGAAGGAAACGCCGCAGCTGCGCATGCGCGCCGCCAGCCTTCTCTGCATAGTTCAAGGTCTCGGGGCGGATTACGGAGCGCTATCCGGGTGCTTAGCGGGCTACGGGAACGGTCTACTACAATTCCCTAATAACAACTATACTTTCCTGAGGGAAGGTGCACGGTAACCTTCAGGGTAACCTTCTCATGTAAATGAGTATTATTATTAGTACTCGCGAAAACTAGACGTTCGCACTTTCACCCTTTCTTCAAGTCGGGTGGGATAGACGCCGCCGACAAGAGAGCAGTGCCTTCCCGTTGCGTGCCCCTGATAGGACTGTTTTGCGATAGATGGGTTCACTCAGCTATGTACAGCCTCCAGATTTTTCACCAATATCGTGCGAACGCCAACCGACCGGTAGATCAGCGTCTTATCGCGTCGTGAAGCAGCAAGTCAGCGAGGCGAACGCGTCGCCAACCGACCGGTAGATCAGCGACTTATCGCGTCGTGAAACAGCAAGTCAGCGAGGCTAGGCATGTGCTTTCTGCAACACGTGCATAGTCTCGCTGACCTATTCACGAAGAGCTTCTTAGGCTACGATCACTTAGCTAAGAAGTTCGTAAGAGGAGAAATCGGCATTCATGAACGCGTTTTGAAAGAGGCCCCGAGTGCCGGGTGCAGTCCCATCAGGCATAGCGGCCAAGAGCGGGAATCGAGGAGATGGCGGGAGAAGCAGACGCGTGAAAACGAACGCGCCTCGCAGCTGCACTTGATGAATTCCTCAGCTCTTCTGAGGGCGAGACCGGCGAGACGACGAGCTTCTTACCATCACCGCGATTACCGGCGATTGCTGCGGTTGCAAGGGGTGCCCTAAAGGTATGAACTTCGTGGAACGCGTCGCGAGGTTACCCAATCGGTATACGGTGATAGCACAAGGGAATGTAGCAGCATATTATAGAACCTGCCTTCAAACGTAAGCGTTTACGGTTGCTGACGATTCTTGCAGTTTCTTAACATATTGAATTAAATTCTTTATTTGTGTTCCACGCCAACACTATAGAAGTTAGGCTGGGCTAAAAACAGGGAGTCGAACAGGTCATTTTTCCTGTTTGATTTGTGTTCAATTTTGTCCTGGTTCAGTTCTGGTTTAGTGATGATTTTGAAATAACGGTTCGGTTAAAGGTTCCACCAAGCGCGAACCAGTTTAAACCAGTTCTTAAAAAAAGAAAGTCCACAGCTCCCAGTCATTATAAAGAAAATGTTAGTTAAACACGGCGTCATCGGCATAAAAAATATTAGGTCATCAGAAGCTGCGCTGCGGAAGCGAGGACTGCAAAACAAATCTATGCCCTATTTCATTTTGTGACCTTGAATTTTAATGCAAACACCGCTCGATGAAGATTACGTGGTTATACAGGTGCTTGAAAACAGTACCAAAGTAGTGTACTCACATGTGAAGTCAATCAGCCAGCACGCACAGTGATGCCGTGATGGTAACACGCACCACACTCGCAAACTACCCACAAAATACAGATTTGTTGAAAATTATTAAGACAGCAGGAGTTTAGTCTGCCAGAGTATGGCAACATTGTTACCATCTGTAGATGAGAAATTTATCCGCTGCAGTGCGACTGCTAGTGTGGGGTCTTCAACGCATATCACGCAGTACTGATGCACAAGCACACGCCGGTACGATGGTCATCCAGATCGAAACTGCACCCACACCGCACGCCCGAACGACTTGCTCAAACGACATAGTTGAAAAGGAGAAAGAAAGCAAAGGCCCGTCGAAAGACGATTAAAAGAAAGAAGGAAAATACAACGGGCGTCTTGCTGTTTCTAGAAAACTTGTGTGCGCACACACACACAAAATTACTTCAAGCAGCGTCAAAAGCTCTGGGCGAGTGGCGTTCCGGTGACCGGCGTCGCAGTGTTGTGCCCGTCGTGGCTTTGCTTCTTGGTGCCTCCAGATTTCGCCACTGCGGAACAAATGTGCCGACAGCCGTAAGCTTTTAGTTTTCACTTCCACATTTTTGTTTGCTTTATCCTTCCTTGAGGAATATTACTTGGAAGAAAGAAAAGAACACACACACACATGTGTGCACAAACAAGAGCTTTTTAGCCTCTCGGCATAGTTAGTAATACTTAGTTTCACTTTACGACGTGCCGTGATGGACACTACAAGCTGCACGGGGCAATCCCTAGTTCGTAGCTTGTCTTGTGACTTTGCGCTCTCCGTGTCGCTCCGCCAAACTGCAAGGACACGTGGCGCCCTCAGAGCCACGAATAGGCTCCTGTGGCTCGTAGCATCTTTTGCGGTTCATCGTAAGGTAAAACAAAGTGTACACCTCCACGCCGACTTGCCGACGCCAATTCGTGCTGTACACGGATGGGCAAAATACGTGCAAATATGTATCGAAATACAAATACAAAATACTTTGTAAAAAATGTATTTAATTACAACTCTAATTACATTTCCAAAAAAGAATTTAAGTATAAGATGCAAATACATACAACCAAATGTATTTGGTCTCCTCCAAATACTTTTCGAAATACATTCCTCAAAATTTGCGTCAGCGACTTCAGGGCACCTGCAACAGGTTTCTGTGTATCTCATTTTAATTTTGCATCACACACTCGGGAGTTAATCTGCGATAGTAACGTAATAGAAATATAATCACAAAAAAATGTAATCACTTGGACGTAATAGGTGAAAAATGTGCAGAGCTTCAAGCAGCTTTTTTT
This sequence comes from Ixodes scapularis, assembly GCF_016920785.2. NCBI lineage: Eukaryota > Metazoa > Arthropoda > Arachnida > Ixodida > Ixodidae > Ixodes > Ixodes scapularis. Next base: position 5,684,001 of record NW_024609884.1, on the reverse strand, counting down.
TGTCGATTACATTTTGGTATAGACCAACGAAGAACCGAGACGACCAAGATGCGCAGCACTAGCTAGAGAATGTTTTATTGTTGCAACTCGCACCAGTTACGAAAATCTGGACGACCCCCGCATTTAGAATATTCCAGGCAAAAATATGGATGGAAATCAGGCTGGAAAGCATCACAAGTTGTCACAGGCACTTATTTAGCCAGTCTGCCCATGAACGTCGATTTCGTCACTATTCTTGCCCTGGACTAGCGCCGTAATCACAAAGTCACTAAACGCTTGTGCTTGATTGAGAGACACTGCATTCGGTGCAGAACATAGTTTTCTTCCTGCTCTGGACAGTGACAATAAATTTGAGGGATGCATTTCCGCCCACAAAACTGTATTTAATTACAATTGTATTTGAAATACCCACATTTTAGTATTTAAATACACACATCAAATACATTACCCAATTTGTAATTAAATACAAATGCAAAATACACAAAGTATCTTAAATATATATTTCAAATAGTATTTGAAATACTGCTCATCCCTGGTGCTGTATATAGACGAGAAATATACTTATTTGTTGCATTAATATTCAGCTGTCTTCATGTCATTGCTGTTTGTTTAGTCAAAACTGAGCCTCTGATACCACTGTCGCAAATATTTAATTGACTTTGCGCCGCCATCCGCAGGAAGGCGCAGCTCACATTTCATTACATCGAACCGTTTCCATTGAATCGGTAACCCCACATGAGATTAAAGGGGCCCTGCAATCATATTTAAGGGTCTAACTTTTTTTGCGGTTTCCACGTTTGTTTGGGTTTCGGGCACGCCAGCGGGCACGGAGAGAGTAACTAAATATCAGTGCGTCATATTTTAACTGGACGACGCGGAAACGTCCTCCACCTACGGGGGTGACGCACGGTGTCGAAAGCGTGCAATAAGTGAGGTCTTTGGTCCTGGCCTTACTACTGGTCAGAGCTGCTAAAAGCTTTTTTTTTTAGTCTAAATACAAAATATAAGGGGCGCGAACTGTTTCAATTATGTATGAAAGTAGTTTTTGTTCAGTATTTTAGATCAGAAAAGAAATAAATGCAGTTTATAAAGTACGGAAAAAAGAAATGACCCGTCGACATACCCGCCACCAAGCGGTGGAAAAGACAGCGCATACTAGAAAGGGGTAGTGGGATCAGTCTTTAATTGCGCAGCAAATGCAATGCGAGTTGCCCTGGTCGCCCGCTTCATACAGCCTATCCAACACATGCTTTAGTGGCGCCCTCTCAAAAGTTGACATGGAGTGCGGCAGCCTGAGTGCTCGCTGAGCTAACTACCCCTCCTCCGGTTGACAGCCACGACCAACGACGTCATGAAGGAAATTATTTTTTGCTTGTTTTTGCAATTTTAATTTGCCTATAACTTTTAAAATAAAGTGAAATTCGAGAAAAGAAAAGTTTAATTAAGTTACTACATTCAGTGCACTCAGGTTCGGTGCAAATTAAAAACCAGTCAAAAAGTTGTTGCAGGGCCCCTTTAAGGTTCCGTTCCGATTCGGGCTCAACATCAAATGTTTGATTTTGGTGAGAGTTTTCAGTTCGGTTGGACACGCTTGTTAAAAGCTATATTCTAATTGTGCATGATCACAACAGCCGCTTTGTTGCATCTCGCGGTGCCAAGAACGACACCTTGTCCGTCTACAACTATTCAGTTTTGGTTACTTTACTGAGGATGTGCCATTTTCATCCTCGAAGGAGTATAAGCTAGTGAGACAATGAAGACGTCAGTCACCTCCGGTGCAATGATGCTGTTTCAAGAGCCACTTACCATGCGCTAACAAACTGTGCTTTTAAGCCCTACATGGAAATCGTAAGCCCTACATGGAAATCGACACAGCGCGCATAAGAACCGAGCCCATTCCATTCCCACTTCATTGCGGGCAAAAGGCATCTAATTCCATTCCCATTTCATTCCCCCGAGCACTGCCGCCATTCCATTCCCATTCCATTTTGAGGTCGTGAAAGTGCGGAATGATTCCGGAATCATTCCAGTTTCAGAGTGGCAAATCCGGAACACTGATCCATACGGTTTTTATTTCAGCTCAATATCGCACAAAACAAGGAGATAGAATCGATGAGAGTCCTTTTTCGATGACAGCGTTTGTCACCGCTGCCTTGGAAAACAAGGAGATGACAAGGGGAAGAGATCGACCTCTTAATCTAAAATTGAGGTCAGCGATCAAACTATTAATACGGGAAGGGTCCATAAGGGTCGCATGGGCATATTCCATGCAGCAAGCAGCCGGTCGTGGGCAGGCTGTCTCGGCGGAGGATCGTAGGAGCAGGTTGGAGTGCTTGCTAGGCCTATATTCTGCCGAGCTCGCCCTTGGTGGTCGCTTGGTTGGTGGGATCGTTGCCATTGTAGCTTTACCCGGGTTTGTGGATTGAGCATTTATGTTCATTGTGGTCGGTTTCAAGTACTTCTTTCTTTTTTCTTGCTGCTTGAAGTCGGGATGTGCGAGAAGAGCATGTAGAAAAATAAATGTCCATTGGTCGTTTCGACCAAGTAACTGAGCAATGCTGTCGGCCATGTTGATTTGATCGTAAAAAGTGCGCAAGACAGCTCCGGAGCTGTCGTAGGATTCCATCGTAACCTATGCAAAAGTTATGTTAATTTTGTTTCATGAATATGAATTTGTTATGTTTTATCGTATGCACATTTTTGGCATAAGATTGTTTCGTGAATCTGGCCTCAGCTGTTTCACGCTGCGATAAGGCGCTGATCTACCCGCTGGACGGCATTCGTAAGATTATTAAAAAAATCTGGAGGCTGTACATTCACCGGTGATAGATATGGAATGCGTGAGGGAGTATTAACATGTCACAATTCACCGTTGTTCTCCTGCCCCCATTCGCGCTAGCGGCGGCATTTATTCGTCGAACGACCTTTCATAGACAGATAATTTCGTCAACACAGCTATGTTTCGTCGACAGATTCATTTCATGTCGACAGCATCGAGGTTTCTACACATCCCCGGTGGCCAGCAATTCAACGGTAACGAGAAGCTTAGGTTCTCGTCACCATTGACGAGAATGGTGACCAGCAATTCAACGGTGACAAGATCCACCGATGACGAGAAGCTTACTTCTCGTCACCGGTGGATCGGTTGGGCAAACGGAAGAGAAGGCAAACAGTTAAGATCAGCAGGAATCGCAGAACGTGCGTCGCAAGGAACAAAAAATGAGAATACAGCACCGAAGTTGCCAGACTGGAAGGCACACGGGAAAGTTATGCGTTATTTATGGCGAAAGATATTGAAGGAAATGTTTCTTGCATTTTCGAACATTCGATGACAAACTCTATCATAGTAGCTAAACTTTCTTCGTACCATCTGAAGCAAATAAATTGGTCTTCAAGTACAACATTACTATATTTTGACTTAAAATACCATACTAGACCGATAACAACCAGCGGAAAAAAAGGATAAACAAAATGACTGGCTTGTTTCACCGATAGATGGCGCATCTTACTGCCCAATCAAAAATAATTATTGTTGTTCTATAACCAGCCGTTTATTACAGTACCTAGGTACTTTCCCCTTCCTAGGCACCGTGGTTTACCAAAATGGGTTTACCATCGCTTCGAGAAAACCGGCCCAGGAGTTAAACAGCTAAAGTCGCTTGATGTAGCATCGAATGCGCCAGTGCACGAGGCACGGGTCTCGTGCAAGCAAATGGCGACGCAGCGCTGAAGGCGGCGCAGCGCTAAAGGCGATGCAGCGCTGAAATAAGCAGCCCTTGGAAGCGAATGGTTGGTGGCACTTGGAAGAAACTAAAGCGTGGATGTTATCAAGGGGCTTTAGGCATAGTGCGACATCATGCTAGGGAAGGATGGGACCCTGCTTGTGGTTGACTTTGCACCACGAGTACGCGTTTTTAAAGGCGAAGGATGCTGCCAGCAGTTCGGGCATGCGCAGGCAGCCACCATATTTTCGAAAGAGGTACCTAGTTTTCGACGTGCAAACTTAAAACAATGCTGAGCTTACACTGATGGTGTTTGAGCAGTACGTGCAGAATTTCCTGGTGCAGGTGTGATTGCGTTATGAGGAAACAAAATCAATATGCCGCCGACGAAAGATTTTGACGCCATGGAGGGTTGTGTCATGAAAAGAAGCTTTAGTGATGGTTCAAGTCGTATAAATTGCTGGGATCCTAGAGTAATTTGGCGAGGTGCAGCTGTGAGCTCTTCCAGGTGATGAAGTTTCTGATTTTGCGAAGCGCTGGTAAACAACAAAAGGGTCACCATGTCGCATTTACTGGTGGTTGTCGGAATATTTGAATATTGGCATAATGAAGCCAAAGGCGAAGGGTGTCCACGTGGGAAATGGATGAAGTCGCTACAAAGTCTCGAACAAATATAAATAGAAAAAACACGACGCAATTTACAGAGGCTCCCGCCAAAACTGGCCGTCAGCTTGACCACTAGCATAGTGGTTGTTGGTGCTCCGTCTGCACTTGCACGTACCCGACTGGTTTAATCTCAAGTCGTAACTTACAAAAGTGACCTTTAGGGTGCCAAACTCAAACCTTCGGTTTCCGCCACCAGTCCCAGAACAGCCGTGACAAGGAGTTCTTTGTGGCTTTTCTTTGGAGAAAGGAGAAATACCGCAATCAGTTTTATACTATGGTCTCTGACAAGATGAGATTTCCAGGGAGAAGTTTCAGTTGTCGCGCTACCTTCGATGCGGCTTTGATGTCTCACAAGCCTCGAGCGTGTGCTCGCAGCCAAAGCACCTCCAGCTCGGGGAGTGTGAGCTGGAGGCCTGGCATCCTTGCCGTTCTTACCTTGCCAGTGGCTGTAGCTCTTAATTTCTCCTAACCAGAGTGGTAATACGGAGGATGCTTTGGCGTCGGTAAAAGCTCGCGGAACAACGGGTCCACCTATAGTCTGTGCATCCGCAATTGATATCTTTGTTGAATGTCATTTGTAGGGATTAGAGGAAAGGTTTACAGGCAGCATTTACGGTGGGAAAAGGTGGGGCTTCGTCTAAGGTGTCAGTGTTGTTCGAGCAGTTCTCTTCTACCCCTCGCTCCTCTTGTTTACTGTCGAGCAGCGGGCGAGCATGCCTTTCGGAACGACGTTCGGCGCTTTTCGCAGAACGCCGGCAATCTGGCCGCAGTGTCTTTATGGTTTGTTGGGACATGGGGTTTGCTTGAAAGCTTGCTAAAGTGTTGCGGTGTTTTCCGATTGCAGGCTGGGCATCCACCGGGCTGCTTTCAGCGGAGTGGTGGTGCGTGGTGCTCACGAATGAGACGCAGTGTGCCAGTTGTTTCGTGCAACTGTGCCGATTGATCTGAGGAGAGACATTCCTGTCGTGCGCCCACCGGATTCCTGCCACCGCAACTCGTCTCCTTCGGAACCCCGCCTCGCCGGAAAGAACCGTGTCGTCATCGTAAGCTGCTTCAACGGTAAGCGTTGGCGGGAGTAGGAGGCGAGTACTTAGCTTTTGGTACAGGTTTATTGCTGCTTGTGGTACAGGGCTGGCTGGCTGTTACTGCCCCAAGGCATCGTGGTTCAAGCATACAAGTTTCACTTCAGCTCTCTTAAAGAGGTACTGAACTTCCCAAGGACATTTTTTTTAAGTGTCTTGATTGGACATGTATCTCCCCGATAGAAAAAAAATTTCAAGCGCAACATTATCTACTATCTATGTTGCAAGGCACTTTGCGATTCTGTAACATGCTTCTAATTCAAAACGAGTTGCAACATAACTTTTTGGGGGGGGGGGGGGGGGGGGGGGAAGGGAGGGGGGGGGGAGGGGGGGAGGGGGGAGGGAGGGGGGGGGAGGGTGAGGGAGAGGTTTATTTCCACGGCAATTATCTAGGCACTTAATAAATGTTTTTAGTAAACATTATATTCACACGGTGTTTTGCTATACTGGGGCTACTCATAGTTTTGAAATTAGCCGCTCCGCACATGTGATATGCATGGTCGCCGCATGTCGGCGGCACATGTTTCTGGTAACTGCAGTACCGGCTCTTCCGATTCTGGCTTTTAATGTTTCCCAGATTTGAACTCTGAGGATGGCAGCTTACCAACCGATAGAGAAGCTGTGTAAAGCAGGTCTGGTTCGGAATCTGAAACCGCCAGGATATCGTGGTAATGGAACTTGCCAAAATGAAAACCGAATGAAAGAAAGGTGACAACATTTTCTCCCTCAATATTTCCATTTGATGCTTCTGAACCTGAGTAGCTTGCAAGGCTACAAGAACTTACATGCCCAGCTAAATAATTAAGAAAAAAGCCTGTGCATTGGCCCTTTCTTCATGTTATTCCTTTGGAAACAAAACCTGACCACGTGAAAACATCTTTTGGGAAAAACTATGCACTTAAGGGGTTAATGAAAGATTTTTTTGGTTCCGTGTTATTTTTCGTAGTTTGGGCACGTGCAGAGCAAGTCATTGCAGTCTTTGGTAAGGATGAGACCGACATAAACATTTGCACCTAAAATTATGTCTGCACTATGACCATGACATGAGGGTGACACGCCACACTTTCTGTTACCCTGCAGACTTTCTTTCTATGCCAAAGAAGCTTTTTGGCATTATTATTCACCATGCTTGGCTCGCCGCTTACTCTGTGCAGAAGAAATTATGTGGGACCCTTTTTTTTTCTTCTCTACTGCCGAATTTGGTACACAACCCTGCTCTTCAGAGGCTTCAGTAAGGTCTTTGCTGTGGCTGGCTCGACCATTTCATTAAATTGGGCATGACTTAACCTTGATCTGTCGTGCATGAGCTACTAGTGAGTAGCAAACTCTGAACATTTGGCATCATGCAAACTGAGTGGTTGGTGCGAGCCTATCCACACCACCAAAAGTCAAAACCAGAAAGTATGTACTTTATCATATAATAATGATGTTTATTTCCACCATAAGATGGCGGCAATCAGGGAAAAAAGCTGTCGGGTGCAGCTTGACGGGTCCCTAGCCACCTACAGAAAGCAGCAACAGAGCCGGGAAAAACAGTAATCAAGCGAAAACAAAAAATTGTACAAAGATCGTTGCTATCACAACATTTTAAGCACAAATTTTAATTTTTTTTTTTTAACATTAAGGCATGACGGATAGCAGAGATAAAATCATACAAAACTAGGCACAAAGACTACAAAGAAAGGCAACTGCCTTTAGCTGTTGGAGAAAAAGGGTGATTTTACTTTTCTTAGGGATAACTTATCCCAATCCATACTTTTTAGCCATATACAAATTGAGTAGATTGTATATGATATTTGTGATGTCTGTGCCAATTCTTTTTCATGGATACCTTTGCCATTGTTGCAACATTGGAGGTTTCTTTGGTTGTGCATGGCTGTGCTTCTGGAACACTCCATGTGAGTGGATGTAGTCTTTGATCTCCGAGTTCATTCCAGGCCAGAAGATGCACACTCTTGCTCTTCGAAGATAGCTTTCACTTCCTTGGTGAGATCCATGAGGAGTTTATCAAATGCGTAAGCATTTATACCTCTGGTGCATGCAGCCGTCTTTTGTTTAGACTGTCATAGTTCACTGGTCTCATGTGGTTGCGGCGCTGTTCCTGCTGTGCTCTTTCGCTTTGTTTGTGTGCTCGTTACGTCCACTTTCCCTTGTTCTTGCGGGGGTCACAATGACAGGAGGTGCAGTTCACCACGCATGCACCGTCATGCATTTCCCAAATCACTCGGAAGTGCACGCGTGCGGGCTTGGTCGTCGTGGTTATTGTGTCGTCTTCTAGCTCATTGCCGCTTCGAAACTGCACTCGCGTTAGAAAATTCATACAACTACGCATACCTCCGTGGCACACACAATGTCCAAATGTTCAAGAAGATTCCTGCTCGTCGTACTTCAGTGTTAGTGTAATATTCTAAGTTGAAAAGGGGACCAAAACTACATGGTAAGAAAAGGTGGTTGCTGTCCAATGATTGAAGCAGACGCCCGGAGGCGTAGGGAAGCAGACCAGCCAAGTCAAGGGTCAGCGAGCATCTGTTCTTTTTCCGCCCCGCGCAAGGCGCGTGCCGTTCGCTCGTGTTTATTGCACGGTCGGCGTGAGACCGGTAGCACCATCTTTTTTTAATTCAAAGAATACAACATTCTCCCTCTCTTAACAGAAAAAGAAAACCCGGGAGGGGAGAATTACGTTAGGACACTTAAATATTAAAAAAGAATGCACTAAAAAAAATCGAGCAAGTATCATTATCGCATTTCACGGAAACGTCCAGAAGTACTGTGCAAAAAAAATATAGTGATACCTGACACTGCGCAAAGTCTTAACACTGGCAGAAAGTCTTAATACCTGCAGTACACAAAAGTCACACGCCACAGAAAAGAAAAATTGTTCACACGATTGTCTTTAAGAGCACAGCTTTCTCAAAATATTTCACGTAAATGTAGTAACTCCGACTTCCCCCTTCCATGAAAAATAAATTTGTACTTGTAGGTAAATGACTATTTTAAGATATTTCAATATGATGATACATGTTACAACAAATCAAATGTCCAGGGCACCTTTGTGAGTGTGGTTAGTAGGTTAGTAGTGTGATAAGCATGCAGTGTAGTTTGTATTCAGTGTTTGCCATGGACATCTGTTGTTGCACCTTGGCCAAGGTTTTCCTATGACAATGAGACTGTTCAAAACTATGCATGATAATCAAAATAATATTTAAAGCACATCACTGGACTCAACCTGCCCACTGTTAACTGACACCGCCATGATGTAGTCCTTGAACTTTGCCGGAACTCTCTTCTTGCGGGGTGGTCGGGCTGGTACCGGTGGTGGCGGTGAAAGAGTAGGCGGAGTGTGGTACTGCGGTTCAGTATTTAATGTTGAGCTGGGCCGAGATCCGAGCGGTGTGCTCGCCCTCGGCGGATGGAAGACTGCGTCGGACGGCTGGGAAGCCTGTGCCCCAGCAGACTTTGAAGGAATAGAATGACCCTGGGCCACAGCAGGTAGGCAAGGATCCACGGCGGACCCAGGTTCTGGACCAGCAGGACCAGGAGACACAGCAGGAGGAGGCCCACTAGGCCCTGGCACAGCAGAGTGCTCAGGTTGCACAGCATGCCCGAGGTTTCCCAAGGAACCCAGGCCAGCAGCTGTAAATGACGGATCAGACTCCACAGGGAAACCCGGTTCGGGAAGCGCAGCATCTGGTTCCCCAGGAGAGCGGAGTACTGGCTGCCCACTGTACCCTTCAGGTGGCGGAGAACCACCGACAGATGCTTGGATATTATGTTCAGGAGCACGGGTAGATGCATGGTGGACCAAAGGATGTGTATGTATATGCCTATAAGTGGGAACATGCATTTTATTTTCATCTTCATCGCTATCCCAAGACTGATCAGGAAGGTCCACAGGAACAGGAGGCAGACGAGATGTCTTTGTTAACTTCATAGCATTCCAGCGTCTACCGTCGTCCAGTCGATATGTGGCAGGTCCCAGTTGTGTATGTATCCAATGAGGTTCAGAGTATGTACTATGCAGTTTATCATGATGATTGGGCTTGAATACACGAACTGTTTGCCCAAGACGAAACTGTGGCGGTCGTACAGCACGTTGATGATCAAAGTAGGACTTCATTTTCTGTTGATATACCGTATTTACTCGATTCTAAGCCGGCATCGATTCTAGGCCGACCCCGCAAAAACGGCAGGGCCGAAAAAAAAAAAAAAAAATTCTCGATTCTAGGCCGACCAAAAAGTATAGGAAAAACACCATAAATTAAACACAGAACGGAATTTATCTGCAATGTACAGCACTATTTCGGTCACTAATCCGACGGCATGCTCACGGTTAATGTCCGCATTTTTTCTGATCATTCGTCATCCTCACTCGTATCTTTGTCACTGACCACTTCCCACAACGCGTGGTCATCCGTACCGTCCAGGGCATTCGAGATGCAACACTTTCGGAACGATTTTACTATCAGTTCCGCCGGGATGTCGTCCCATGCGGCCGCGATCCAGCTCGTGGTGCCTTCCCTTCCGCGGTCCTGAGAACGCCATTCTTGTTGCCGCACATGCAAAGAGCTGACCACGCTGCTTTCTCCAGCGACGCACATTTTTTTCGTCCACGCCGAAGTCGCGCTGGGCTTGCAGGTTGGACGAGTGTTCAGCAGCCAAGACAACTTTCCTCTTAAAAGCCGCGGAGTAGTGGCATCGACTGGTCGATGCCATAGCGTCGAGTAGAGACGAACGTTCCGTGCGTTCCGTGGTACACAGCGTATCTTCCCGAAGCGATGTAGACAAGATGGCGTCCCGCTGTCATGGCGGAGCCGGATCCTCGTATCTAGGCCGACCCCCGAGTTTCGGATTTAATTTTTTTGGAAAAACTATCGGCCTAGATTCGAGTAAATACGGTACGTGGACTCTTTCGGGAAGCTGATTTCGTTTGTCGGAGAAGTTATCTGGAACTTCCTTCGTAGGCATACCTTGTAGATCAAGTCTTGAGCGATGAATCCGCCCGTGGAGACGTGATGGTGCAAACCCAGTTGCAGGATGCACAGTTCGACGATGTGCTTCTAGATGATCACGAACAGCATCAGGAAGCGAACAACCTTTTACTACAGCGAGTTGGAGGCAAGGCTTCAGGACACGATTAAATCTTTCGACCTGCCCATTACATTGAGGATGATACAGAGCTGTTGTCCTATGTTCAATACCATGCTGACGCAAGAAATCTTGGAACTCGCGAGACACAAATTGGACACCATTGTCAGAGACAATCTCAAATGGAAGTCCTTCCCGGCAAAAAACGTTCTTCAGGAACGATATAACTGTGGCTGACGTTACGGAAGATGTAGCTTGGACTTCGGGCCACTTAGAGTGGTAATCTATGAGAACAATGAAGAATCGCTGAAACGGTGGCGCATGATCAATCGGGCCAACAATATTGATTCCGAGCTTCTCCCAAGGTTGGCTTGGAAACTTGATGGGCTGTAGAGGAGCTGGTGCCGCCTTGACTGTTTTGTCCGGTGAGTGACACACTGTGCAATTTTCTATCTTCACTTTGATCTGTTGGTTCATCTGAGGCCACCAGTAGTGTTTGCGGATTACACTTGTGGTTCTTGATATTCCTTGGTGGACTTCATGCGCCAGTTCAATTATACAATCACGTAGTTTCACAGGAACAACCATCTTTTCTCCTTTGTATAGAATCCCTTCGTTCAAAGAAAGTTGATCTCGTACCTGATAGTAAGGTCGTAGATCTGCAATTGAGTTATTGTCTTGCGGGCAGGATGAAGTAGTGTAACGAATCTTTGATGGCAGGACTGTGTCGTTGGCCTAGCCTCTTGAAAACCTTGTTTAGACAATGGAGCCATGATGGTAGAAACTACTTCCTCGTCGAACTTCATGCCTTCTTCAGTGTCGGGCACTGGTAATCTTGAAAATGCGTCAGCGACGACATTGGCTGCCCCTTTCTGAAATTCCATCTTGAAATTGTAATTCAACAGTCTTGCTGACCAGCGGGTGATTCGTAAAGGACGAATTCCGGAACCTTTGTTTGAAAGTAAAGTAACCAATGCTTGATGGTCAGTTCAAATGACAAACAATCTTCCCCACAAGTAAGCATGCCACTTCTCACAGGCCCAAAGACATGCGAGTGCTTCCTTTTCGCCAGTTGAATATCTGCGCTCAGCATCAGTCAATGAGCGAGATGCGAAAGCCACAGGACGAAGTTGATTACCATACTGTTGTTGTAAAACAGCACCAAGACCATATTGTGAAGCATCTGTTGCCACGACTATAGGTAATGTCGGGTCAAACATGGACAAAATAGGAGCTTTCTGGATGGAAGCCTTTACATTCTGGAAACTAGCCTCCACTTCCGGAGTCCAGTTGAAATGAACACCCTTACGAAGAAGTCTACGCATTGGCTCAACGATGGTGGAGCAATGTGGGATGAACTTACTATAGTATTCAACAAGACCCAAAAACGCTTTTAACTTTACTGGATTTGAAGGTGTTTGAAAATTTAGGACTGTATCTACCTTAGATGAAAGGGGTGCTAACCCTTTCATGGAAAGAAGGTGTCCCAAAAATGAAAGTTCTTGAACTCGAAAGACACCTTTACGATTTAATTTCATTTCCGCTTGGGAAATACGACACAACACATGACGGAGGTTCTCATCGCGTTCCTTCAAAGGGGATCCATAGACGATGATATCGTCCAAGTAGAACCAGACACCAGGACAGTCCTTGAGAAGTTTAGACATGATTTGTTGAAATGCTGCGGGTGCAGATGCCAACCCGAAGCAAACTCTCTTAAATCTAAATAAGCCCTCATGTGTGATGAAAGACGCGAGGTCCCGACTCACCGGGTCGAGACGAACTTGATGATATGCAGATGCCAGATCCAGTTTTGAGAAGACTGCTGCTCCACGCAAAGAATTCAAAAGTTCATCAATATGAGGAAGCGGAAATGAATCTATGAAGACAGCTTTGTTCGGCTCCCTAAGATCAACACACATTCAGATGTTACTGTCTGGTTTCTGTACGATGACGATGGGTGACACCCATTCAGAAGCATCGACACGTTCAATGACACCCTGTCGTTCTAACTTGAAAATTTCTTGAGAGACACAATCCCTTAGAGTCATCGGGAGACGTCGGAGCTTCGATTGTACAGGTGGAACAGTATGTCGCACCTTAACCTTATCTGTGTGGTTTTTTACCAGACCCAATCCAGGACTGAAAAGATGTTTGAATTCTTCGAAACCTGGTGGCAACTTGGATGTATCTCGTGTGGATGCATTTGATGTAACAGGAACATTGCTTGTATTTCTATGATGACTTGTTGGGTCTATATATGCAGAACTTGATGGACTCGCCTTCGTAGGATGATGGTGTGGTCGTTGAAGTCCTTGACTCTCAGGATGGTGTTACGGACTTGAATCGTCCAGGACTTTCGGTGTGGTTTCTTAGAAACCAGAAGTGAAGGTGAAGATGAAGGACTGTTTACATCCAGAGCTGAAGCCAGTCCGGAACTTGCAGCTCGTTGCAACCCAGAAGATGAAGGACTGTTGATATCCGGAACTGATGCCAGTCCAGAACTTGCAGCTCGTTGGAAACCAGGAGGGAGCGTGGCTTGATGGGACGACACGGTGGCCGGTCGTTGCTGCGGTTGGGTCGCTGATTTCACATCAGGTCGTGGTGCTCCTCTCCTTTCAGCTGTGTTGGTATATAAACATTGGTATTTAGCACCATTCAAAACAAGCTTCAAGTCGCGGACAGCATCGATGCCAAGTAGTGAGCGTCCAGTCTTAGTGGTGTAAAATTCCAAAGCCGCCCATCGATCTTTAAAGATTACTTGTCCAACAAAGCATCCCAGGACAGGGATCGCATCCTGCATGTAGTGTACGAGAGTCTTCGGTGGTGGATGTAACTTTATGCTGTTATCCCTGTTGATTTCATTAAATGCACATTCACTCAAGATTGATACTAAGGAACCCATATCAACAAGGAGGTGGAAAGGAATTCCATTTACCGTGATCTCTGCAATGAAAGCGTCTCGATACACGGTGCCGCTGTCGCCTCGCTCCGCCATCTCGACAGGAAGCGGGTTGTCTTCCAGGAACGTCACACTTGACAGCTGATCCTGAGCAGGAGGGGGATCCGCCAGGCCCACCAGGTTAGCCCTGGCTCCTCTGGACTGCCGGTCGGCGAAGGTTCGCCGCGAGTCACGGCCTTGCATTGGGAACGAAGACTGACGCCGGTCATACATGAAGGCAGAGGACGGTGGACGACGGCTCCGACAAACTGCCGCGAAGTGGCCCAACTTCCCACACAGGAAGCAGGTTGCCTGAGCCGCCGGGCACAGTGCGCGTTCATGATTATGTCGGCCGCAAAAGTAGCAGGATCACGACCTCCCCATCCAATCCGTGGCGGAGCAGGATCACGACCTCGCTGCTGCGGAAAAGACCGCGCCGTAAACCGGGGCACGTGACCAGGGACGGCCGGGGCCCAAGACATCCTGGATCCAGGCTGCGACGGGGTGTATCCATGGTAGGGCCACGGGTGGTAGCTGGGTTGGCCATCTTGAACAGCACCGGTGGAGGAAGACGGCCATGGACCGCCATCTTGAAAGCTCGGCCGACTCGGCGTTCGAATGGGCACGCGCTCCTGGACGCGCTGAACTTCAGCCGATGCCGATGCCCGGGGTTGTTCGTGACGATAAAAGGATTCCGCCTTCTTCGCGGACTGCTCATATTGAAGCTAGCTAACTGGATAGACCTAGATTGCATAGGCACCTCACTGCCGGTACATTCTCGAAGAATTCGATCCTGGACGCGTTTCGAGTCCAACCCTTCCAGGAAAGCCTCACACAACCGTTCATCTAGGTTGTCCCCGAAAGCACAAAACAAGCCCTGCCGGCGCAGCTGGGCGAGGAACTCGCTAACTGTCTCTTTGGGACGCTGAATCATCTCTCGAAACTTCCTGCGTTCTAGCAAAACACAGCCGGAAAACTCAAAGTGATTACCGACGGCTTCTAGAAATGCGTGGAACGCGTTGGTTCCTTCAGCGACGGGCGTCTCATCGAGTTGAAAGGCATCCACGATGCGCTGCCCTTCTGTACCCAGCAAAGAAAAGAGCATGGCTTTCTTACGACGAGGTTCGACTGTGTGTAACCCCGACGTGTCAAGGAACGAGAGGAAGGAACGCTTCCAGACAGGCCAAGCCACGGCTGGCGAACCGGGTACAGCTAAGAACACGGCCGGCGGAGGGAACACTGTCGGCCCGACCGACGCAACTGACGACGTTGCAGTGGAAGAAGGAGATGAAGTTAATTTTTTTTTAAGGGTTATATGAAACGCAAAAGTGGAAGTACTGGGCGAGGTTGTGTGCAGACAGAAACGCACCCTCAACCCCTAAAGACAAGGATACCCAGGCGAAAATTTTCAACTCGGACCAATTGGTCCCAGTTGCAACTGGTTTATGGAACAATTCCCATTTGCAACTGGTCCCAGTTAGAGTTGTCCAACTGGTCCCAGTTGGAGTTGGTCCCAGCTGGAATTGGTCCCAGTTACAACTGGTCCCAGTTGGAGTTGGTCCCAGTTACCGCTGGTACCAACTCCAACAACAATGAAACACGGCACAAAATGGAAGGTTGACAAGGCTTTATTGTCAAAAACTTGGAGAATGAAACTAAATAATAGGTTCGGTGACGTAAACGCACCGGGTTTAGCCACTTGCTTGCGACGGTTGAATCGCTTTTTCAGAGGTAAGATGGAAGATCGGCCGCTGGCGTCTGTTATAGTGAAAACGTCCTCAGCTTCTCTCCCCACCGCGTGAAGAAAGGTGCTCACCCGTGATCCCGCGTTGCGCAGGTGAAGTCCTGATAGGATGCGGTAGCGCTCCCACCTTGCAATCTCTGTCACAACAGTCGAACGTTTTTGAGGTAGACCTCCCGCCATTTTAGCCATTATACTCTCCGCGGCGTTTTCTCTTCCGCCCGGTCTACGTGTTTCCGGTTTTTCCTGGGTGCCCTCCGATCGCTGAACTGCATCTTTCCATCCTCGAAGTTCACCGCCGCCACCATGGTGTGTGTACAGTTAGGTCCAAAGAAGCGCAGCTGTAGTTTTGACATTTTCATGACGACGCCAACTTGGGTGATGGTGACCCTCCTCTACCGCGTCCGTCCGACTCCGGCGTCAGCATAGGCAGCGCCATCTGTCGACAGCGCCTACCACTAATCCGCACCCGCGTGCCACGGCGGCCGGCTAGCTCTGATTGGAATTATAAAAAAAAGAAAGATACTGTGGGTATTTAAATAAATGTTTTATATATTTTAATAATGCACTAAATGTTCATTAAGGTGAACACATTTTGTCACTAATTATATTTTCCAATTAAAAAATTATTTACTTAATTAAAATTTTTATATTATTTTTATAAATATATAAATGTACCCAGTAATTAAAACAATCCCTATTTGTATAAATTTAAAAATGTAAGTATTTTTAGTTTACTTCATTAGCAAAGGTGAATAGACCTCCAACTTGTCAAAATCATTGCCCCGTGTGAACTGGGAACGGGAAAGGCATTTGAAGTCCGACTGGGAATCGCTCCAACCAGTTACTTTCCTAACTGGTCCTAGTTCACTCCATTCCCAACTGGGAATGGTTCAAACCAGTTGACTCCCAACTGGGGATGGTTCAAACCAGTTGATTCCTCATCTGGTCCCAGTTGGACTCCTATTGGTCCCAGTTGATTCCCAGTTGGTACCAGTTAGTCCCAGCTGAAAGCAGTTGAGGTGCCAACTGGTCCCAGTTAGAAATTTTCGCCTGGGCTAAGCCTATACAAGAACATGGAGAGGCGCCGAAACGAAGACATCGGAGCACATATAAGGGGAAAAACACACATGGCCCCAAACATTGCTGGAGTTCTAGCCGAATTCGCTTGCCCCCGAGAGACCAAGCAGCCCTCTCACACCGTACCCGGGCTGGACGGCTGCTGTGTCGTTGATCTCAAAGGTTGATCAGTTAATCATTTGAATTTCAATTTCTTATATGTTGTCACAAATGCGGCTAGGATTCCGCGTGTTTTCTGAGATTTTTCTCATGAAGTCGGAAGATGTTTGTTTTTAGTTCATTTTTCGCTGATAATTCTGGGTTTATCAGAGTTTATTTTTGTCAAATTCCCAATCTTTTAAATTCGGATTTAATTTGCCTGTGTTGTTATAATTACAAAAAAAACTTCAAAAGCAAAATAAAGTCCGGGTACCATGACCCACTGTCTTGAAGGAACCTCAAAGGGCAAACCCCTTTTGTGAGTAGTTCTACGTATATATTTCAAAGGAAACTGAAGTGGCATGCCCCAGGACCAGTGACACTGTGCTCATATAAAGTTTATTTGTAAAACACCATCTTTTTTTTTCTGTCGTTTTGATTTTGAAATTTTGTGTTTTTCAGAAAAATATATCGACGGAAAATGTACCGGCGATTGTTCTCGATTTTCGTTGTGGTTGGCTTAGGGGTTCTAGCATTCACTTTTCGCCAATTGAGGCCGAAATAAAGTATGTTCTGGCCTAAGTATGCTCACGTGCCTAGGAGCCTAGGAGCGCTTGATCTGGTTGTGGCAGGAAGTATCATATTTATTTGAACCTAGGCCGCTATTGATTCTATGCCGACCCCTCAAAAATTGAAAGAAAAAAAAACAACCCTCGATTTTAAGTTGAATCAGAAGAAAAAGAGAAATGCAAATCTACCAATTAAAAATAGAATAATATTGCCACGTGCGTCGGCGAGCGAGCGACTGCGTGCGTGGCCGAGTGGTTACCGCGCTTGACTGTCGCGCGGAAAATCTAGGTTCGATTCCAGTCGGTGGAATGCCCTTCTATTTATTCTTTCAACATTGCGTTCTCGTGAGTTCGAGAACATTCTCGACTGATCGAGTTCCGAATTTTCTGGTCGAGAATGTTCTCTAACTCACGAGAACACAATCGTCGATCTGCGCGTCAATAACCAGGGACTCCTCTTCTTTGTACGCCTTTTATTTACGGAATATTTTTTCAGTGATATATGTAGTGCAACATGGAATGGTTCACTCAATATATAGCTCTGAGTGGGTATCTTACGCTTAATGGAGACCAATACCCATGAGGAAGGACATTCCTTGGTCATCCTGCTGAGCAACAGAGCGCAGCCACAACGGTAGAGTAGAGAGCCCTGTTGGAAAATGACTAGTCGAGGGCGATCCTGTCTCGCGCCTGTGACATTTTTCGCTGAACAAGATTGTGTCTGGGACTGAGGACGAAGAAGAAGTGTTGGTGGCGCGAGGAGGGACATTTTGGTTTTGGAACGACGAGGAAGCAGGGCAATTGTCAGGATGGATTTTACCGTGGGCATGTAAATATTAAACCAAGTCCTTTTTATAAGTCAGTTCGTTGCCCCACTCATTACGCATAAAGCCCCTTGCCGTTTATGCCTTCTTTCTGAACATTATTTGTTCCGATCTTTATGAATGAATATCCTCTATGCAAGATATAAGCGACGCGTTGTATATGACATGTTCGACTCTAACACCGCACCGTGAACTTCTTTCATATATCGCGGGTGCATTAAAATAGTCACATCTTCAATGCTAAAGTATCGGGTTTGTTAGTGCGGTAAACATACAAATACCCAAAGGTCATGCCATAAATGGCTTACGTGTTAGGCAGTAGGGTGTCCAGCTAAGTGAAAGCTACGGTGGACCTTCCCGTGCTTTGTTTGTTCCGAAGCAAACAGGCATTCACTCGACTTTTGACGTCAGGTGGTCGACAGGCTGGTTCATCTTCTGCTTGACAGTTGGGTAAATAAAAAAAACTAGGCAACGAGGCAGCGACGGCGCTGCGCCAAACAGACCAACCCCCCTCCCCCCATCCCGCTTTCTCCCCTCCTCCTCCTTTTTTCCCGCACGCGCACGCGTATTCAGACGAGCGCTTGCCTGCGACCTTGATGTAGACGAGAAACCTCTTCCGCTCGTTCTTTCCCCTCTGTTTTTGTGCTTCGCACAGGTAGCGAAGGGCGGAATACTGACGAATACTGTTTAGTTTTATACGGTTGGTCGACAGTGATATTTAACCACGTTGACCAATATTTTACGGTTATTTTTTATAGTGTACAACACTCCCGCATCAACTGGAAGCCAAGCCGCAAATAGCCGTGCAGTTGATGAAAAAGGGTGGGGTTGCTCAGAAAACATTTCTGAGCTTCCCAGAAAAGTATAAAAACCGGTCGAGTTCGCGCAACCGGCAGCCTTGAAATTTGGCGAGTGCTGATTTTATCGGATTTATCTGAAAATGCAGAAGCCACATGGGCAATAATTATCTTGGGCCATTTTTTCCTAGTTTGTACTTGGGACCATTAGTTCCGGGACCATTAGTTCCGGGACCATTAGTTTCGGGACCAGTTATTCCGGGACCATTTGTTCCGAGACCATTTATTCTGGGACCATTTGTTCTAGGACCATTTGTTCCAGGACCATTTGTTCCAGGACCATTTGTTCCGTTTCCCGAGAAGCTCATTGGGGCCAACTAACTTTACGCTGCCTAATGGTACGTTTACACTTGCGGATCCGCCAGCGAATCCGCCCAGCTTTTGCAGCTGAGGCGAAACGCTGGGCGGAAAACGCGGCGGCGAGCCGTATGGGTCCGGGACCTATTTCTGCCGCCGAACAAGGCGTTTCGCTGACCGGAAGTGACATTGTTGCGCAGCGCGACGCTGCCTACGTCATGAGTATGCATTGTTCTGGGAGCAGCAACGGCCTGGGAGAGACAACCGAGCCCGAGGTGGGACCTTTCGCGCCTTCTCGTCATATTTGACGGAATGTTACGAGAACAGCTGCCGCAGCCGGCGCCGCCGCTCGAAGGAAATATATGTAAATGCAACCCGCTCGTCGCCGCCACTGCACCGGATTTCTTCTCAGATGTAAACATACCATTAAAGTACACGCAGGGCTATTCACAGACCTCCAGCTTGTTATCCCTTGTCAGTTTCGGTTTCCTCACATGTCATAGTAGTAGTAATTTGGGAGCAATTTTTTTGTGAGGACATTCGTCCTCGCAAAAAAAAAAGAACAACAACAACAAAAACATCACACATGCAACATACACCGCAGCATTCGTTTCAATAAAGAACAAGCACAAAACAAGCATTGCAACCAGATAATTGATAATATGGTGGTCCCAATAACAATGCGAGGCACGCTGCGCTAACCGCATACGTTTTGCGGTAAAGATTACTGTTGCGTAGGGGTGTGCGAATAGTGATTTTTGAAACCGAATCGAATACGAATTGAATAATTATGGCACTGAATCGAATACGAATAGAATAATTTTCAAATAGTAAGTTGACTGCTACTTAAGGAGAGTACTGATTAAAAAAAAAAAACTTTCTATAATGTGTCTTAAAATCATTGTAACAATCCGACTAGACGACGATGATTAGACTTCTACGATATATATTTAAATAGAGACAAAAGCTACTAAATTGTTAGAATGCCAAACATAATATCAAGGTCCACGCGGATGCTGAACGTAAAATCACAGTTCGCGCGGAACTAAGAAAAAAAAATCCTACACCTTATCAGATTTTTTTTCAATAGCCATATGTGAGTGAGATGAGACAGTACACTATACATCTGATTTTCGCAGATGAGGAAATTGAGAAGGCTTGTTACGTCAGCTTGAGGTACTTATAGCTCCCATGCAAGAAAGCAAGCTTTTCCACGTGTTCTGCAGCAAGAGACTCTCATTGGCTTGTCACAGTGTTCGAGCACGTTGCGAACAGTCTCTCGCTCGCAACCTGGGTTGTGGGAATTGCCAGGTATTGTCGCGCCTCACATGCGATAGTTTTATACTTTTCTTTGCCTACAGTTTGCTACCAGTGGAATGGGCAATAGATACGTGGCAAAACTGGAGTGTGAAGGTAGTCGTAGACCTCTTGTATTAGACAACTTGGAGCATCAATCTTTTTCGGCAATACCTAGATGTTTAATATCTTCCACACTGAAGGCTGCTCACTGGTTTGAGATTGCTGTTCGGTGCAGCTTTCTTCGGACGCGAGCTGTGTTGAGTATGGTACGTCCTGAAGCATTGTACTTAGAAGGAACTTTACATTCTCTTTTTCTTCCTCGCTGTAGCAGATGTCTTTAAATCGAGGACCAAGGGAGGTGGCGAGGGCATGGGGTGACTCTTTGTTTACGTTTAGGAACCTTGTTTTCACTGATCTCAGAAGATTCTGGGAAAATGCCTTGCCTTGAGTTCCACTTGCGTCCTCAGAAAGCAACATCTTCACACAGTGAGCAAGTGGAACAACCATGGAAAGCGTTGGGAAAGACTCGGCACAAGCAGCTGTTGCGGTATCTTCAATTGGCTTCAGCACCAACACCAAGGCCGTACAAGACGCCATTCGTCCGTGGTCAAGTTCTCAAAGGTATCGGTTTCTGCCAGGTTAAGTGCAACAGCGGCCTAGAGCTTCAACAGGCGTGCCAGCATGGCGTACTTACTATTCCATCTTGTGGCTACATCTTGTAGCAGCTCAAGAGGAACTTATATGCCCATCCTCTTTTGTTTATCTATCAGTCTTGCCCTTGCACTGCTGCTCCGTTTGTAGTACCCCACATTTGGCGTGCACTTTGAGGCACACAATTGCGAATCCCTTGGTTTCTTTGTTGGCATCTTGAACGCCAAGCTGCAAGGTATGTGCAGAACAAGCAGTGTGCACCCACGGCGTTCAAACAATCGCAGAAACAAAGTTCCAGGCGTTTCAGTAACCATGAAGCAAGAAAGCGTCAGAGGTATGCCCCACTCCTCAGATATGTCCTCGATCAGAGAACGCACATTCTCCGCAGTGTGGCATTCACACATGCAGCGGTACGCAAGCACAATGCAGTAAAGGCACGAAGTTCTCACTCATCACATGGCATGTCACTAACACATAACTGTCGCCAGCTTGTCCAGCCGTCAGTGGTGATGGCGATACACCCCACGTCCTTCCATAGGACGCTGTGCAGCAAAGTGTGGAAAGCATATCTAGCAGCATCATACATTTCCGGTACGACAGTCCTCGAGAACGTCGTTCATTCGAGAGGGAACGTTGTACTCGAGCACTGCACATTTCTTCAGCTCCAGAAAAGCTGGTTCCACTGCGACTGTGTAGCAGTGCAAGCCAGTTGCGATGACGCTGCCAATTTTGTTTGTTACTGCCCTGGCGCGAACGCTCTGATTACTCAGGCGGGGCTTGAAACCCAGCATCATACTTGCTTCCTTGGACTTTGGACCATGACGTTGGTCTGCCATAGCAGCTGCGCTTTCATACTCCTTGCGGGCCCCGGATGACGCTTCAGGCGATTCAACAAAGGCGTCGTCGTGTTTGTTTGCGTTTTCAGGATGGCGCCACACACAAGGAACTTTAACGAGAGAACCAGAGAATTGCTGCAGAGTCCCAGGCATTCATGGCGGACGCCTTGGCAGCCGCCGTTGGAAGGGCCTTGGCCCATAACGTCACCGCCGGAGGGCCTCCGCCCCAGTCCACCCCCAGCCCCAGCCGCCACCCGTCGCCGCCTTCGGGGGACACCGTCTCCAACCTGGAGCTGACGCCCAGCCAACAGTCGCTGGCCTCCCAGCTTGAGTTTCAGCCCTCCGCTTTTGGGAATTGTCGAGTTTTAGATACCCCATGAATGACATTAGGTACCTCATAGTTTAGATACCTGGTATACCTCATGACATAATAAAATACATGGCACCAATTACCTGACACTCCAAAGAATATTTTGTATTTCTTGTTTACATTTTTTTTTCTGTTCAGACGTCCCGCACAACGGTTATGGTTGATGAAAACCTGCAAAGAATGATATACCTTATGATTACATAACTTCCCATTTCTGCCTTAGAATCATAATACATTACAGTATTGCAATTTCTCCTTAGTTTGGATTAGAGTAGAAACTCTACCCTCTTCCTTCTCCTTTCTACCTCGTACGCTGTCTGTTGTTAATGTAGGAGGCGGTAGCAGCACTTGAATTATTTCGTCAACTCCACGGATTCACTGGGCGTGGTGTGGAGCCGCGACTCCTCAGCCTCCAGGAGCTGCAGCTTCTGGACGTAGTTTGCGATCTCGAGGTACAGGGCCACCTTGACGTCCGCCAGGTCCTGGATCTCCGCTTGCGGCCGGGAGATTTCCTCGTCCTTTGCCAGCAGGTCCCGGTTGTGCATCTCCCGCTCATGGTCCAGCAAGTGGACCGGGAGCGTCTCTATGGATGCCTGACTTCATCCGAAACTAGTTTTCTTGCTCCTGCCAGCAAACTGGTTCCGAGCTCGGTTTGTCTCACCTCTGTTGCCTTGAGAGCAGCTATTGCATTGATTTCGAAAATCATCTCGTCGCTCAGTACTTGCTGGCGGGTGGTCTGCACTCCTCCTGTGGAGTTGGTTCAGTAGAAATCGTAGGAATAGCATCTTTTTTCAACATCTTTCTACGCTTACCTGGGCAAAAATCTTCAAGGGTGAAGTGAAGGCTGCACATTTTTGAGTAGTCGCTTGGTTTCCATGGAGCTTGTCCTGGTCCTATTTCGTAAACAGAATGTAAATTACTGTGCTTAATATTTCAATATATGTTCATACTTCATACCATATATGTGCAACCCGTCGAAGGGGACTAAGACCCGTGGCATTTAGTGATAAGAGCTGCACTCAATGATCATCTTTTGGGAATCGTCGAGTTTTAGATACCCCATGAATGACATTAGGTACCTCATAGTTTAGATATTTGGTAATACCTCATGATATTATAAAATACATGGCCCTCCGCTGCCACCCAGACCGCAGCTGCCGCTCCTCCAGAGCCCCGGTTCTTCGCCCCGTACGCTGCCTCCGCCGACCCCGGGCGCTTTTTTACTCCACCAGACGTCGCCTACAACCCCTATACGGTCTTTAACCCCCAAGTCGCCGGGCGACGTGTCTTCACTGTCAATGACCCACCTGCTAAGCGAGACATCGCGGAGGCTTTCATTCGTGTGCAACAAGTGTCGAGGCACTCTCAGCACATCGGCCGCCGCGAAATCACAAACTCCAACTCCTCGAGTGTTTTGTGCAATTGTGGGACTGTGTGCGGCCTTCACTTCAAAAGTGAAGGCCGCACACTTTTGGGTAGTCGCTTGGTTTCCATGGAGCTTGTCCTGGTCCTATTTCGTAAACAGAATGTAAATTACTGTGCTTAATATTTCAATATATGTTCATACTTCATACCATATATGTGCAACCCGTCGAAGGGGACTAAGACCCGTGTCATTTAGTGATAAGAGCTGCACTCAATGATCATCTTTTGGGAATCGTCGAGTTTTAGATACCCCATGAATGACATTAGGTACCTCATAGTTTAGATATTTGGTAATACCTCATGATATTATAAAATACATGGCCCTCCGCTGCCACCCAGACCGCAGCTGCCGCTCCTCCAGAGCCCCGTACGCTGCCTTCGCCGACCCCGGGCGCTTTTTTACTCCACCAGACGTCGCCTACAACCCCTATACGGTCTTTAACCCCAAAGTCGCCGGGCGACGTGTCTTCACTGTCAGTGACCCACCTGCTAAGCGAGACATCGCGGAGGCTTTCATTCATGTGCAACAAGTGTCGAGGCACTCTCAGCACATCGGCTGCCGCGAAATCACAAACTCCAACTTCTCGAGTGTTTTGTGCAATTGTGGGACTGTGTGCAGCCTTCACTTCAAAAGTGAAGGCTGCGCACTTTTGAGTAGTCGCTTGGTTTCCATGGAGCTTGTCCTGGTCCTATTTCGTTAACAGAATGTAAATTACTGTGCTTAATATTTCAATATATGTTCATACTTCATACCATATATGTGCAACCCGTCGAAGGGGACTAAGACCCGTGGCATTTAGTGATAAGAGCTGCACTCAATGATCATCTTTTGGGAATCGTCGAGTTTTAGATACCCCATGAATGACATTAGGTACCTCATAGTTTAGATACCTGGTAATACCTCATGATATTATAAAATACATGGCACTAATTACCTGACACTCCAAAATATTTTTTATTTCTTGTTTACATTTTTTTTTGCTGTTCAGACGTCACGCACAGTGGTTATGGCTGATGAAAACCTGCAAAGAATGATATACCTCATTATTACGTAATTTCCCTTTCTGCCTTAGAATCATAATACATTACAGTATTATCCAAATTATCCAAGCACCGAGGTGCATGCTACGACTGTAGTTGCACATGTCGCACGTGCTGGCGTCTGCAGTAGTAACCGTTCTAAAGCAAAAAGTATAAAACAAATTTTGCCTTGCACGCGCGTTTGTTAAAGCCTCATTATGACTTTTTACTTCAAATCTTTTATAAGAGGAAGGCCAGCGTGCGTGAACCGTAGAATCACACTTCCAGCGTTCTCCTCGCGATGCTTGGATAATTTAGAAAAAAGGTCTTTTGGGACACCGTCTGCTTTTGTGTGCTATCAACAATCCGCTTTCCAAAGACGTTGTCATGCCGACAATTATCGCGTTCATTTAGGCTTAGGAGTGTCAAGAATCGAAACACTATCTAAAAAATGCGGCGATGTCATTGCCCATGCTTTGCGGTTTAAGTGAGGTAAGGCAAAGCGAAAGCCCCCTGCACCATTCGTTGCTGACTAACGCGCCCGATATTGCAACCACAACGACATATTAGTTCCAAAGCGAGCGGCGCTCACTCACTGGGACACCGCCATGTTTCTCCGCATCCCTACGGAGCCAGTCACGTGATCTCAAAATCCCTCTCCTAGGTACTGCGGCTAACTTTAGCCGCGGTTAATGGTTCGAGCAAACGGACCCAGGTGATGCCCCAAGGAAAGGGAACCGTTCATGGATGTGAAGTCCAGTGGACGTCACAACGGTGTCCTTATCTTGGAGACGGCACCAATGCCTATAGGCCTCCACAGCAACCGGCTCGGTTTCTAGCCCGTAGCGGCGTGGATCGCTCGGGTGGTGGTCGGAGCATTGCTTCAGTTTTTTAGGGTAGAGGATGTCCCTCACCAGGCCTTCGCGTTTTCTGCAGGACACTGTTTTTTTTTAATTTGGAAGCCATGATATTTCCCACCCTTTCTTTAAACCAATTGTCATTTTCTGTCTGTCCAATAGTGGTGGTCCTGATCCTTTCAATTTGTTCTAGACTGAGTGGCCTGATTTCCTCAAAATGCTCGTCACACGGGGACTGCGCACTCTTTGATAGCAAATCCTCCGTGTGCGGAAGAGGAGGGGACGGGTTTGGTTGGCTGGCTTCGTCATCTGCATAGCGGAGCCAGAGCACATTTGGTCCACTCTCTTTCAGCGACGCAGCAAGAACATGGAAAGGGTCCCCTTCTGTGGAAGTGATGGGCTGGGTGTTCCTTTGCTTCGGTTTGTCAAGGGCCGCCTTGCCCTCCTTCACCTTCCAAAACCAGACCTTGTCCAGTTCCGTTGGGGCTGGTCTCTTCTGTGCTGAAAGAGACATACTTGTGATTAAATAGGCATCAACATAGCAAGACATTGTGTGCTACCGACCACTGTATGACATTTGAGCGAATTCCAGATTTTGTGGTGATAACTATCCCTGAGAAATTTTGAGGTCTTATTTGGCCATAACAGTCAAATGTCTCACTTTAAAGCAGACACTTGTTCCCAGATGAAAGTATGTGAGCAGTACCACAAACATGGAAGTTTCAGCCTGCTGTAGTTATTAGGAAAACAATGTACAGATACTAGGTCTTGTCAACAGATGGGGTATTATAGGGCGTTCCACCTAACAGTGAAAATAAAAAAGGCCTCTCAAGATAGAAAAAATATTCTTCCAGACTAACATAGTCGAAAGCGGTAAATGTCAGGCATGAGTGTAGTGTTATAAATTGCATAATAATTACCCAATAATGCACACATCTCAAGGAAAAGAAGTGACCATTGCACGAATGCCATCCTCACTGCATTTATCTGGCTCTGCGAATGTCAGTTGGGGATTTAACCGTGACGGTTAGTTTGATAAACAACTAAACTTTTTTTTTTATTGGTCACACTGTAATCATGGTCTGAAAGGCAGTCATTAATAGAGACTGTAATCACTTATACATTGTGAAAAAAGGCTACATGGCATAAGCTAGTCATTATTTCTTCATATTTGTGTTGTCCAATTCATGAGTCAAACAGAAGAATACTTCTGGTAGGCACGTTCTCGTCGTCATGGTAGCATGTTGTTACCTTTCTGGTTGGCACACTATGTTATAGTGGTTCAAACTGTGATAATGACCGCCCTTCAAAGTTGAAGTATATCACTCAAAAAAGTGTGACATGTAAAATTTAACACAGTTTAGCTAAGCATCATTGCAGTCCTTGGGGTAATCCCAATAGCAATAAATGACAAGTACAATACACACACGATGAGAAAGGACTCATGGATTGAGCATTTTGTTCCAGGACCATTTGTTCCAGGACCATTTGTTCCATTTCCCGAGACGCTCATTGGGGCCAACTAACTTTACGCTGCCTAATGGTACGTTTACACTTGCGGATCCGCCAGGAAATCCGCCCAGCTTTTGCAGCTGAGGCGAAACGCTGGGCGGAAAACGCGGCGGCGAGCCGTATGGGTCCGGGACCTATTTCTGCCGCCGAACAAGGCGTTTCGCTGACCGGAAGTGACATTGTTGCGCAGCGCGACGCTGCCTACGTCATGAGTATGCGTTGTTCTGGGAGCAGCAACGGCCTGGGAGAGACAACTGAGCCCGAGGTGGGACCTCTCGCGCCTTCTCGTCATATTTGACGGAATGTTACGGGAACAGCTGCCGCAGCCGGCGCCGCCGCTCGAAGGAAATATATGTAAACGGAACCCGCTCGTCGCCGCCACTGCCGGGAGCGTATCCGCTCCCGCGGCAGCGGATTTCTTCTCAGATGTTAACATACCATTAAAGTGCACGCAGGGCTATTCCCAGACCTCCAGCTTGTTATCCCTTGTCAGTTTGGTTTCCTCACATGTCGTAGTAGTAGTAATTTGGGAGCAATTTTTTTGTGAGGACATTCGTCCTCGCAAAAAAAACAAAAAAAAACAACAACAACAAAAACATCACACATACAACATACACCGCAGCATTCGTTTCAATAAAGAACATGCGCAAAACAAGCATTGGAACCAGATAATTGATAATAAGGTGTCCCAATAACAATGCGAGGCACGCTGCGCTAACCGCATACGTTTCGCGGTAAAGATTACTGTTGCGTAGGGGTGTGCGAATAGTGATTTTTGAAACCGAATCGAATACGAAGCACCAAATGGAATACGAATCGAATAATTTTCGAATAGTAAGTGGACTGCTACTAAAGAAGAGTACTGATTTAAAAAAAAAACTTTTCTATAACGTGTCTTAAAATCATTGTAACAATCCGACTAGACGATGATGATTAGACTTCTACGATATATATTTAAATAGAGACAAAAGCTACTAAATTGTTAGAATGCTAAACATAATATCAAGGTCCACGCGGATGCTAAACATAAAATCACAGTTCGCACGGTACTAAGAAAAAATCCTACACCTTATCAGATTTTTTTTCAATAGCCATATGTGAATGAGATGAGACAGTACACTATACATCTGATTTTTGCAGATAAGGAAATTGAGAAGGCTTGTTACGTCAGGTTGAGGTACTTATAGCTCCCATGCAAGAAAGCAAGCTTTTCCACATGTTCTGCAGCAAGAGACTTTCATTGGCTTGTCACAGTGTTCGAGCACGTTGCGAACAGTCTCTCGCTCGCAACCTGGGTTGCGGGAATTGCCAGGTATTGTCGCGCCTCACATGCGATAGTTTTATACTTTTCTTTGCCTACAGTTTGCCACCAGTGGAATGGGCAGTAGAACGTGGCAAAACTGGAGTGTGAAGGTAGTCGTAGACCTCTTGTATTAGACAACTTGGAGCATCAATCTTTTTTGGCAATACCTAGATGTTCAATATCTTCCACACTGAAGGCTGCTCACTGGATTGAGATTGCTGTTCGGTGCAACTTTCTTCGGACGCGAGCTGTGTTGAGTATGGTACATCCTGAAGCATTGTACTTAGAAGGAACTTTACATTCTCTTTTTCTTCCTCGCTGTAGCAGATGTCTTTAAATCGAGGATCAAGGAAGGTGGCGAGGGCATGAGGTGACTCTTTGTTTACGTTTAGGAACCTTGTTTTCACTGATCTCAGAAGATTCTGGGAAAATGCCTTGCCTTGAGTTCCACTTGCGTCCTCAGAAAGCAACATCTTCACACAGTGAACAAGTGGAACAACCATGGAAAGCGTTGGGAAAGACTCGGCACAAGCAGCTGTTGCGGTATCTTCAATCGGCTTCAGCACCAACACCAAAGCCGTACAAGACGCCATTCGTCCGTGGTCAAGTTCTCAAAGGTATCGGTTTCTGCCAGGTTAAGCGCAACAGCGGCCTAGAGCTTCAACAGGCGTGCCAGCATGGCGTACTTACTATTCCATCTTGTGGCTACATCTTGTAGCAGCTCAAGAGGAACTTATATGCCCATCCTCTTTTGTTTATCTTGCAGTCTTGCCCTTGCACTGCTGCTCCGTTTGTAGTACCCCACATTTGGCTTGCACTTTGGGGCACACAATTGCGAATCCCTTGGTTTCTTTGTTGGCATCTTGAACGCCAAGCTGCAAGGTATGTGCAGAACAAGCAGTGTGCACCCACGGCGTTCAAACAATCACAGAAACGAAGTTCCGGGCGTTTCAGTAACCATGAAGCAAGAAAGATTCAGAAGTATGCCCCACTCCTCAAATATGTCCTCGATCAGAGAACGCACATTCTCCGCAGTGTGGCGTTCACTCATGCAGCGGTACGCAAGCACAATACAGTAAAGGCACGAAGTTCTCGCTCATCACATGGCATGTCACTAACACATAACTGTCGCCAGCTTGTGACGTCCAGCCGTCAGTGGTGATGGCGATACACCCCACGTCCTTCCTTAGGACGCTGTGCAGCAAAGTGTGGAAAGCATATCTAGCAGCATCGTACATTTCCGGTACGACAGTCCTCGAGAACGTCGTTCGTTCGAGAGGGAACGTTGTACTCAAGCACTGCACATTTCTTCAGCTCCAGAAAAGCTGGTTCCTCTGCGACTGTGTAGCAGTGCAAGCCAGTTGTGATGACGCAGCCAATTTTGTTTGTTACTGCCCTGGCGCGAACGCTCTGATTACTCAGGCGGGGCTTGAAACCCAGCATCATGTACTTGCTTCCTTGGACTTTGGACCATGACGTTGGTCTGCCGTAGCAGCTGCGCTTTCATACTCCTTGCGGGCCCCGGATGACGCTTCAGGCGATTCAACAAAGGCGCCGTCGTGTTTGTTGGCGTTTTCAGGATGGCGCCACACACAAGGAACTTTAACGAGAGAACCAGAGAATTGCTGCAGAGTCCCAAGCATTCATGGCGGACGCCTTGGCAGCCGCCGTTGGAAGGGCCTTGGCCCATAACGTCACCGCCGGAGGGCCTCTGCCCCAGTCCACCCCCAGCCCCAGCCGCCACCCGTCGCCGCCTTCGGGGGACACCGTCTCCAACCTGGAACTGACACCCAGCCAACAGTCGCCGGCCACCGACCCCTGGTCGCTGGCATCCCAGCTTGAGTTTATGCCCTCCGCTTTTGGGAATTGTCGAGTTTTAGATACCCCATGAATGACATTAGGTACCTCATAGTTTAGATACCTGGTAATACCTCATTATATAATAAAATACATGGCACCAATTACCTGACACTCCAAAAAATATTTTTTATTTCTTGTTTACATTTTTTTTTCTGTTCAGACGTCACGCACAGCGGTTATGGTTGATGAAAACCTGCAAAGAATGATATACATAACTTCCCATTTCTGCCTTAGAATCATAATACATTACAGTATTGCAATTTCTCCTAAGTGCGGACTAGAGTAGAAACTCTGCCCTCTTCCTTCTCCTTTCTACCTCGTACGCTGTCTCTTGTTAATGTAGGAGGCGGTAGCAGCACGTGCATTATTTCGTCAACTCCACGGATTCACTGGGCGTGATGTGGAGCCGGGACTCCTCAGCCTCCAGGAGCTCCAGCTTCTTGACGTAGTTTGCGATCTCGAGGTACAGGGCCACCTTGACGTCCGCCAGGTCCTGGATCTCCGCTTGCAGCCGGGAGATTTCCTCGTCCTTTGCCAGCAGGGCCTGGTTATGCATCTCCCGCTCCTGGTCCAGCAAGTGGACGAGGAGCGTCTCTATCAGGGTGGCCAGTTCCGCTTATTATAAGCGGATTTGGGCTTCGTTTTTCACCGAGTCGCTGGTAGATTTTTCCAGTCGCGTGTCGCGTCTTTTGGGCTTATTCGCGTTTTTCCCACAAATATCGTTATTTTATTGCTCGTCATGCTCAATGACAGTGCGTTTGTAGTAAAAAACAAAAAACAGCATGACCGTTTGGCGCGGCGGCAAGGTGGCGCAAGCTACCGTCCGTCACAAAGTACAAACCAATTACTATCCATTCACAAATGTTTTGGCACCTTGCCCACCTTGCCAGTCGGCAGTCGCGGTCGTTGTGTCTAGTTGCCATTGTATTTTGTGGAAAATGGCTTCGAAGTGGAACACAAGGAACTTTGGAATACAAGGAACTTTAACGAGAGAACCAGAGAATTGCTGCAGAGTCCCAGGCATCCATGGCGAACACCTTGGCAGCCGCCGTTGGAAGGGCCTTGGCTCATAACGTCACCGTCGGAGGGCCTCCGCCCCAGTCCACCCCCCAGCTGCAGCCGCCACCCGTCGCCGCCTTCGGAGGACTCCGTCTCCAACCTGGAACTGACGCCCAGTCAACAGTCGCCACCTCGGCCACCGACCCCTGGTCGCTGGCCTCCCAGCTTGAGTTTCAGCCCTCCGCTACCACCCAGACCGCAGCTACCGCTTCTTCAGAGCCCCGGGTCTTCGCCCCGTACGCTGCCTCCGCCGACCCCGGGCGCTTTTTTAGTCGCCCAGACGTCGCCTACAACCCCTATACGGTCTTTAACCCCCAAGTCGCCGGGCGACAACGTGTCTTCACAGTCAGTGACCCACCTGCTAAGCGAGACGTCGCGGAGGCTTTCATTCATGTGCAACAAGTGTCGAGGCACTCTTAGCACATCGGCCGCCGCGAAATCACGGAACTCCAACTCCTCGAATGTTTTGTGCAGTTGTGGGACTCTGTGTGGCCTTCACTTCAAAAGTGAAGGCTGCACACTTTTGAGTAGTCGCTTGGTTTCCATGGAGCTTGTCCTGGTCCTATTTCGTAAACAGAATGTAAATTACTGTGCTTAATATTTCAATATATGTTCATACTTCATACCATATATGTGCAACCCGTCGAAGGGGACTAAGACCCCTGGCATTTAGTGATAAGAGCTGCACTCAATGATCATCTTTTGGGAATTGTCGAGTTTTAGATACCCCTTGAATGACATTAGGTACCTCATAGTTTAGATACCTGGTAATACCTCATGATATAATAAAATACATGGCACTAATTACCTGACACTCCAAAATATTTTTTATTTCTTGTTTACATTTTTTTTTTTGCTGTTCAGACGTCACGCACAGTGGTTATGGCTGATGAAAACCTGCAAAGAATGATATACCTCATTATTACGTAACTTCCCATTTCTGCCTTAGAATCATAATACATTACAGTTTTATCCAAATTATCCAAGCACCGAGGTGCATGCTACGACTGTAGTTGCACGTGTCGCACGTGCTGGCGTCTGCAGTAGTAACCAAGCAAAAAGTATAAAACAAATTTTGCCTTGCTTGCGCGTTTGTTAAAGCCTCATTATGATTTTTTACTTCAAATCTTTTATAAGAGGAAGGCCAGCGTGCGTGAACCGTAGAATCACACTTCCAGCGTTCTCCTCGCGATGCTCGGATAATTTAGAAAAAAGGTCTGTTGGGACGCCGTCTGCTTTTGTGTGCTATCAACAATCCGCTTTCCAAAGACGTTGTCATGCCGACAATTATCGCGTTCATTTAGGCTTAGGAGTGTCAAGAATCGAAACACTATCTAAAAAATGCGGCGATGTCATTGCCCATGCTTTGCGGTTTAAGTGAGGTAAGGCAAAGCGAAAGCCCCCTGCACCATTCGTTGCTGACTAACGCGCCCGATATTGCAACCACAACGACATATTAGTTCCAAAGCGAGCGGCGCTCACTCACTGGGACACCGCCATGTTTCTCCGCATCCCTACGGAGCCAGTCACGTGATCTCAAAATCCCTCTCTTAGGTACTGCGGCTAACTTTAGCCACGGTTAATGGTTCGAGCAAACGGACCCAGGTGATGCCCCAAGGAAAAGGAACCGTTCATGGATGTGAAGTCCAGTGGACGTCACAACGGTGTCCTTATCTTGGAGACGGCACCAATGCCTATAGGCCTCCACAGCA
The DNA here is from genome assembly GCF_016920785.2 of Ixodes scapularis. NCBI lineage: Eukaryota > Metazoa > Arthropoda > Arachnida > Ixodida > Ixodidae > Ixodes > Ixodes scapularis. Next base: position 5,651,095 of record NW_024609884.1, on the reverse strand, counting down.
ACCGGCTCGGTTTCTACCCCGTAGCTGCGTGGATCGCTCGGGTGGTGGTCGAAGCATTGCTTCAGTTTTTTAGGGTATAGGATGTCCCTCACCAGGCCTTCGGGTTTTCTGCAGGACACTGTTTTTTTTTTAATTTGGAAGCCGTGATATTTCCCACCCTTTCTTTAAACCAATTGTCATTTTCTGTCTGTCTAATAGTGGTGGTCCTGATCCTTTCAATTTGTTCTAGACTGAGTGGCCTGATTTCCTCAAAATGCTCGTCACACGGGGACTGCGCACTCTTTGATAGCAAATCCTCCGTGTGCGGAAGAGGAGGGGACGGGTTTGGTTGGCTGGCTTCGTCATCTGCATAGCGGAGCCAGAGCACATTTGGTCCAGTCTCTTTCAGCGACGCAGCAAGAACATGGAAAGGGTCCCCTTCTGTGGAAGTGATGGGCTGGGTGTTCCTTTGCTTCGGTTTGTCAAGGGCCGCCTTCCCCTCCTTCACCTTCCAAAACCAGACCTTGTCCAGTTCCGTTGGGGCTGGTCTCTTCTGTGCTGAAAGAGACATACTTGTGATTAAATAGGCATCAACATAGCAAGACATTGTGTGCTACCGACCACTGTATGACATTTGAGCGAATTCCAGATTTTGTGGTGATAACTATCCCTGAGAAATTTTGAGGTCTTATTTGGCCATAACAGTCAAATGTCTCACTTTAAAGCAGACACTTGCTCCCAGATGAAAGTATGTGAGCAGTATCACAAACATGGAAGTTTCAGCCTGCTGTAGTTATTAGGAAAACAATGTACAGATACTAGGTCTTGTCAACAGATGGGGTATTATAGGGCGTTCCACCTAACAGTGAAAATAAAAAAGGCTTCTCAAGACCAGACTAACATAGTCGAAAGCGGTAAATGTCAGGCATGAGTGTAGTGTTATAAATTGCATAATAATTACCCAATAATGCACACATCTCAAGGAAAAGAAGTGACCATTGCACGAATGCCATCCTCACTGCATTTATCTGGCTCTGCGAATGTCAGTTGGGGATTTAACCGTGAAGGTTAGTTTGATAAACAACTAAACTTTTTTTTTTATTGGTCACACTGTAATCATGGTCTGAAAGGCAGTCATTAATAGAGACTGTAATCACTTATACATTGTGAAAAAAGGCTACATGGCATAAGCTAGTCATTATTTCTTCATATTTGTGTTGTCCAATTCATGAGTCAGACAGAAGAATACTTCTGGTAGGCACGTTCTCGTCGTCATGGTAGCATGTTGTTACCTTTCTAGTTGGCACACTATGTTATAGTGGTTCAAACTGTGATAATGACCGCCCTTCAAAGTTGAAGTATATCACTCAAAAAAGTGTGACATGTAAAAATTAACACAGTTTAGCTAAGCATCATTGCAGTCCTAGGGGTAATCCCAATAGCAATAAATGACAAGTACAATACACACACAATGAGAAAGGACTCATGGATTGAGCATTTTGTTCCAGGACCATTTGTTCCATTTCCCGAGACGCTCATTGGGGCCAACTAACTTTACGCTGCCTAATGGTACGTTTACACTTACGGATCCGCCAGGAAATCCGCCCAGCTTTTGCAGCTGAGGCGAAACGCTGGGCGGAAAACGCGGCGGCGAGCCGTATGGGTCCGGGACCTATTTCTGCCGCCGAACAAGGCGTTTCGCTGACCGGAAGTGACATTGTTGCGCAGTGCGACGCTGCCTACGTCATGAGTATGCGTTGTTCTGGGAGCAGCAACGGCCTGGGAGAGACAACTGAGCCCGAGGTGGGACCTCTCGCGCCTTCTCGTCATATTTGACGGAATGTTACGAGAACAGCTGCCGCAGCCGGCGCCGCCGCTCGAAGGAAATATATGTAAACGCAACCCGCTCGTCGCCGCCACTGCCGGGAGCGTATCCGCTCCCGCGGCAGCGGATTTCTTCTCAGATGTTAACATACCATTAAAGTACACGCAGGGCTATTCCCAGACCTCCAGCTTGTTATCCCTTGTCAGTTTGGTTTCCTCACATGTCGTAGTAGTAGTAATTTGGGAGCAATTTTTTTGTGAGGACATTCGTCCTCGCAAAAAAAAAAAAAACAACAACAACAACAAAAACATCACACATACAACATACACCGCAGCATTCGTTTCAATAAAGAACATGCGCAAAACAAGCATTGGAACCAGATAATTGATAATAAGGTGGTCCCAATAACAATGCGAGGCACGCTGCGCTAACCGCATACGTTTCGCGGTAAAGATTACTGTTGCGTAGGGGTGTGCGAATAGTGATTTTTGAAACCGAATCGAATACGAAGCACCAAATCGAATACGAATCGAATAATTTTCGAATAGTAAGTGGACTGCTACTAAAGAAGAGTACTGATTTAAAAAAAAAAAACTTTTCTATAACGTGTCTTAAAATCATTGTAACAATCCGACTAGACGATGATGATTAGACTTCTACGATATATATTTAGATAGAGACAAAAGCTACTAAATTGTTAGAATGCTAAACATAATATCAAGGTCCACGCGGATGCTAAACATAAAATCACAGTTCGCACGGTACTAAGAAAAAATCCTACACCTTATCAGATTTTTTTTCAATAGCCATATGTGAATGAGATGAGACAGTACACTATACATCTGATTTTTGCAGATAAGGAAATTGAGAAGGCTTGTTACGTCAGCTTGAGGTACTTATAGCTCCCATGCAAGAAAGCAAGCTTTTCCTCGTGTTCTGCAGCAAGAGACTTTCATTGGCTTGTCACAGTGTTCGAGCACGTTGCGAACAGTCTCTCGCTCGCAACCTGGGTTGCGGGAATTGCCAGGTATTGTCGCGCCTCACATGCGATAGTTTTATACTTTTCTTTGCCTACAGTTTGCCACCAGTGGAATGGGCAGTAGAACGTGGCAAAACTGGAGTGTGAAGGTAGTCGTAGACCTCTTGTATTAGACAACTTGGAGCATCAATCTTTTTCGGCAATACCTAGATGTTCAATATCTTCCACACTGAAGGCTGCTCACTGGATTGAGATTGCTGTTCGGTGCAACTTTCTTCGGACGCGAGCTGTGTTGAGTATGGTACATCCTGAAGCATTGTACTTAGAAGGAACTTTACATTCTCTTTTTCTTCCTCGCTGTAGCAGATGTCTTTAAATCGAGGATCAAGGAAGGTGGCCAGGGCATGAGGTGACTCTTTGTTTACGTTTAGGAACCTTGTTTTCACTGATCTCAGAAGATTCTGGGAAAATGCCTTGCCTTGAGTTCCACTTGCGTCCTCAGAAAGCAACGTCTTCACACAGTGAACAAGTGGAACAACCATGGAAAGCGTTGGGAAAGACTCGGCACAAGCAGCTGTTGCGGTATCTTCAATCGGCTTCAGCACCAACACCAAAGCCGTACAAGACGCCATTTGTCCGTGGTCAAGTTCTCAAAGGTATCGGTTTCTGCCAGGTTAAGCGCAACAGCGGCCTAGAGCTTCAACAGGCGTGCCAGCATGGCGTACTTACTATTCCATCTTGTGGCTACATCTTGTAGCAGCTCAAGAGGAACTTATATGCCCATCCTCTTTTGTTTATCTTGCAGTCTTGCCCTTGCACTGCTGCTCCGTTTGTAGTACCCCACATTTGGCTTGCACTTTGGGGCACACAATTGCGAATCCCTTGGTTTCTTTGTTGGCATCTTGAACGCCAAGCTGCAAGGTATGTGCAGAACAAGCAGTGTGCACCCACGGCGTTCAAACAATCACAGAAACGAAGTTCCGGGCGTTTCAGTAACCATGAAGCAAGAAAGATTCAGAGGTATGCCCCACTCCTCAAATATGTCCTCGATCAGGGAACGCACATTCTCCGCAGTGTGGCGTTCACTCATGCAGCGGTACGCAAGCACAATACAGTAAAGGCACGAAGTTCTCGCTCATCACATGGCATGTCACTAACACATAACTGTCGCCAGCTTGTGACGTCCAGCCGTCAGTGGTGAAGGCGATACACCCCACGTCCTTCCTTAGGACGCTGTGCAGCAAAGTGTGGAAAGCATATCTAGCAGCATCGTACATTTCCGGTACGACAGTCCTCGAGAACGTCGTTCGTTCGAGAGGGAACGTTGTACTCAAGCACTGCACATTTCTTCAGCTCCAGAAAAGCTGGTTCCTCTGCGACTGTGTAGCAGTGCAAGCCAGTTGTGATGACGCAGCCAATTTTCTTTGTTACTGCCCTGGCGCGAACGCTCTGATTACTCAGGCGGGGCTTGAAACCCAGCATCATGTACTTGCTTCCTTGGACTTTGGACCATGACGTTGGTCTGCCGTAGCAGCTGCGCTTTCATACTCCTTGCGGGCCCCGGATGACGCTTCAGGCGATTCAACAAAGGCGCCGTCGTGTTTGTTGGCGTTTTCAGGATGGCGCCACACACAAGGAACTTTAACGAGAGAACCAGAGAATTGCTGCAGAGTCCCAAGCATTCATGGCGGACGCCTTGGCAGCCGCCGTTGGAAGGGCCTTGGCCCATAACGTCACCGCCGGAGGGCCTCTGCCCCAGTCCACCCCCAGCCCCAGCCGCCACCCGTCGCCGCCTTCGGGGGACACCGTCTCCAACCTGGAACTGACACCCAGCCAACAGTCGCCGGCCACCGACCCCTGGTCGCTGGCATGCCAGCTTGAGTTTATGCCCTCCGCTTTTGGGAATTGTCGAGTTTTAGATACCCCATGAATGACATTAGGTACCTCATAGTTTAGATACCTGGTAATACCTCATGATATAATAAAATACGTGGCACTAATTACCTGACACTCCAAAATAATATTTTTTATTTCTTGTTTTCATTTTTTTTTCTGTTCAGACGTCACGCACAGCGGTTATGGTTGATGAAAACCTGCAAAGAATGATATACATAACTTCCCATTTCTGCCTTAGAATCATAATACATTACAGTATTGAAATTTCTCCTAGTGGGGACTAGAGTAGAAACTCTACCCCCTTCCTTCTCCTTTCTAGCTCGTACGCTGTCTCTTGTTAATGTAGGAGGCGGTAGCAGCACTTGAATTATTTCGTCAACTCCACGGATTCACTGGGCGTGATGTGGAGCCGGGACTCCTCAGCCTCCAGGAGCTCCAGCTTCTTGACGTAGTTTGCGATCTCGAGGTACATTGCCACCTTGACGTCCGCCAGGTCCTGGATCTCCGCTTGCAGCCGGGAGATTTCCTCGTCCTTTGCCAGCAGGTCCCGGTTGTGCATCTCCCGCTCCTGGTCCAGCAAGTGGACGAGGAGCGTCTCTATCAGGGTGGCCAGTTCCGCTTATTATAAGCGGATTTGGGCTTCGTTTTTCACCGAGTCGCTGGTAGATTTTTCCAGTCGCGTGTCGCGTCTTTTGGGCTTATTCGCGTTTTTCCCACAAATATCGTTATTTTATTGCTCGTCATGCTCAATGACAGTGCGTTTGTAGTAAAAAACACAAAAAACAGCATGACCGTTTGGCGCGGCGGTAAGGTGGCGCAAGCTACCGTCCGTCACAAAGTACAAACCAATTACTATCCATTCACAAATGTTTTGGCACCTTGCCCACCTTGCCAGTCGGCAGTCGCGGTCGTTGTGTCTAGTTGCCATTGTATTTTGTGGAAAATGGCTTCGAAGTGGAACACAAGGAACTTTGGAATACAAGGAACTTTAACGAGAGAACCAGAGAATTGCTGCAGAGTCCCAGGCATCCATGGCGAACACCTTGGCAGCCGCCGTTGGAAGGGCCTTGGCTCATAACGTCACCGTCGGAGGGCCTCCGCCCCAGTCCACCCCCCAGCTGCAGCCGCCACCCGTCGCCGCCTTCGGAGGACTCCGTCTCCAACCTGGAACTGTCGCCCAGTCAACAGTCGCCACCTCGGCCACCGACCCCTGGTCGCTGGCCTCCCAGCTTGAGTTTCAGCCCTCCGCTACCACCCAGACCGCAGCTACCGCTTCTTCAGAGCCCCGGGTCTTCGCCCCGTACGCTGCCTCCGCCGACCCCGGGCGCTTTTTTAGTCCCCCAGACGTCGCCTACAACCCCTATACGGTCTTTAACCCCCAAGTCGCCGGGCGACAACGTGTCTTCACAGTCAGTGACCCACCTGCTAAGCGAGACGTCGCGGAGGCTTTCATTCATGTGCAACAAGTGTCGAGGCACTCTTAGCACATCGGCCGCCGCGAAATCACGGAACTCCAACTCCTCGAATGTTTTGTGCAGTTGTGGGACTCTGTGTGGCCTTCACTTCAAAAGTGAAGGCTGCACACTTTTGAGTAGTCGCTTGGTTTCCATGGAGCTTGTCCTGGTCCTATTTCGTAAACAGAATGTAAATTACTGTGCTTAATATTTCAATATATCTTCATACTTCATACCATATATGTGCAACCCGTCGAAGGGGACTAAGACCCCTGGCATTTAGTAATAAGAGCTGCGCTCAATGATCATCTTTTGGGAATTGTCGAGTTTTAGATACCCCATGAATGACATTAGGTACCTCATAGTTTAGATACCTGGTAATACCTCATGATATAATAAAATGCGTGGCACTAATTACCTGACACTCCAAAATGATATTTTTTATTTCTTGTTTACCTTTTTTTTTGCTGTTCAGACGTCATGTACAGCGGTTATGGTTGATGAAAACCTGCAAAGAATGATATACCTTATGATTACATAACTTCCCATTTCTGCCTTAGAATCATATTACATTACAGTATCGCAATTTCTCCTAAGTTCGGATTGGAGTAGAAACTCTACCCTTTTCCTTCTCCTTTCTACCTCGTACGCTGTCTGTTGTTAATGTAGGAGGCGGTAGCAGCACTTGAATTATTTCGTCAACTCCACGGATTCACTGTGCGTGATGTGGAGCCGGGACTCCTCAGCCTCCAGGAGCTGCAGCTTGTGGACGTAGTTTGCGATCTCGAGGTACAGGGCCACCTTGACGTCCGCCAGGTCCTGGATCTCCGCTTGCGGCCGGGAGATTCCCTCGTCCTTTGTCAGCAGGTCCCGGTTGTGTATCTCCCGCTCATGGTCCAGCTAGTGGACCAGGAGCGTCTCTATGGATGCCTGACTTCATCCGAAACTAGTTTTCTTGCTCCTGCCAGCAAACTGGTTCCGAGCTCGGTTTGTCTCACCTCTGTTGCCTTGAGAGCAGCTATTGCATTGATTTCGAAAATCATCTCGTCGCTCAGTACTTGCTGGCGGGTGGTCTGCACTCCTCCTGTGGAGTTGGTTGTATAGAAATCGTAAGAATAGCATCTTTTTTCAACATCTTTCTACGCTTACCTTGGCAGAAATCTTCAAGGGGGAAGTGAAGGCTGCACACTTTTGAGTAGTCGCTTGGTTTCCATGGAGCTTGTCCTGGTCCTATTTCGTAAACAGAATGTAAATTACTGTGCTTAATATTTCAATACATGTTCATACTTCATACCATATATGTGCAACCCGTCGAAGGGGACTAAGACCCCTGGCATTTAGTGATAAGAGCTGTGCTCAATGATCATCTTTTGGGAATTGTCGAGTTTTAGATACCCCTTGAATGACATTAGGTACCTCATAGTTTAGATATTTGGTAATACCTCATGATATAATAAAATACATGGCCCTAAGCTGCCACCCAGACCGCAGCTACCGCTCCTCCATAGCCCCGGGTCTTCGCCCCGTACGCTGCCTCCGCCGACCCCGGGCGCTTTTTTACTCCACCAGACGTCGCCTACAACCCCTATATGGTCTTTAACCCCCAAGTCGCCGGGCGACGTGTCTTCACTGTCAGTGACCCACCTGCTAAGCGAGACGCGGAGGCTTTCATTCATGTGCAACAAGTGTCGAGGCACTCTCAGCACATCGGCCGCCGCGAAATCACAAACTCCAACTCCTCGAGTGTTTTGTGCAATTGTGGGACTGTGTGCGGTTTTCACTTCAAAAGTGAAGGCTGCACACTTTTGAGTAGTCGCTTGGTTTCCATGGAGCTTGTCCTGGTCCTATTTCGTAAAGAGAATGTAAATTACTGTGCTTAATATTTCAATATATGTTCATACTTCATACCATATATGTGCAACCCGTCGAAGGGGACTAAGACCCCTGGCATTTAGTGATAAGAGCTGCACTCAATGATCATCTTTTGGGAATTGTCGAGTTTTAGATACCCCTTGAATGACATTAGGTACCTCATAGTTTAGATACCTGGTAATACCTCATGATATAATAAAATACATGGCACTAATTACCTGACACTCCAAAATATTTTTTATTTCTTGTTTACATTTTTTTTTTTGCTGTTCAGACGTCACGCACAGTGGTTATGGCTGATGAAAACCTGCAAAGAATGATATACCTCATTATTACGTAACTTCCCATTTCTGCATTAGAATCATAATACATTACAGTATTATCCAAATTATCCAAGCACCGAGGTGCATGCTACGACTGTAGTTGCACGTGTCGCACGTGCTGGCGTCTGCAGTAGTAACCGTTCTAAAGCAAAAAGTATAAAACAAATTTTGCCTTGCACGCGCGTTTGTTAAAGCCTCATTATGATTTTTTACTTCAAATCTTTTATAAGAGGAAGGCCAGCGTGCGTGAACCGTAGAATCACACTTCCAGCGTTCTCCTCGCGATGCTTGGATAATTTAGAAAAAAGGTCTGTTGGGACGCCGTCTGCTTTTGTGTGCTATCAACAATCCGCTTTCCAAAGACGTTGTCATGCCGACAATTATCGCGTTCATTTAGGCTTAGGAGTGTCAAGAATCGAAACACTATAAAAAAAATGCGGTGATGTCATTGCCCATGCTTTGCAGTTTAAGTGAGGTAAGGCAAAGCGAAAGCCCCCTGCACCATTCGTTGCTGACTAACGTGCCCGATATTGCAACCACAGCGACATATTAGTTCCAATGCGAGCGGCGCTCACTCACTGGGACACCGCCATGTTTCCCCGCATCCCTACGGAGCCAGTCACGTGATCTCAAAATCCCTCACCTAGGTACTGCGGCTAACTTTAGCCGCGGTTAGTGGTTCGAGCAAACGGGCCCAGGTGATGCCCCAAGGAAAGGGAACCGTTCATGGATGTGAAGTCCAGTAAACGTCACAACGGTGTCCTTACCTTGGAGACGGCACCAATGCCTATAGGCCTCCACAGCAACCGGCTCGGTTTCTAGCCCGTAGCGGCGTGGATCGCTCGGGTGGTGGTCGGAGCATTGCTTCAGTTTTTTAGGGTAGAGGATGTCCCTCACCAGGCCTTCGGGTTTTCTGCAGGACACTGTTTTTTTTTAATTTGGAAGCCGTGATATTTCCCACCCTGTAATCACTTATACATTGTGCAAAAAGGCTGCATGGAATAAGCTAGTCATTATTTCTTCATATTTGTGTTGTCCAATTCATGAGTCAGACAGAAGAATACTTCTGGTAGGCACATTCTCGTCGTCATGGTAGCATGTTGTTACCTTTCTAGTTGGCACACTATGTTATAGTGGTTCAAACTGTGATAATGACCGCCCTTCAAAGTTGAAGTATATCACTCAAAAAAGTGTGACATGTAAAAATTAACACAGTTTAGCTAAGCATCATTGCAGTCCTAGGGGTAATCCCAATAGCAATAAATGACAAGTACAATACACACACGATGAGAAAGGACTCATGGATTGAGCACTTTGTTTTTCAAACCCACATGATTTAAACTCAATGGGCCTCTTCGTTGCCCAGAGGGTGCTGCGAAAAGGGACTTGTTAGGCCTTGTTTTTAGGTAGTACAAAATTTAGCGTCTCAAACTCACGCTTGCAGAAGCGTGCCTGCTCTGGTGCGGAGCGCGAGATCACGATGAAAACACAAAGAAACAAAAAAAATTCCAACGCTGTCAAAGCTCAGACGCTAAGAGCGTGAGCCAAGGGATGCCGTTTCACGTGTTCCAAAGTAGACATGACAAAGAAAAAGAAAAATGAAAGCTTCGCGACGCAGGTGTTTTGACGTCACCACCCAGAGATAAGACGAGACACGTACCCTAGCGGTGGTGTCATGAATTCGGCACTTTTGATTGTCTTGCGACGTTGAGTCTGGCCAATTTCTGGCGTCCAAGGGTGTTTTTTCGTTCTTCAGCACCAGGACAGAATTAAAGAAGCTCAACCAACGTGCCATAAGTAGTGCGAGGCTCAATCAGGTGAGCTTGTACTACCCAAAATGAGGGCGCTACAGTTTGTTCAGAGCTTCAGAGTTCAGCGCAGGATGCTTATATCCTTCTCAAAACAAACTCTGCAGCCCTCAGCAAAGCGGGGTCATATTCTTGACAGTTGCAGCTGTGAATAATATTTGACATGAGGGATGGAGACCGTGACCTAATGTTTTCTTTGAACAAATGGTAGAAAAGCGGACAAGGGTTGGCACAAACCTGACCAATTCCATAGGTACGCATCTGTTGATAGTAACAGTTTTAAGATATATTGTTTTGTCTCTCAAACTTGCATCACCTCTCTGCCTAATCATAATTTTGCTTACTAAAGGGTGCTTCAGATATTGTGTTTGGTTGTGCTAATCTCCAGTGCGTCCGCTTGAGACCATGCGCGCTACCTTTGTAAGGGGACTATCATAATTTTTTTTACAAAGGACGCATGCCTTTCCTGATGCGATGCAGTGCAGTGAAACGCTGATTTCTGAAGCACCCCTAACCGCTCATTCACACTGGAAGCGGATCCGCGTTCGCAACCGCTTTGCGAACGCAGATCCGCTTCCAGTGTGAATGAGCGGTAAGTGTTGATCAAGTAGGACATGAGTGTTGGTATGTGTACCTACCATTGCTTGGAACAACCCATGTGCAAGGTGTGTCCGTACATTAGTGTGTTTTTATCGCCATCAACGCATACAGCAAGCCGGCAACGTGCTGACACGTTTGGCTGAGCCTGGATAGGAAATGAACTCATTTGGGTATGTGCACATTTATTTTATTGATCTAAGTTGTGACTATTCTTTTATTGGCAAAGAAAACAAAGTTTCAGAAAATAAAAAAAAGCATTATTTGAGAATGCGTGACATATCAGATCCTTCTCGATGAAAACAAGCTGCTGGTAGTGGCCTGCCTTCATAGAGGGCAGACAGGTGCTTCTAACGTAGCAGCTGCTGTCGTTGTTTCGCAGGAACTGGACGTTCCTTACAAACTTCTCTTCTTTGAAGCTCCACCCTCTAAACGTTTGTCTTGTTGAAATCGAAGCTGTTTGCCTGAAGAATCTGTCTATATTTCCCTCCAACACCGTGAGAGCTTCGGCTAGGTTGGTTGTCCATCCCTTTGCGTCTAATACACTGGCAAAAGAGGAGCAGGTTGCTGCCATGCTCGTCTATGCGCTTCAAAACTGCCGTGCATAGCAGATGCTGTATACGTCGTCTGCTACGCGCCATGATGATGATGATGTGCTTGTGGCCATTAGACCGTATGCAAAAAGAAGCGCCATCTAGTGTATTCATGATCCAATTATCAGATTTTCCCCACATTGGGGGGGTTCCCGTACCGATGCATGGTTTCGCCCGTTTCACAATAGTCCCGGCAAAATGGAAGTCGTACAACTAAGATATGATCACCTGATGCAAGTCCAGTACGAACCCTTCACAGACGTCTTCGAGAAATACCGTTCATTGAACTGGATGGCCCACTTCACTGCTTGAGTGACGACTGTTGCGACTTCGTTGCTGACAATTACTTTTCCAGAATTTTGCGGCCGTCTTTCTTTTCTTTGAACCGAAACTAACCAGCAACCGGTTGAGTGTACAAATAAACTGCCCTAATATGAAAACCGAGATTAATGTAGATGCGCTTCGTCCACAACTAGAAGATGGGATAAACCCCCCAATATAGCGGCTCCTAATGGCATGATGATGATGCCATTAGCTGGCAAGGATTTTGCATATGGCCTATAGACCGATCTCACCAAGCGTTCGACGCATGCGCGAGGTAGCCATAACTTTAGTTCACCGGAGGCAATCGGCAGTGCATGAGACTGTTCGTGGCCTGCACGTTCAGAGCTCCAGCGAGGTTGTCGCACGTGCAGAAAGACTAAAGTTTCCTCAATGCTTTGCGGCAGCGGTGGCGTAGTCAAACTGGCTTGTGAGATCGGTCTATTCGTTTTTCGTGTTGAAATCTGCAAACTTCATGCTTGCACTTTTCTTGTTCTTTTTTCGCGGCGTCGACTGTTCATCTCTACTGGAGTTTGTTGAAAGTTAAAATGCAGAAATACAAACTTCCAAATCGAAAGCTCCAAACATCGCTTGGCGCTTGGCCAGCTTGGCCACTGGCTGAGCGTTGGCTGAGCGCACCGGTTGCGGGGCCACGGTGGTCAGCTGGGCGGCTGAGCGGGCACGCGAGTAAAAAAAAAAAAAGAAGTTCTGGGGTCGTCGGTCCTTGTACCAGACTACACAACAATTCCGCCAAGAGGGAGTGCATCATGCTACCAGTTCCAACCAAACACCCTTGGGTGGAATGGTACTTTGGTCTGCGGAAAATAATGTGTAAGTTAAACTGCAGTGCTCATTGAGGATCAAGGTTCCTGAATGAGCACTTGCGACTCTGAACATGGTCGGATTGGTCAGATTTGCGAAAAGTTCGGACAACAACCTATCTTACTGCAGCCTTACATAATCTATTGGATTTCACCAGGGTATCAGTGACAGAAATTACTAATATGTTATTAAAAGTGGGAATACCTTGGGTATTCCCACTTGGCGGGATTGTAATGCGTTGACGATAAAGCTGGCGCGACCTGGGGACGACGATTGTAATTACAGTACCTTTGGCCGTTTATGAACCCGTGACATTGCGAGCGTGACGTCACTGTCAAATCTCCCGAGATGCATCGTGCTGCCTCGATTGCTGATTTTGAGGCGCTCGGCAGAATCTGTCGGTTGTAATAAAAAATATAGCCATCTGCTGAAAATACAAGCATGTGATTATCATATTTATTAATATCATGGATCATATTTCACCCGTTTCAATGTGTTCCAGGGATATTTCAAGTTTCAATTCTGTACTCCTTTAACATAGTATAATATTCACAGTGGTGTTAGTAAAAAAAAAAGTGTGTGCTTGTGCTCTAAAAGTATTTTTTGCTGCTTCATCATGGACTTTTGGCTGCTTCAAATGGTGCTACAAGATGACTCAGGCCAATCATATTCCTTAAGGTGTGATGTTGCAAGATTGGCATGTCTCGGAGGATATGCCAGCACTGTATGACATTGACAAGATACTCTGCTAGAACTGTTACATCTTCTCTTGGCATCTTGACAGTTAAATTTCACCATCCTGGTAGGATTGTAAAATAATTTTTCAACCTTTATCAGAATTTTTTATTCTGTGAACAGTCTTGGAATTTTGAGTGTGTCTTCCATGTCGGCAATGAGAAGGTCACGGACAAGTGGCGTCGCACCTTCCGACTGCAGGAGGCTCCTTAGATGGAGTGTGCACTTGACGTGAACTTCCTATTGCCCAATGATGCCTTTTGTGATCTCCATGCCAATTTCTTCAAGTTCTAGATCAAAAGCATCGCTTGTGTGACGAAGTGGCACCTTTAACAAGGTTTTCAGAGAGGAGACTGGCATAAAGCAATAGGTCATTTTGTTGGCAGAGTGCTCTCTAGCCACTTCAGTGCTTAGAGAGCTTTATTCAAAACATGGGGATGTATACCATCTGATAGCAAACATTTTACTATCTCAACCATTGTCTTAGATAGGTTCTTATAGCGACTGCCTTATGCTGCAGGCAAGCCACTCGAAACGGTGGAGCAAAACTTGATCGTTCTGGTTGGCTTAGGGGTTCTAGCATCCACTTTTTGCCAATTGAGGCCGAAACAAAGTATATTGTTTCCTAAGTGTGCTCATGTGCAATGCCATTGACTTGGAAGCCTAGGAGCACTTGATGTGGTAGTGGCAGGGAGTACGATATTCATTTGAACCTAGGCCGCTATTGATTCTATGCCGACCCCAAAAGGTGAAAGAAACAAAAACAACCCTTGATTTTAAAGGGGCACTGACACCCCAAAGGTCGTATTTATTTTTATTGTCTAAAACGATGCAAGTTGCAGCCATAGACACGCAAAAAAAAACGCATCGCGAAAAAAAATTTTCCCGCGCGCGCGCCTTTTTATTTTTGGCGTTTGATTTTCCCGCCTCTCGCCTCCTCGCTTCTTTTGATCGGTGACGTCAAAAATCAGGAAATTTAGAAGCTTTGTAGGCGGCATCTTTATAACATTTAATGACGGCAATCCTAAAACATGTTTTTTAACGCAATTGCGAACGCACTACGGCCCTTCTTTTTGAAATACCAAAAATCGGGAGTTCGTTGTGGTGCCGTCTCCTGGATTTGTATCCTCCAACGGAAAACAGGCGACACCGCTCAAAACCGGTCCGCCGCAACGCCGGCGCTAGCCGGCGCTCGCTCCTATCCTCCTCGCTAGCTCCTCGCTTTGGGTCGCCATGGCAACAGCAGGGAGTGGTGACAGGGAAGTGGACTCTCAGATCTCCGGAATTTTTGACGTCAAGGCACCGGCGCCGATCGCGCGGGAACTTCGAATTCGGCATTTGGAAATTGTTTTTTTACTTCACAAATACTGAATTCCCAAATTTCAAATTTTGAGGGTAATGTCCCGGCATCGTTTTCAACCGTTTCGGATAATAAAAAAAAATATGATTTTGATGTGTCAGTGCCCCTTTAAGTTGAATAAGAAGAAAAAGAGAAATGCAAATTTAACAATTAAAAATGGAATAACATACCGTAATTTTTCTTATTTGGAAAACTCACAAAATACGTCCAGACTATTATCACTGGACTCTTCACATGCTCTACACAAGTCATGTCAATGGTCAGTTGTTATGCTGTAGACCGCTTCCTTCAAGATCTGCCCAGCATCATTGGGCTTGAATGTGATGTTTGTGGAGGCGACCAGGACTGGCCCTAGAGGTGGGGAACCTGGGCGGTCGCCCAGGGTGCCATCAAAAGAAAAATGCCGCCGCGTACCTTTTTAGTTTTTTTTTTTTTTTTGCTTTTTTATTTATTTGGGCACGACCCGTCATGATGCTATATGCTCGATTGCCATTCGTTTTTTCTCGTAAGCATACATTCTTCTATGCAAAGCAGAAACGCAGTCTCGAAGCACTTCTTTGGCCACAGCGGTTTTCAGTGCAGGCTCAATGCGCTTATTCAACTCTGTTGCGATGCCGCAGACAGCAGGAACGATTAGAGATACGGTGGTGTACTGATCTCCAGACAGCAATTTTGTGGCTTCCTCAAAAGGGTCCAGAATCTGGACAACGTCTTCGATGAGCATGATATCTTCTGACAAAGGACTTGGCGCCTGGGGTAGCTTCGTCAACGTAAACGTTAGCGCCTCCCCAACTTCTAGGATCCTCTTCAGCATGTATAAAACACTGTTCCATCGCGTCTCAGTTTCTTGCGTGAGTTTCAACGCCGGTACTTTACCAGAGCGCTCTTGTTCTTCTTGGAGTTTGGTGGTAGTTATGGAACTCGACCTCACATGACGCACAATGTTCTTGCATTTCAACAAAACGTCGTTCAGTTCATCACCGCTCTTTAGTCCATCCTGGATGGTTAAGTTCAACGTGTGAGCGAAGCACGGTAGGTGCTCGATGTTGAGCAGCCGGGACGCGAGAATCATCCTCTTGTCGTTGTCTGTGACAAGCGCAACGATCGCCTCTCGAATACCCCACTCTTCTGCCACACCTGTGATGGCCTGGGCCACGTTTTCAGCAGTGTGAGCTCCGTGAAAAACCGCAGTTGATAACACTGCAGACCGCAGAACTGTTTCTTGCACAAAATGGCAGGTGACAGTGACGTAGCTGTCAGTCGTGCATGATGTCCACATGTCTGTCAGCAGGTCTCACAACCTTGTTTTGGCTTCGTCATACAAATTAGGTAAAAGAACGCTTGAAGTCGGCTTTCGGCTTGGCAACTTGTACCTGGGGTCTAGCGCATGACAGAAGCCTTGAAATCCCTAGTCGGTGACTATAGAAAATGGTTGCATGTCTTTAGCTATCATCAGGGCCAATTCCTTGTCAAGTTTATTTTTCTTTTCAGTCTGGTCCCCGTACTGCATGGCTTTCTCAGTGTTAAGAACGGAACTTTCGGCGACCTTCTTCCAAGTTTCAACGCTGCAGAAACGAGTCAAGACGAGTCCGGTACCGTTGTCCGCTTGTCGGGACCATCACGAAATGAGTCCCGTCGTGTCCGGGACCGTCGCCTGCTTGTCGGGGCCTGCGGAAACAAGTCTCAACGCATCCGTGACGTCAACGGGACGCGTGTGTGTGTGCGTGGGGGTTGTTGCGCTCAGGAAAGGGAGAGAGGCATGACCTAACTGCGGAGAACTTTGGCTACATCACACTTGGAAGGGAGAGAGGCAGGGCCTAACTGCGGAGAACTTTGGCTACGACGCACTTCTGGCTACGACGCGGCGGACTTTGCTAGGACGTACTTGACGGCGGGAGAGGGAGAAACGAGTGAGGGAGAAACGGACCCTATATAAGGCGGGGCGTGAGGCTGCTCCGTTGTTCTCTCGGGTTTGACGACTGTATCGCAACCATGTAATTAAACCGTTCGTTACGTTACCAATTCTCCCACCTCCACTGGACCCCTGGGTTCTTCACTTCAGGGAATGGACGTGCGGCCTAAACCCCACCTCTAACATCAGCTACAAATGAATGTAACTGGCTTCGCTTCGGCCTTGAGGGGCCAGCCACAGCCATTCGCGAGTCTCCAACTTCCTCGGGCTCTCGCTTTTCCCGATCCTGGTGCAACGATGATCCGGCATGGTTTCGTTTCATATGGTCTCTTAAATTTGAAGTGTTTCCACTTGTCTTGTATTCCTTTTTGTACAAAGTGCACTTAGCATATCCGCTTGTCGCATCTTTTATGAAGTAATCCCAAATCTCTGCTTTTGACTTCGGTATTTCGCACGTCAATAGCCATAGATAAAAAAAGAAAAACATTTTTTTAAGAAACGTGTATTTTCTTGTTTTTCTGGCGTTGCAAAGTAACTTTAAGTCTATCAAAGTATTAAAGGACACATGCAAAGGAAAAATTATTTTTTTTTTTAAGCAGCCTAGATGGAAAAATAACGTTATAAAACAAAATTACAACGAAGAAAAAAATGTTTAGAGCAATATTTACGGCGCACAATGAATTTGTAATAGGTGCTTGCGGGAGCCGCCGGGGGTCACGTGGCAGACCTGTGCGCAGTCGCGCGGCGCCGCTGCCGCCTCAAAGTCACGCCGCCGCCGCACGCTGAGCGTGGTGCGTGTGTGCCACCGGTTCAACGCATTTCTCCACGCCGCCGCAGCCGCAGCCACCGCCGCCGCGCAAGTTCGTCTGCTCCGGGGCGCCGCCGCCGTCATCTGACCGGCGCACAAGTGTATCACGTCTGCTTGTGCTTTTTCAGAAGTTTCCTTTGTGCTCTAAAAGTTACTTATTAATCTTAGTTTTTTGTTGCACTTCAAACGAAGCTGAATAAGTTACTTTTAGACGCCATAGGAAGCTTCCGAAAGAGTGCAAGCACCACGAGACAAATAGCGGCCACTTTTCCGCGGCGCCTGCCCGCGGGTGCCAACTACAAATTTGTATCGCGCAGTAAATATAGCTCTATATTTTTTTCTTTTTCGTTGTAAATTCGTTTTGTGACTTCCTTTTCCTAACGCGGCTGCTTACAAGAAGTGTATTTTTTCTTTGCATCTGTTCTTTAAGGACTTTCTTTAGTGTACTCCATTCCTGCACCTCCGACACATAAACATTCGGATCTTTTCAATTAGCCAAGACACACCCTGCCCCTAGAATATTGGGGGTCCATATCACATGAGCGAATGACGTTTTAGCGAACAGCGACATTTGAGCGAATCGACGTTTTAGCGAATAACGGGGGCGCGCGTTAACCCATCCGCCGCGCTGCGCTTTATGCCGCCTCGCGGCGACAGTCTGCGGCAGCTCATTACAAAAATGTGAACCCATTTGTCCCACCCGAAAACGCCACTTCGCGGCGTCCGACTATTCGCTAAAGTGTCATTCGGTAAAACGTGGGCATTCGCTAAAACGTTATTCGATCAAGTGAGTGCCTCCCGAATATTTGTGCAATGATGGGTCCCTTGAATTGAGCAAAAACAATTAATCAGTATCACTTCATTTAAATATAGCACCATTTTGAGGTCCACAAGATTACAAGTAAAAATAGACGCGTGGCCTGTTCAAGTGGATCAGAGAAAGCGCGGTCATAAAAACAAAACTTTAGGTGAACATAACGAGGGTAAAATGCATGTCTCCGCTTACAAGTACAAATCGTTTTAGTGTCACGAGGCTGGCTGTTTGTGCTGGCACGATGGATGTCGATCAGTCGCCAAAATCTGCCAGATCGGTCGACACGATACCACACCGACCACACCAACAGAACGCAAGAACCTCGAATGCGGGCAGCGAGTTCCTCTTTGCCTGCTTGTCTTCGAGGTCCAGCCAGATTCAGTGGGCGGGCTACCGCATAGTTTAGGTTTGCAACAGTGGGGTACTTTTGTTTTTCTGTTTGTGTTGGTTCCGCGGTAAAAAGGGCGCCGACTGTTACAGAAGGCACCAGCTAGTGCCGCCTAACGTCCCTTTATACAGAAAAGTAGCGTAATCCTTCGAAGAATGCCGCCTGCTATCTTGGGCCGATCCAGGCGGCGCTACAGTCAACGTGCGAGCGCAAAATAGCAAAATATAACAATTTAGAGTGTGCATGAGGGACGAGCAGAGAAAAGGAATGCCTATGCTGGGTCGGGGTGCAGTGCATGCTATGAGCTCATTTTGCCAATCAAGTAACGCCGACTGTGGAACGTCACGGCTTTCATCGTCTTTCTCTGAGCAGATTCTTTGAGGCTGGTAGACCGTGACAGTGCGCTTTTGGCCTGTGTGTATGTATTTGCCCCTCTTTCAGGCCTTTCCCTGTGCTCCGACTCAAGTATAGGAAGAACGTCTGCTATCTTGGGGCCGATCCAGGCGGCGCTACAGTCGACGCGCGAGGGTAAAAAAGCACAACATAAAGTTAAAAGGTGTGCGCGTCAGAGGAGCGGTGAGATGTCGCTACATTTCTTATTCAGGGGCATTAGTGCCACCAAAGCTGGCGCCGTGTGCTCCGCAGTCTGCGTGCTCGCCGCGCTTTGGTGCGCATTTGTAGTATTATTTGCGTGCGGAGCGGACACAGTTGCCTTCTCTCTTTGGCCGAAATCCCGTCTTCGTCATCACTGAAAGCTGAACCAAAGTTGGGATGGTAAGTGCTTGGGCTAGTTGGTGTCCGAGTTGGGTCTGGTCGTAAACCAGACACATACCGTCACGGTCCGTCATCATGTCCCACCCGTACAGGCGAACTTCCGTCGTTTACCGTTCACGTTGCTTGAGTCCGTAACGGCCGAGATCCAGAAACTTGAACGTTAGGGCGTGATCGAGCGCATCAGCGCTCGATCACGCATCTCGCCGATCGTAGTCGTGATCTCGCCGACCATAGAGTGGGTCTCGCCGATTGTAGTCGTAAAGAAGAGAGACAGCGGTGTCCGCATGTGCGTTGATATCTTTGGGCTCCCAACCGCGCTGTCGTGATCGACTCGTTTCCACTACCGCATAGTGACGAGCTCCCAAACTCGCTCAAAGGAGCATCTTGCTTTTCCAAGCTCGAAGTACGTCGGCCTACCGTCAAGTGCGACTCGACCCCAAGAGTCGAGACCTCAGCGTTTATTACGCATGAGGGTTTGTTTCGCTTCAAGCGTGTCTGCTTCGGCCTGGCCTCCGTGCCAGCCGCGTTCCAGCAAGTTATGTCGAAGATCCTTAAGGGCTACCCCGGCGTACAGTTCTACCTGGACGACGTGGTCGTCTACGGATCGTCACCTCAAGAACATGACACGCACCTGCATGAAGTCCTCCGACGAATCAAGTCCACTGGCATGAAGTTGAACCGAAAGGCGGTTTTCCGCGTCCCAACTTTGCCTTTTCTCGGCCATAGTCTATCCGCGGAAGGCGTAGCGCTCCTTCCGTCCAAGATAGAAGCCGTTCTGAACTTTCTCACACCGTCCGATCCAACGCAACTCAAGGCATTCCTCGGTTTAGTGGAATATTACAGCAAATTCATTCCAGACTGCGCGACAGTGGTGAAACCGATGCGTCGTTTATTGCGCAAAGGCAATTCTTTTTCTTGGACTCCTGACGTCGAGAGCACCTTCCAGGAAGTCAAAACTGGTCTCCAGAAATTACCCATCCGATGTTCGACCAGATGTTACCGGTCATCGTGTCGACCGATGCTTCGAATTACGGTCTCGGAGCAGTTCTGCAACAACAGCATGGGCAGAATTGCTCAAGACAGTGGCCTTCGCAAGCCGTTCCTTGACGGACACCGAGGGAAGATACTCCGTGGGAGAAAAGGAGGCCCTGGCGATCCTGTGGTCCTGCGAGAAGTGGCATGCGTACCTCTGGGGAAGACAGTTCACCATCCGCACCGAACATTGCGCACTCGTCCCCCTCATGTCTACGCAGGGCACGGGAGTCCGACCGCTACGCATCAGTCGTTGGACAGCCCGTTTGTTCAACTACAACTTCCTGATGGAGTAGTTCAAGGGAGCTGAAAACACCGTTGCAGACGCACTGTCCCGTCTGCCCGTCAAAGACACCGAAAATGACACCAAGTTTCCTGAGGAAGTGGTTTCCATTGTCTGCGCCTCACTGAACCAGCGCAACTTTCAAGATGCAACAGCTCGTGACCCTATTCTACCGAAGGTCATGGAGTACATCTCGTCAACGTGGCCAGCTGAAGACAAGCTGCCTCCAGGGTTCAAGTCCTACTTCGCAGTCCGAGAACAGCTGTCACAGGTGGACAGACTGCTGTTAAATGCCGAAAAGATTGTCGTGCCGACCAGTCTGCGTGACCAGGTCATCGAGATGGCGCACACAACGCATCAAGGGATCAGGAGGACCACAGGCCTCATCAAAGAACTCTACTGGTGGCCTCAAGTATCTCTCCACATCAAACAATATGTCCAACATTGCACCATCTGTCAGTCTACAGACAAACCTGCGAAGACGTACCGAGCACTATTACAGCCAGTCGACTTTCCATCTCGTCCTTGGACGAAGTTAGGCATGGACATTGTTGGTCCGTTCGAATGCGCTCCGCGCAACAAGCGTTTCTTCATAACTCTTGTGGACTACCACAGCAAGTGGCTGGGGGTCATGAGTGTTCACAACGTCACGACTGCGTCCGTGATAGACTTTCTGAAGTTCGTCTTCGCACGAGAGGGGCTGCCGGAAGAAATAGTCACCGACAACTGCCCCCAGTTCATCTCCAAAGAATTTACAGAATTCCTCAAGACTCAGGGTATTCGTCATCTCAGGACATCCCTGTACTACCCACAAGCGAATGGACAGGTGGAACGCTTTAACCGCGTGTTGAAGTCCACCATTCAGTTGGCTGTCGTACATAAACGAAACCTCCAAGAGACAGTCACGGAGTACTCGTGCCACTCGTCATGCTGCGACGGGAGAGACTCCTGCGTTCTTGCTACACGGCAGGAACCATCGTGACCGTCTTCATCTTTCGGGGCGTCCAGTCCCCAACCCGCAACTTTCAAGGTCCATAGTCCAAGAAAGGCTTCCACAGACAATCGAGAAATACCAAGAACGCATGAAGATGTACTCAGACAGAAGACGTGCTGTCAAGCGACCTACATTCATTCCTGGACAGACCGTCGGGGCCCTTTCACACACATGCGTCCGTAGCGACCGGAACAACCGAAACGACCGTTGCAGGGGTCTGCAACCGTCAGTTGCCATAGCGACGGAGGGACGCGCTCATGTGTCGTTCGCAACGCAAGGAGTTGGAGCGAGCCCAACTTTCCTCGCTGCGTTGGAAACAACCGAAACAACCGCAACGACAGACTAATCACAGGTCGAGGAGAACTGGTTACGCGCGTTGCATGCCTGTCGCGCCGGTCGCGGGCAGGGCTGATCGTCGACGTGGGCGGCGTGGTGAGAGCTCATCGTTCCGCGTAAAAGCGCTATCCTTGACTGTGAATTTTCGTTGTGTGTCGCTATGATAACCCAGCACGTATTAGAATGGAAGATCCACCTATTCGTGCGGCGATGTCGTGGCGGCACTCTCAAGACAGCAGAAACGCCTGTGCCGTCGTGTTTGTTTACTTCGACTACAGTGGTGCTTTCTAAGCATTTGTGTCCTCAAACGTCGTCCGGATTCGGATTTCTAGTTCAAGGTATTACTTGCGCATACCGTATAAAGGATGCGAATTTTCACGCGTTTTCATCACCGGAGAAAAGTGATTAGTGTTAGCAATCCTGGACGTTCGCAACGTCCATCTGATCACGAAATCATATTTCTATGTTGCTATATCGCTGCTAAGATTACATCATCTTTTATAATCGTAAAAAAGGCGTGTGGCGAGATTTGTACTATTGGCGAAGTGGTGTATTCGAGTCGTGATCGTCCGAGGGGGCGTACTGCATCTTTTTCTTTTCTTTTTTTTCATCCACTGTACCCTGCAAGCCTATCATGAAAAAAAAAAATAATAAAGCTTTAGGCTATAGAAAACTGTCTGTCTATATTTTGTTACGGCATTGAGTGGCAGTGCGTCCCCTTTTTAGAGGCACTGCTGAAACAGCTGATGGCGGCGTAGAAGCGGTTGCAGTGCTGACGACCCGCTGAGCTTGTTGCACTGGTTGCAGGTGTGTGTACGCGCGGCGCAGAGCGGTTGTTCCGGTCGCTCCGGTTGCAACGGACGCAGCGTGCTCGTTGCACATGTCTGAACCAGCCTTCAAGGTCAACAAACCTCGTCACAGAGGAAAGTTACAGATGAAGTATGCTGCTCCCCAGAAGATCCAAGACCAAGTGGGTCCTGCTACATACCGGCTGGACGATGGATCCACCTGGCATGCGTCCAAGCTAACGCACACAACTCTTCAACCTTAACCAACCAGACCATCTTGGTTCTGGGAAGATTTGTTCCCCCCGGACCCCCCCCCCCCCCCCCCCCCCCCCCCTTTTCCCTTGCAGTTGTTCCGCCTGCAGTCCGGCCGGCTCCCCCAGAG
Organism: Ixodes scapularis; assembly: GCF_016920785.2. Lineage (NCBI taxonomy): Eukaryota > Metazoa > Arthropoda > Arachnida > Ixodida > Ixodidae > Ixodes > Ixodes scapularis. The sequence goes on along the minus strand of NW_024609884.1, from coordinate 5,628,020 downwards.
CCGCCTGTTCCTGTTCTTGGTCCGGCCAGCCCGGACACCCCGAATCCAGACCTCGAGGGTCAACGACCAGCCTCAAGCCTGAGTTCTGAGGACTTCCCTCCTCTTCCTGAGAATCCTGCTGCGGCTAGGAGTCCTTTTCCCCTCCCCGAGGGTCCTCCAGAGATCGTGGATCCTGTGCCCGAGGAGAATGCTCCGTCACCTGGGCAGAACCTGTCTTCTGGGACGTCGCCAGACAACAGCTGGTCAGACGCCAGCTGGTCATCCAGCTGCACAGAGACTGCCACTGGGGGTGCAGCCTCTAGCACCTCCTTTGACGGCGTGCCGATGCCGTTCCCTGTTGGAGTGCCGCCAGCATCACTCCGTGAGCCGACACCCAGGTTGGATCCTCCAGAAACCCAGGGCCAGGGTCCAGACACATCCACTTCCCAGCAGAGTCGCCCGCGTCGAGCTCGTCGACAGCCGGGACGCTTTAAAGACTATGTGATGACACTAGAGGACCTTTTAAGTTAATATCAACAGGCCACTAACCAGAACCAACCTCAGTGATTTTTTTCTTTGTGTGGTGACAACGGACATTTTAGGAAACTTAACTATTTTCAGTGCTACTGCATGCCCATGAACATTTTTTTTTAATGTAAAGTGTTCGCTTTCTTTCCTGGAACATGCAGTAAGAAGTGTATAACTGGCTACTTGCCCAGTGTCTTGGCCAATTTTTGTTTAACTTGCCAAATGTCTTTTGCTAAATTTTCATTTTATTCTGCCCTTAAGGTTTTAGCCTTACGAGATGTTATGTGTTTTCAACTGCATTTTGTTGCGTCGCTTAGCCGACCTTGTCGCAAGTGTTTCACTCAAGGCTTTGCATTTTCTAATTTTCTTGTCTCCATTTAATACTTGACTGATACTGTCAGTTAGTTCAGTCTTTTTCTTTTCCCTGTGTAATGTTTTGTCTTTCAAGAGACCATAGCTGCTTGCTTTTGTATAAGACAGCCTTTCCATTTTTTTCCCAAGAGAGGGAAGAAGAGGTGTTTATTTTTTTTTAAGGAAAGGAAAGTGTTGTATTTCAATTTTTTTTCATTTAGGTTTCACCACACTAACTAGGTGGCGCCACGAACTGCCACAGGAATCCCCGTAGCCAGGTGGCGCTACTGTTCACCCATCGGGCCCGTGCACGCAGGTGGATTTCCCCCGGGGCAGTTTGGCCCCCGGGTTGTTTGCCCATGAATAAATCGGTACGTGTTTGGACCTTGACACTGATCGACGTCTCTTCTCTTCTGGGGCGTTCCCGCCCTTGGGCCCGCCGGTGCTCGCCGCCCCGCTTCGGCATGTGAGACTTCATCTTTCCAGCAAGCCGCCTCGGCCCTGCTTCTTTTCCTTTTTAATTTTGTTTGGGCTCTCCGAATCACAACACCGTACCATGCCGAACATGTTCTCTAGCGGGTCCTGGTTGAGCCGTCTAGCTAGGAGGTGCTCAAAGTTAAAGTTGTGCTTGAGATCTTCAAACAGTAAGAGGATGGCATTGATGGTGATTTGTCATCCTTTTACTGTGAGGTTGTCGGGGAGAGTGAAACTGCCACTGCGAGATCCTCGAGCTTTTTGAGTGCAAGAAATCAATATGGGTCCAGATGTAGAAGTAAGAGCAAATCTCATTTTTCCTTGGTCACATTGAAGACTTTTGGCTGTTTAGCAAATAAAAAATTTGGTCCATTTCTTCAAGGAAGTCGCATGTGAGCTGAGCAACAATATATATATTTCCATGGTACCAATGTGTTGCCAACAAAGAAAAGAGTGCAATTACTGGCTCCTTGGTCACATACACCAGACTTCACAAAGATTTCTTGAGAAGCCAGACTTTGAATGATGTCTGTCAACAAATCGTGAAGACATCCAGCAGAAACTTTTGCTTTTGATAGAGCGAAAGCCAATGGTTGAACCCAGGACTTAGAGATACCTGCCAGCATAACAACCAAACTTAAGTTAGCCACATCAGCAGTTCGCTTCCTACAGTTGTCCACAAAGCTATGCACAATATCTGATTTAGAGCCGTAGAATATATTTTCTTTGAGGGAAATTTCGTCGAACATCAGAATGCATGCTCGATCTTTAAGTGGCCAATTGTGTAATTTGTTTACAACCGTCATGATGAGACTGGGAACAACTCCAGGGTGCATAGCGATGCGAGACAGCCAGTTCTTAGCAAGCTAACTGATGGCAAGCTCAGGTATTTGGCAAGGTACTTGTAAGCCCTGCGGCTCTGGAAGTAAAGGTTTAGGGCAAAAGGCTTGAATTCATCAGGCCATCTTCGTCCGAACTTGTTCATAGGCTGCAAATGCAACTGAATTTTGAAGAGATCAAGTGCTCCTTTGGAAAGGAATTTCGATGCACCCTTAAGGACCTGATGTCTTGTCAAATCAGCGAAATCAGTTTTCTGCGATGCCTTGAAAAGGCTTCTGAGCTATCTGTCTCTTGTTTTTCTTAAGTGTGCCAAGATGCTTCTTGTGCGGGATGTGTACGTTTCCTGGGTCTTCGAACTTGCCTTTTTGGGGTTGCTTTTGGATCAGCTGTGCTGCTTGACAAAGGGCCAGCTACGGCTGCCGCAGTGCTGCCCATTGAAGTCCTCTGGGGCGTATCTATTAAGGGAAAAAAAGTAAAACCTTTATAAATTAACCGCTCATTAGCTTTAGATTAAATTGAATTTGGTACAGCTATGATGAACAAGTTACTTCAGTCTGACTATGCATAACCAAACCAGAAAACAGCTAAGCACCTACTGGGGAAAGCGATTTTAAAACACCACAAAGCACTTATGCATCACCAGGCTCTCATCTATGCTCTACTATTTCCTTTGAGCTGTTTTTGACTCTGACCACATCTCTTTGTTATCTTCGCCACCTTTTATTTTTGTTTTTTTCTGAGGCCCAATTTTGATATGCTTTCATTGCCCACTATACCTACATCCCAGCTTCCACCACCAATTCAATTTCACTGCATTATAAAAGACTGACTGCCTTAGCTCCCGCTAAAATATATTATGCTCTTATCGTTGGTAAAATCTCTGGTTCTGACCAATGTGTGGCCCCTGAGCCTCTTCATCTTGAAGAGCGTCCAAGCAACTGAAGTGATTGCACACATAACTTGTAAGTTCACAAAGTTCTACACTATTTTACAAGCATCAAGGGTTATTTTAAAATATATGAGCAAAGAACACAAAAGGTATGCACCCTACAATTCCCGCTTTCATGATTAGAAATACTAGTAAGGAGACATCCTTCATCTCACCAAAGAGTGGACCCTCCTCCTGTCGCTCATGAAGAGTGGCTTGAGGAAGTGGTGATGAGATTACTCATGAAAGGAAATGAACATATTTCCTGAGCGTATGAGCTCACTTTACAGGAACATTTGTCGAATTAAAAATATCGAGTTCTATTTTTTTTGTCTACCTTGTAAAGCACAGCTTTTTAGCCTGAACGAAGTATTAAAATACTTACATTTAATGTTTTGTTAAATGTTGAAATTTTAACATTACCGTATGCTACATCAACTGCTGTAAGTTTCAATTGCAGTAGAGAAACACATTTTTTTGGAAGCTATGTAGGTACTGTTCATGCTTCAAGGGTGGGCCTTATAATAGATGAAGACGGCCTAGTTCTGAAAGTACATGACAATGTTTTATTGTGGCTGTCACAAGCAAAATGGCATAAAAATTAATGGCATGACTAGACATCTTTTAAAAGTTCTAAGATGAAACCACTAAGCACAATAAAGGCATCTGGAACAACACTTTCGGGGTTATAGTTCGCGACAGTGAATAAAATTGCCACAAAAAAGTACATAAACAATCGGTGTCTACTCAGAAAATAAGTGAATGCTTGGAACACTGCTTGGAATAGCGAAGCTTCACCGAGGTGAACTCAAATGACTGAGTCTTGTACAAACCAGAATCAAAATGACCGCACTGCATAACATAGATTCTGTATCACACATATTGCAGACAGCAATACAAACCAAGACACGACTAGCAATGACTAGTGCGTTGCAACTCAAGGACAGCAGTACACCATGCCCGTTCTATTATCCACAGCAGTGGAATGAACGCTGGAGTAGAGGAAAGCAGACTCCGGGATTTGCTCTTATAATGTGGAAAAAAGAAAGGGCTCGTATCTCCTGCTGCCAATGAGCTGCAACAAACTACCGTGAGGGCCAAAGGGATCTAACCCACTTCAAATGAATCGCGAAAATCGGTTTTGACCATCTTGTATTTAATCCCTGCAAGCCATCGAAAACCATCTTGTATTTAAACCTTGCAAGCACAAATCACTGTGAACATGGAACCACAACCCTCGAATGCTTTCAGGCACCGAGTATGAAGTAGACTGAAATAAATTAAGTATGCCAATGCTGCACAAAGCAAAAAGCGGTGATTTTTTAAAGTAGAAAAATGTGACTATAAAGCAATATCATTGACCTTCTGTGACTCTCAGAATCAACCATCCTGCCTTATGTCAGACAACAAAAAAAAAAAAAAAAAGAAGCATTAAACAAACGACATAAAAAACAACATTCCTAAACCTGCATAAAAAAGCCCTTAAAAAATCAAATACTTTTTGGCATTTCTTCTAGGTTTGAAAGCAATGTGTTGCACGTGACTCCACATTTGAGTGTTTCAGATCAATTAAGTACTCTAGTGCAATGAAAGTGCGCCTGAACTGGTGATGGTACTCGTAGTTAAAGATGGAGTAGAAGCAGAATGCAGCCATGACTGCCTCAGCGGGCGACGCGGCTTCGAGGTCTCCCTCCACTGCCACATAGCTGGGCGCCTCAGGATTAATTAGCTTGAGCTGACAGCCACCGGGTAGATTGCACTGCCTGCCTAGAACCAAAAGAATGGAAATCATGTGATATGAAGTTGAAACTATCATCTCCAATTTAAAGAAACTGTGAAGAAATATTAGATTTTTCTAAGACGCATTTGGAGCATTTGATGGGCCACTGATTCTACCATTATAAAGCATCAACCATACTTTGACTAAAATTATCACATGGCGGGTGGTAATCGTAGATTGGTAGTCAAAGGGGTACAACTACTGTAGCAGGTTAGTATACAAGTGCTGATTGTTGGGCGAGTTGGTATTGTACGAGAAAAAACATGATTTCGCTTTAAGACAAGGAGAGAGGAAGAACATACACCACAGAGCGCTACGCCACATTAGCTACTCAGCACCCCAGCAGCCTCCCATGACCGCCAACCCTAAGTGCCGAACTTCGGCAAATATGCAAATATTATTGCCGAAGTGCTCTGCCGGATTAGAATTGAATGTATGTTTTATTTAGACATGAGAAGAACAGCACACAAGGGTGAAAACAGAAAAAGAACACACCGAAAAAGACACACTCAAGCGCCTTGTGAATCTAATTTATCTTAATCTAATTTATTTACTCGAAGTATACCCTCAATTTTCTCTGGAAAATGAACGAACACCACACACATAAAGAAAAGATAAAAATCAAGAACCTCATTTCAAGTCCCCAAATGCGAACAAGAACATCAAATTAATATATCTGACGACGCTTACCTGCAGTTGCGTCCAAGGTGCATCCAGTACCCTCGACGAAATCACCCTACAATGTTGATGCAGGGGGAAAGAAATATATTCAATCAACTTCAAATAATGCAAACTTGAACCATATCTAACTCGCCTACTAAATGATCGGACTTTTAAAAATGCCTGATCACAGGCAAAAAAAAAAAAAAAAGAAAGAAGCCAGGACAACAATGTAATTGCTAGTCTCTCGGCCGGCAATAACTTAATGACCTTATTCCGTAATATACTACTATTAATGTTTGCGAAGCGCATGAATAATTTCTAACTGCCGAATGTCGAAATTCGGCAAATATGTAAATATTTTTGCCGACGTAATTTGCCAGATTAAAATTGAATGTATGTTTTATTTAGACCATGAGAAGAACAGCACACAAGGACGGAAACACAAAAATAGAACACCGAAAAAGACACAATCAAGCGCCTTGTGTGTCTTACTCTAATTTATTTACTCGAAGTATACCCTCAATTTTCTCTTGGAAATGAACAAACAGCACACACACACAAAATAAACACAAAGATCAAGAGCCCCATTTCAAGTGCACAAATGGGAACAAGAAAATCAAAATAAAATATCGGACTACGCTCATCTGCAGTAAACAGTGTTAAGAAGTGTCACGAGATTAGTCCAAGGTAGCAGGCATCCAGACCCCTCGACGAAATCACCCTACAATGTGGGAAGCACGTGTTCCCCGCATCCCTATCAGGGTTGCCAGGTTGGGCTATTAATAGCCAAATTCAGTGTTGCCAGATGGTCCCACCAAAAAACCGCCAAACGACTGGGAGGTATAGCCCAAATATAGCCAAAGCCGTAAAAAAAATATAGCCCAGAATAGCCAAGACTAAAACAATGAATTTTAAGCCTTATATTGACAATTTCTTATGCTCATACAATACATGTTACCATCTCTGTTTCAACCCTCAGATGCACCACCTTTTGAGCACATTATGTTACTTGTGAATTTTTCAAGAAAAGCTTCGGAAGGATGAATATCCGTACAAAATTGGCCCTTTCTTTGTGGGTTTTCCGAAGTACAAAACACACAAAGACAGCTTTATTGTGAAGCCCGGGAGATATGATCATACAATAAAAGAACAAAATACAGAAGCAGAACACTCATAACACTGTGTGTTTCAAACCAGAACCCCAATATCTCAGGTCCTTACTAATATCCCTCCGTCTCTTTTTCTGTGTGAAGAATATTAGTGTCACCCACTCATGTTCACGCTATTTCTGATTGTGTTGTCCTTTCTTGGGGTGGGCAACGACTGGAAGGTAGTCAATAGTTTAGCGGTGAAACTGCGGACTTGTCATTTTTACAAACCTGGACGCCTAAGGATTCTCACAAAGGGCACCAATGCAGCATTTAGAGAGTTCAGTCTACGTCGGGGCAGAGCCATATGCGTCCGGGTTGAAGGCGCGCTACCGGGCCTGTGGTAATAGTGCAATATGTTTGGTTTGCTCCACTGCGCTGTAGGGAGACCGCTTGAACTCTCCAAGCATTGCTTCACTGCGTAATGTGAAAACCTCAAAGTTTGTAAAAGTTTGAACCCCATCTCCTTCCTCTCCCTCCTCTCAAATAGCCAAAAGAGAAACTTTTTTTTTTTTTTTTGTTTCGAAACTGATTAAACGTTCGAAAATTAACTAGCCGAACCTTAAAGTTCGGCGTCGAACCTGAGGTTCGACAAAAGTTCGCCGCATTCTTAGAAATAGCCCAAAATAGCCACATAGCCAACCATGAAATTTTGACGCCAACTAGAAAAAAATGTAGCCCAATTTGGTTATATATAGCCCAATCTGGCAACACTGGCCAAATTGGGCTACTTTGTCATGCATTTGGCGTCGAAATGTGGCGGTTGGCTACGTGGCTATTTTTGGGCTATTTCAAATCCTAACGCGGCAATTTTTTTTTGGTTTAGAGTTGTACAAAAGACACTTCAGCATGGACACAAAGCGACAGTCCACCCTTTCTGGATTCCCACTTTCTGGGATTTTCTGCGTGAAGATTCGTGGGCGTGATGCAAGAACCTATTACCTCAAGTGAGCTACCGTGACCTAGATTCAGCTCCGACGACATCGCTTTTGTAGTAATTGTGGCTCATTTTATGCTCCCAAGTTGTTTCTGCTTCCTACTGGCGTCTCTTATTTCCTCGAGTTTCCCACCATCCCCCTAAAGGAAGCACATCGTCCGAGGAAAAATGATATTAAAGGCAATTCAAGACATCCTGCACAATTTCATGTCGCCTGATAACGCGTGCTGTAGGCTTTTCCGCGAAACATGAAAGTTTCTTAAAGCACAATGAGCCATAATAAAAGACAACAAATTTGGGACAATGAATATTTCAAACAAGGCCAAGATCAATGCGCGGGAGCAACCCTGTTTCCGTTGCTATCTGAGCTTGCCATCGCGCTCCCGACACTGCCCATGTCGAATGCCACCGTGGAGAGAGTATACAGTCACGGTGTCCCTCACAAAGTCAGTCCTAAGGTAGAACATGTCTCTTCCAACCGTCCTCTATGTAAAGTTTGCTTTCCTTGGAAGAACGAGTTCTGCAAGGACATCAACCCTACTGAAGAAGCTTTTGCCCGTTTTAACACGGAAATCATGTATGAGGCGGGTAAGCCGGACACGAGCGTGTGCTTCATAACTATGTGACTGCAAAAACGCGTGTGGAAAATTTTTGTATTTGTGTGTTTGAAATGAAACGTTCAATACATTTGACGATGTCGTAGATCTTGCAAGCTGCTCCCAAACCCTAGATATGCAGACGCAGTGCCTTCGAATTGAGCTCGCACGTTCAAACGCACAATTTTTTGGGCTCTGCAGAATATGGCTACTTTTGGGCTACACAAATATCTTGCATATGGCTACTTTTGGGCTACACCGTCTGGCTTTTGGCGGTTTCAGATAGAAACTACTTGGCAACCCTGATCCCTATCTAGGCCTAGCTCAGGCAGACCGTGGGAAGTCGCCACGTGGAGGCGCGTCCCGGATGCGAGGGCGAAGCCGTATACCCTGGTGGACGGCTTTCCCTCGTCCTTCTCAGGTGATTTGCCTAAGGCACACCCCTCGGGATCATGACTTGGACGCGTCCGCCCCTCCGGGGAGCCACCTACATCCGACCCACCCCGGGCGCGTCCATTCCCGTAGGCTATATAAGACGGCCCTAATCCAACGGGCGGGACTCTCGCTGGGGGGAGGCTCTGCTCGACGCAGCCTTCATATCCTTATCTGATCCTCCCCCTCCGTGATACTGTCAATAGCGGCAGCGCGGACTCCGCCTGGCGATCCTGTCAAAAGAGACAGCGCCGTCATCTCCAACATTGTTGGCCTTCGGGCAAGCGTGTGGCATCTAAGTCAAATAAACACGTCTTTATCCGGACCCAAGGAACCTTCTGTGTTTCTAAGTGGTACCCCCCAAAAAGGGGAAAGCCACAAATGTTGCCGCAGGACGAAAGAAATGTATTCAATCAACTTCAAATAATGCAAACTTGAGCCATATCTAACTCGCCTACTGAATGATCAGACTTTTAGAAATGCGTGATCACACGCAAAGAAAATGCCAAGACAATATAATTGCTAGTCTCGCGGCCGGTAACAACTTTATGACCTTATTCCGTAATATACTACTATTAATGTTTGTGAAGCGCACGAATAATTAGCTCAGACATTTATATTCGGTATTTCAAGGTAACGTGACATTTTACCAAACTATTTAATAAACCTCGTTAAAATAAAAAAAAAAACAAAAAAAAAAAAAAAACGTTGATATTAAAAAAATTTGTGTTTAACACTGCACTCTAAAAAAAGCCTGTGCGCTTACTTTCCCGCACAACACTCGGAGAGCCAATCACCGCAACTTACGAATGCAGCTCAGCGAATGACGATGCCGAAACATCTGTTTAGACCAAAAAACGCAGACTGAGTTGTGACATTAAGCAATGCAAAACGTCACGCTCGCATTGCTTAATGTCACAACTCAGACTGCGTTTTTTGGTCTAAACATATGTTTCGGCCTCATCATTCGCTGAGCTGCCTCCGTAGGTTGCACTGATTGGCTCTCCGAGTGTTCTGCGGGAAAGTAGGTGCACGGGCTTTTTTTAGAGTGTGACTTACAAATATCAACGACGTTGAGAATTAATCGCGCCGGTTGGCCGGTGCCACCAATGAATGCCTAATCGACTACTGCTCTGCGAAAAAAAAACAAAAAACAACCACCTTATGAGATTTTCAAATATTTGATGAGATCCTCAATATAACGTCCGACGCGACAGACCAATGGCTCCAAAAAGAGAAAACCTCCTACCCCCTCACGCCTTAAGCGTAGGCGACCCCCGATTCAAAAGGCGTCTTGTCACCCGGCTCCAGTCTCGCCGGGCCGCCGCTCTCCCCCTTCCTCCAACCGCACACATACACCGGGAAAAGCTCCTGGCTACGCCACTGGTTAGGGTATGTCAGCCTTCTAAATATGCGTGCAAGCGACAGTCATTCCTGTTCTTGCTCTTTATGAACTTCGATGGTCTAAACCGTATCTGCGTTCTTCAAACGTGCAAACATGTCCGCCAACCCTTTCTCTAAGGAAGACGGGGGTCGCCTTTCCGGGGCGGTCATAACCGACGCCCGCTGTCGCCCGCGCAGAACATTTCCTTACCTGCATACGGTAAGGAAATGTAAGGTACGCTGCGAGCGTCGGCGGGGAACGCGCTCGGCACCGGGCAGGCGCTCTCCCACGCATGCGAGAAGAATGACGTGTCATACGAGGAGACCAATTAGCGAACTCGTTTGCGCCTTCCCACAGCCAATCGCAGCGCCCAGGCTCTTGCAGTGCCCAAAGAGGTGCACCCTCTGAGAGGTAATACTTACCTTGTTGCTGCTCCTTCGCGGCGAACTTCACCTCGTAGCAACGAATTCTTGGTGTCTGCTGCTCCTGAGGAGGTAACAAGCGGAGTGCTTCCCCCCTGGCCGGGAGGAGGGTGGTAAAGGCGGTATGTTACCTCCTTTTGGTCCCCTTTTTTCTAAGAGTGTAGAATATTGTGCGTCTGCGTGGCATCTGTTCCAGGTCCGTTTGACAAGTTGACTGGAAGGGGTGCAACACCATGCCACTAGGACATTCTTTTATTGTATTGGTCACCATCGCGACGACCTTCCGCAGCATGAGACATGTCTGCAGTATCTCAAGTGGAGGACCCTCGTCGCATTGTAGCTCGAGCTGGCCTCCTTTGTCGAGTACTAGATGGCTCTCTAGGAAATGCTTTTATTTGTTCAGTGGTCCGACGCAGTAAGCGGACAGGACAACCTCTTCCCCTGTACGCTGTCCACCATCAACACTCGGTGGTACCGGCGGCTGTTCGGTACTTTCTTGCGGTGTCACTCGAGGTCCAGACACCGCTCCCTGGGGATCGTGCGGGCTTGTGATTACTGTATGGCTAACTCTCTAAGCATTGGACATATGCTCGACTGCCCTCTTAAAGTGGGCCCGGGGTTGTGTTTGCTGGCATGGGCTGTGCTTGGCATATGTGTTGCTGCGTTGTTGGTGACTAGTTCTTTTGGTTTTTGTGGGCGTGTGGGATCTGGTGATGGGGTGGTGGTTGGAAGGAGGGGCTAACTAGTGCAGTTACTGCCTCCCTCTGATCATTGCTGGCTGGTTGGCGACTGTCTGGCTGCCGCGGAGTCTCGCACGTTTGTATGGGCTTGTCTGTTGCTGCCTGCAGTTGCTGGCGATGTGGTGGCATGTGTGGCGGGCGGTTGCTGGCTAGTGTTGAGTGAACCCTTTCTTTTTGTTATTATTTTTTTGTTATGTTGTTTTTTTCCTTGGGTGGCTGGCAGGCGCACTGCATACGGGTTTTGCACCTTTCTGCCCAGCCTAGCACGTCACTCCAGGTCCCGTTTTCTTTTTTCTGTATGTGTGTGCAGATTGATTTTTTATTATTATTATTATTGTAGGTTTTTATAACAGTAGCGTCCTTTGCACCGCCCTGCAAAAGGCTCGATCACTGGATCGCTTCGAACAGCTGCACTGATGTCTACATTGACTCGTTTTTTTAACAACGACCTTGCCTAGACTTCTTCAATACCGGCGTCATATAAAAGCAGTCGTGCTTGGCGCCGTCTGCTTTCATTTTATTCGGAGACCGTCTGCCACAGAGAAGGAAACGGAAACTGCGTAGGAGCAGCTGGAGAGCCGCGCTTTTTTTGCCCTTCGGTACGTGCTCTGAGAACTCACACTTGAGACTCCGTTCGGAGCTGGGAGCCGCTACTAAAAGCACTCATTGCTGACAAAGTAAACTTCGCCATTAACTCGTGAGTAGAGGGCCAGTTCGAACTACCGCACTCTAGAGGGTAGGTAGGACCTCTACCTAGCGTATCACAAAGGAGCTCATTGAGTGAGGTCTTAAATCAGACTCTGAGTAGCTATCAAATAAAGGGAGGCTACTTTTAAAGGGATACTACAACGAAATTTCGGCGCTCATTTTTTGGTCTATATGTGTTCAAAAGAGCAATATCACATGGAACATACAAATATCTCGTTAAAAAAGTCTCAAAAAGGAATTTTAAAACGAATTAAACGATTAGCAAAGAGCACCTGGTGGATGTCGCTAACGCCTCGTTTGTAATGCTCGTCTAGGAACCTTGACAGCTAGTGACGGAGGTTGTCTCGTCTCCGGCCACGACGAGAGAAGGGGGGAAGGAGGAACTCACCTCTTCCCGAGAATCCCTTTTGTGTGTCGCAGAAGTCGCTATTGTCCCCCTAGAAGATTATAGAAGATTAACCCGTCACTCAAAATTCGTACAAAAGCAGCCGCTTCGGTGGCTGGAACGACTAGGCCATCCTCTCGACGTCAGCCTCGCCGTAGCTTTGCTCATCTTGAGACGACCTACGTCACGATTGCGTTGGATGTCACGTGCTCTAAGCTGGGCCTTCTCCGAGCGCTTGCCAGAGTGGGCCGTTTATAACGAAAAATACAGCCACCAGGATCAAAATACAAACGTGCGATTGTCATTTACGGATATTGTGGATCATATTCAATCTATTTTTGAACACGACGGGAATATTTCAAATTTCGTTGAAGTATCCCTTTAATGGGAGTGTTTTGCACAGAAGTTTGTACGTACAGGATGGGGTCGTAGGGACCAGCCAGTGTAGGACCAGGACATTTGGCACACCATGCAAAATTTGAATGCCGAACATCGTTCGGAATTCAAATTCAAGATTTGCCAACATCGTTTTGCAAGAAATTTTATGTATATTTTTTTAGAGATTAATTTAAAGGTTGTGAAATATTCAAAATAAAGCAAAAATGGCGGCCGCGTATTTTTTGTACTATACCAGCCTTGCCTGTTGGTCGTCTGCTCACTGCTTTACGTGCTCGCTCCCGGGTGGCTTGCTGAAAGCAAGAATGTGGAGAACACCTAGTAGAGGATTGCGACGAGCAGGATAATCGCGGTAAGTAATAATTTTAACAAAATCTATAAACAATGACCACCTGGGAGCAAGCTCGCAAACCAGTGTGCAAACGACCATCCGGTATACGGCATAGAAAATGCGCGGCCGCCGTTTTTGCACTATTCTTAATATTCGGCAGTGTCTGTTCTCCCGGCAGCCGGGAGAATAATTCCCCCGACATTCTACTGGCAGTTGCCTCCTATAGCTCATATCTCATATCATAGCATTTCAGTTAATGCTCATATCATAGCATTAACTGAAACCTGGTTGCATCCTCATTTTCGCGATCACGAAATCTTCGAGTCAGCACATTGTTTCTCTGTCTTTCGCTGCGACCGCACAACGCGTCGAGGCGGCGGCGTTCTTTTGGCCATTTCCAAGGAATTGCCTTCCCAGTGTATTCATATCCCCAGCAACTTGGAAATGGTATGGGCTACTATTGAAATGAATCGGCAAAGAGTTATTGTTGGTGCTTGGTATCGTTTCCCTAATTATTCTTCCACCTTCGTAAACGAGCTACATGTAATTAACCTAGTTGTGTCTCGTCATCCTACATTACCTTTATTTTTACTGGGCGATTTTAATATTCCTAATATTTCATGGGACAGCGAATCGCCTTGTATGCAACCTTTTTCCACTCTAGCAGATGAATTTCTAAATCTATGTTCTCTCTTTTCATTCACGCAACTTGTCAAGCAACCCACAAGAATAACCGAATCAGTCGCGAATACACTAGACCTTGTACTAACATCTTGCCCTGATCTCATCTCAGAAATTACTTACTTACCTGGCTTGAGTGATCATACCCTTTTGTCATTTCACGTCAACCTGCAGCGCGTTAAGACTAAAAGAAAAATGAAAACTATTCGTAATTACCGAAAGGCAAATTTTGAGGCTATTAATAGTGATCTATCCGTCTTCCTCGAAACATTTTTGAAGGACTTTGATATTCGCAGCGTGCAATCCAACTGGGATATCTTCGTGGCCAAGATTAACGACTTAACTAATAAGTACATTCCTACCCGCACTATCATATCTAACAGTAATGCTCCCTGGTATAACCCCCCCCCCCCCCCCCAATCAGACGTCTATCTAACAGAAAAACGCGATTGTACAGATCGGCCAATTCATCATCAGACGATGCTCGTTGGGCCGCTTACAAACTGGCTTCTGATGAATACGTGGCGGCCATTAAAACAGCCAGAGAAAAATACCATAATACTACGTTACCATCCATGCTTGTAACCGACATTAAAAAAATTTGGCGCGTGATAGATCTTGCTGATGATGATAATATTTCATTAGTTGACAGTTCAGGGAATCTCATTCCCCCTCATCAATGTCCGTTTATCTTCAATGAAATTTTTACGCATAATTTTTCTGTAACTTCCAACATCCCACTACCAACTACCAATTCTTACGACTACCCTGCTATTTTCCCGATAATCATAGATCCTTTAGGTGTCGAAAGCATAATTAGATCACTTAAACTTTCCTCCGCTCCTGGTTGTGACCTCATCAGCCCCAAATTTTTAAAATGTACGAGCGTTTATTGTTCAGTTATCCTGTCAAAAATTTTTCAACAGACCATCGATAATGGTTGTCTTCCAGCTGAGTGGACGGTCGGGAAGGTGATTCCACTTCATAAATCAGGTAACAAGTATTCTCCACCTAATTACCGACCAATATCACTAACCAGCATCCCATGTAAAATTTTCGAAGAAAATTTTCGAACCTCGCCAACTTCCTTGAATATAATTCGTTTTTCATGTCGTCACAACATGGCCTTCGAAAAACCTACTCATGTGAAACACAATTGGTATCAGTCTTTCATAAACTCAATGTTATTCTTGACCATTCCTCATTAGCCGATTGCATCTTTCTAGACTTTTCAAAAGCCTTTGATAAGGTATGCCATAAGCTATTACTCTATAAATTGCACCAACTTAACCTTGACCCAAAACTTCTTATCTGGCTTGAATGTTTTCTGGTTAACCGCTCGCAGTTCATTGTAGCTAATAATCACCTCTCTCAGCCGAGTGGCGTTCACTCCGGTGTGCCACAAGGCTCTGTGCTCGGACCTCTTCTTTTTGTTATATACATTAATGATCTACCCTTTTGTGTCTCTTCCCATATTCATTTGTTTGCCGATGATTGTGTTGTATTTAGGGAAATAACTTGTGAAAATGACATTAACACGCTCCAGTCCGATCTTAACGCTATTTCTGTTTGGTGCAAAACGTGGTGCATGCAATTGAACATTAACAAATGTAAATTTATGCGGGTGTCCAGGAAAAATCATAATCTACCTGTTTACCATCTTCATAACTCGCCCCTAGATGCTGTGACTAGTTATAAATATCTTGGTATTCACATCACACATCTCACACATCTCACTTGGACAGTTCATATAACATATATAATTAATAACGCTAACCGTATGTTGGGATATCTTCGACGTAATTTTGCAAAAGTTCCCTAATCTCTAAAACTTTTACTTTACAAAACACTAATTCGTCCAAAACTCGAATATGCCGTTTCAGCCTGGGACCCTTGTCATGAAAATCTAATTCACTCACTCGAAATGGTCCAGATTAACTCTGTTCGCTTTATCTTGTCTAACTATAACAGAACTGCGAGCATAACCACAATGAAATTCAGCCTTGACTTACCGTCTTTGTCATCTCGTCGTAAAAACTTTCGCCTTTGCCTCTTTCACAAGTTGTTTTATCAGCCCCATCTCCGCGCCGAACTTATATTACCTCCCCAATACGTTTCATCTCGATTAGATCACGTCCATAAGGTCGGTGTCCCATCGTGCAGGACTAATGCTTTTTTTCAGTCATTTCTCCCACGCACATCAGAAGAGTGGAATCGCCTTCCCGTACCAACAGCTTCAATCGAAGACCTCCACCTGTTCAAGAACGCCTTAACTAATATTGTATGAATAGACGCCATTTTTTGTATTTCTAGTAATGCTTTCTTTTACTTCAACATCATTTTTGTAACCACTCCCCTCATCAGTGCCAAAGGCCCTGAGCGTACATGTAATAAATAAATAATTAAATAAATAGCTGTCTGAAATCATGTGACAACTGCCGGTAGAATATTGACTTCTTTATTCTCCCGGCGTTTTGTGGAAACCTGTTTCATGGGCAACTTTTCGTGGATACATGTTTCGTCGATACCAATGTTTCATCAACACTTGTTACGCGAATTGCACGCTGTAGGGACATGTCGTCGCGCATGTATCACTGAGGCGCGTGTTAATCTACTCGGCCCACCCGTTCACGCCCTTTTTGTGGCGACAGGCTGTGGTGGCTCATTACACAAAAAAGCTAATCTGAGCTGTCAATGAAACAATCTCGATGAAACGTCGTACGATTAACTGATTGCCACCGCTAATGGGGTGCGTTCGTATTTCGGGGAAATTATTCTCCTAGCTGCCGGGAGAATAGACACTACCTTAATATTTCACCACTTCGAGTTGAGCTCTAAAGAAAAGATCGGGATAAATCTTTCTGCGAAGCGGCATTCGCGTGCCTAGTTTCAGGTATGTATGACTAGAATTAGGATTTTGCAAGGCGTGCCAAGTGTGCTGGTCCTTACGGCCTCACCCTGTACTTCGCTGGATAAAACACCTTGCAGCAGACATTTTTGTTAGGCTGTGAAGCGCAGACTGCTGCGAAACATTTTCCTAGGTCTTGATTTTTTCATAGTTGCCCAAGTTGGCGCTTAAACATGAGACCGCAGTATGAAACTTCTACAACAATACAGAGCCACTCCTGGAAGTTTTCCAGAAATTACGAATACACGTTTTAGACGGTATGTGTCGTTTTATGTGCGAGCAAAGCCAAAGCACAAGCATGTTGCCCTCGAAGACGCACTGCACGAGCATTGGACGCTGAAAGCCCAGAGTGCCTGGAGCTTGCTGTCTTAACTTCTGCTACGCTAACACTCCGTGCCTGCATTCAAACACTGAAAACTGTAGAGGGGCCATGGGCATTCCAAGAGTCTGCCGCCTCCATCGACCGAGCTTAATTGAAAATTGGTTTGTTGGCAGTGTCACTAACGCTAATTTAAGCACCAAGGTGTTAAACTCGAGTTGCACTGTTATTCAGACGTTGTGTTCCGTTGGCCGCTTTCCGCTCATTTCTTCTATCAGAAAGTTGAAGCAAAGCAGATGTCACAAGAGCCTATCAGCCCATGCTTGCCTGCATGCACGTGGCCTATTCGCCTTTGCCGAAACGGTGCGCTCTCGAGGGTTACGACTCTGTGATTCAAGATCGTTTGAGTTCAGACCTAAAGTTCTTCACTGGTGACAGCCGCTACCCAAAGCAGAGCGATGGCAGAGGAAAAAAACATAAAAAATTTCCCCTGATCGCGTGCAATATCCAACTTCTATGTACATGGCTTGCACTGACGTCACATCGCATACTTTTGGCCACCTTGAAAGAGAGAGAGAGAAGGAAGCTTTTTTTGTAGGAATTTTGAGTGGCGGGCTAATCTTCTATATTCTTCTTGGGGGGGGGGGGGGGGGGGATAGTGACGTCTGGGCAAATCTGTGAGACATAAAAGAGGGTATTAAAAAAGGGGAACTCCTTCCTCCATTCTCTGGTGGCCATCGGGGCACTCTTTGGATAACATCATGTGCAAGCCTCGTATACGAAGGGGAACAAATTTTAGTGGGTAGGCATGCTAATCGTTGCGCCACCGGAGAAGTTAAAAGGCTGATTCTTTTGTTTTCTCGTGTATTTTCTACCTAAGACAGTAATATTAAAATATTTATGGGAAAGCATACTCGAAATTAGCCATTAAACACTATAAGGTATACTAAAAAAGTAGGGATACTAATTTTGGCTGAAGTATGCTAAAAGCATGCTGTTCTTCACTAATGAATAGCACTCAAATGCTTGGTAGAAGAGCCGCCGAACGACGCTTGAGCAACGGGTAGGACGGCGTCGGATGGCACTTAAGACACTGCGTCAGTCGAAACATACTCCATCAATTCTTGTTTCATGAACAGTTTTTTTGAATCGTGATGTCTTGATGGCACTGATTGTGCAGGAACTTTTCTAGGATGATGATGGAAGGAAGTCTTGCAATTGCCTGCCAATAAATTGTTCACACCATTTTCAATGAAACTTAACCTAGTAGAACGCCCAAGACGAAACAATTGTCAGCAACAAAGTACAATACTATTGGGCATGTTCACACATTAAACTACCACCTGCATGCCATTATCCTTACTTTGGTTCATTATTCAGGTATGGTGGCAAACGAACGCTCACATGCCCTTCTCCACTGCCTGAAAGTGTGTAACCGAGGAAATAAAAAAAAATGGCACATTTCCAAGGAACACACGACAAAGGAGGTTTATTCATTGGCATTAAAATTGCAGATACTGCATACAGAACAAAAAAAAAAGAGAAACTTTTTGTTGTCATTATAGAGCAGGTGGTTTGGATGTCTCGGTTGTTATTTCAGCTGCTCGGATCACTTGCTGCCTTAGAGAAAAAACAACAGGTCAAGAGCTGCATGTCACATTGGCTAAACTCACTCCTCATACTTAAGTTGACACCTCAGAAAAAGAAGCACGGGGCAAACACAAGGCTTCTGCGGCGAGGAAAGTGGGACAACAGACAAACCAGGAACCAAGAGGGGGAAAGGGAGGCTCACAGTCAAAACGTGCATGGTCCCAGAAAAGCATAAATGGCCAAATGCCCTGCAAAGAGGGGGTTATTTGCGGGGCTCTGTAATCTCAACCCAGGGGGGAAACAGGCGGGTGTCGGCCAGGCACGGGGCTTCCCGGCCAATTAAAACAGGCGCAGCGACAGCTTGAAAAGCAACCCGCAGCAGGTGAGACAAATGCAAACGTCCCGACCCAAACACGAGGAATGTGTCCCTTGTGCCAGAGGGAGAAAGTGGAAGAACCAAAGCGATAAAGCACTGCACTTCAAAATGGCCGGGGCCAACGCACGCCACCGGCTCCGACGTGGTTTTGGGCTGCGCTGAGACATATCACGGCCACCTATGTTGCCCTCTGGCCTCTTTACCTGGCTCTATGGGGACCGACGAAAGAAAGCCTCCTCGGGGGGAGGCCTTTCATTCCAGCATAGCTTGGAAGAGTGCAAACGGCCTGGAACAACGTGAGAGTCGTCCGGGAGGCCTTTTGCATAGCCAGAGGAGCTTTGGTGCAGTCGGGTTGGGTACGCTGCCTTGCGCGCACAATTTCAACTTGGCGAGGTGGGGGGGGGGGGGGGGGGGCGGAGGGGAGGGGAGGGGTAGGGAGGGAGGGAGGGAGGGAGGGAGGGAGGGAGGGAGGGAAGGGAAGGGAAGGGGACATGGCTGGACGCTCCTGCCGAAACAGCGGGAGTGACCGGAAGCAAACAAGGGACGGCCCTACGCGGCGAAGAACAAAGCCTCTGTTCAACTGCAACAACCAATGGCGAGGAACTAGTCGCGCAGGCAAAAGGAATCGTTGAGGGACGCTTGCAGAAACATTGCCGCACACACTAGAACCATCTTGGAGGAGGAAAAAAACGGACAAACACAATTTTGCAAGGTGTTGAAATACTGCTCTCGGGTGGCGGTTGCCCAGGCCCTGTTCCAGAGCACTGGGGACGCTGGCAGAGAAGGAGGAGTACCTGAGCAAATTGTCACTTGTTCTGGGTGCCAGAGTGCAACGAAAGCGCATTTTGAAACTGCGAGTCATAAGAGGGAGATCACCGCGAGGGAAGAGCAACAGGCAGAGGACAAAGCAATTAAGAATCCCCAATGCGGTAGCAGAATACACTGTTCCATTGTAGCTCAGACCGCTCCCATTGGCTCACATTTTTTTTTTTTTTTGAACTTGAACAACTTTGAATGACTACACAGACGCAGGCCTTCCCACCTGGAGGGTAACGCGAGTCGCTGCTTATGAAAAATAATGGGGCCAAGTAACAGGCGCATGGAGGGTTGATGTGAAATGAACAGGGGCTGTCGTATTTTCCCTCGATACAGAAGACGGGTCCGGGTTAGAGGACAGATGCTCGAGTTTCCAAAAGCACTTTTGAAAACAAAGAGGCTTTGCTTCCTGCACTCTCACACGGTACACATATAATTATATATATTTATGTATATATTTATATACCGCCCTCTTTCCTAGCTTGCCATCTTCCAAAAGGAAGGACGTCCCGGGCTTGGGGCTCTAAACCTGGGACGTGGTCCCTTTCGCACCTGCTCTGTCTGTCTCCTTCACAAGGCGGGACAAATTCAAGGGAACTGAGCTTCCTTGCAAAAACAACAGGGCAAAGAACAGCAGAACAAAGAATTGCAACGTAGGATGCTTTCTCGCCCTCTATCTCAGCTAGTTAGAGTAGTCATCCTCCTAGTCTCGCCACAGAAACATGCACACATGCACAACTTCACTTTGCTGCTGCTTTTTTTTTTTTGTCATTGTATGTCTTTGTTCGTACGTCTCTTCCCTATGCGAGAGACGGCCAATGTGTGCCAGCCGGAAGAGCGCTGGGTTGCCGTTCACCACGGCAATGCGGAGTTTCCGGCTCAGACAGGCCAGTGGGGGAGGGGAAGAAAAGAACCGTGCTTTTACAAAAGGGAAAGGGGTGGGAAATTACCCTCCCCTGCCCTAGCATCATATAATACATCACTTTGGGGGTTCGTCCGTCGCACCGTCTTTGCACCGTTTCGACGAAGAACCAGGTTGGCAGAGCAGTTAGCGGCGGTGCAAGAGGTCTACCAAACTAGGCTACGTTGGCAAAAACGTCTGTTGCTTCTCTCGTTTTAAGCGGCACCTCGCTTCTTGACTTTGCCTACTCTCCTGCTGTCTTTATTTTGTGTCTGTGTGGAACTCCTCAAACAATTTTCGCACATATTTGTGTTTATATATACATACATATACGCTTATATATGTACATATATATAAATATACGCAACTATATGGATATATATGTGTACATATAACGCGGATTAAGATGTTTCGAGGGTTTTTCCTCTTGCCTGCATGCGGGCAGTCTTGACTGCTCCTCGAACACAGCACCGCACGATTTAACGTGCGCGGGTGTTGCGATGTAAAACAGATCCTGGTTCAGATTTTGTTCTTAGAAAAACAAAGAAGGATGGGATGAATTAGAAACTATGGCTGTACAGTTAGAAACACACGAGGCAGTCCATTTTTGTAGAGACGTCTCTAGCATTTGCTCCTCCCGTGACTCCGCTGAGCTCTGAATCCTTCACTTGCATTATTTTTTTTTCTCAGACTTGAGGTGTGGGTTGTTTGATGTGTAGAGTCTGCATTTATTCTTTTATCCCCCTCTGCAGTCAGCGGAATAGAACAGAGACAAGGCTGGGGGAAGGGAGCATTAAACGGAAGGGTTAGCGGCTGTCGCCACCGGGTGGGACCCTCTGGGGACAAGGTGCCAGCGGGGGACGGACATCCGACCGCCTGGCCCCGTCTGTTGTACAGAGCCCAACTGAGAAGACACACACGCAACACTCCGGGTTGGGAGAGGGGGGAAGGAGCCCACACAGGGGCCTCTCCGACAATTGCACGCAAATAAATAAACGCCCTAGTAACGCCACCAACAGCAACAGTTTTAAGAAAACGAAGGAGAAATGGAAAAAGGTTGCATACCTCCCCAACCTGCGAAAGGGAGAACACATCCACAAGTTCAGTGTCCACGGCTGCCACCCAGCTGGGGCAACGGAAGCGGAGACAAAGCGGCAAAACGGAGGCATTGTCTCACAAAACACGATGGAGGACGAACATGCAACTTGACTGCCCGGTGAGCAGAAGAGGCTGTTTTTCCCGTTTGGTTCCTGGTGGGGAACAGAAGTCCTCTCGCCCTCGCTTGCAGACGCCACCGGCGACGCGGGGGGGCAGTGGCTGCCCACGTCTCTGCTCGTGCTCACCAAAAATGCGCGGGAGGAGGACAGACATGCAACTTGGCTGCCGGGTGAGCAGAAGAGGTGCTGGAATCTTTGTTTCGCTCGTGTCTTTCTCCGAGAGAGGGAGGCACCCCTCGCTGCGCACGTCGGGTGGGGAAGGGACCGAGATGCGGGGGAGACCGTGGCTTCCCCGCGTCTCGGTGAGGGGAAACTGAAGCGGGCCAACCAAGGGAGGAAAAAAGGGGGGCAAGGAGGCTGCCGTTGAAGAGAGAGAGATCCCCGTTGGTTGCCGTGTCTCGGCTGGGTGGGCGATGGTAGTGGTGTCTGTAGCAGTGGCGCCGTACGTTCCGCGTTGAGCCCGGCTCAGTAGAGTCCGCAGCCTCGCAGATTGTTGGCGATGATGACATCTGTGACTGCGTCGAACACAAACTGGATGTTGGTGGTGTCCGTGGCACAAGTCATATGGCAGTAGATCTCTTTGGTGGTGGATTTGTTCTTGGCCTCAAATTGCGCCTGGATGTAGGCAGCCGCCTCCCCGTATTCTTGAGCACCTGTCCCCGGCACAGAAACGGGTCGAGTGAGTTGTCGTCGCAGCAAACTACCTGCTTTGCGTCAAACGACGGAGCAAGGCACAAAAGCTTTTCAGGAAAAATCGGGAAAATCCCTCGGCTCTGGTTCAAGGTCACTGTGGTCGGTATGTGAGATAGACAAGCAAGAAGAAATAGAAACCTTATAGGAGCAGCCCTCATAAGCTATTTAAAAGCTGAAACCCTAGGGTTCTAAAATAGCAACAACACTAATTGAGATTCCTTGTTGCCTAACTGCAACATCAAGTTCAGCACCCGGTTCAGCAATAGAGCTTTTGCCGAATTACCTACGCATCAAAAAGAATGCCGGGAACGTAGGTACACGTGCTGCGCGTGCTGGTCTCTTCAGCTCTAACTGTTCCAAAGCAAAAATTTGAAACAAATTCTATTTTGCACGTGCATTCCACGACCGCTTTATTTTGGTTATTTACTGCTAATATTTTCCATAGGGAAGGCGAGCGCATGCGGCGGCGTCTACCTGCGTTCCCAACATTATCTTTGATGCTTCGGCAATTTAGCGAAAGGTCTATTGGAGTTGAGTAGCCCTCGGGATTTGAAGGTGGCTTTGGCACAGGTATGAATAAAACCTTGCGAATGTGTGCTGCATGAGTTTTATGCAATCAGAAATCACAGTTGGGCATTGGTTGGCCTTTGATCTATAAATCCTTTTTGCCTAAAAGGTAACAAATGAAGCTGCTTGTTTTAGTTTTATCAAATAAACAAGAGTGTGAGCCCTTTTATCTTTCAAAAGCAAATACATGAATAGCGAGAATTTAATTGTGAGTGATACAACACTTCTCATGAACTTCAGTGATGAGCATGTCTCCGCTTTCTTAACCAATAACTTTGTTATATGGCCCACAAAGGCTCGCAGCTTACAAGAGTGAAAAATTTAGCATTTACCGAGCTTGACTGGGTATTAATGTGATATCATTATATTCTATTTTTAGACACAATCAGCCATTAACCAGTTCTTTGCAATTTTGGAGCAAAGCTGGCCAACAGATGCTAAGTGGATGCCAAACATTGCTCAATTACAGATGCTATGTGGATTGATTCATGTCACACTACAAAATTCAGTCCAAACATGACTTCTTTTAGACTTTTGGACAGGCACCCCAGCATTATCTTTCAGACTGCTTTATTTTGTGTAGCCTAATGCAAGCTCTTGTTCTGTTTTACCAGTTGGTTCACAGCATTTGCTTACCTGTGTACTCGGGGAAACATATGGTGAGTGGAGATTTCTTGATTTTCTCCTCAAAGAGGTCCTTTTTGTTGAGAAAGAGGATTATAGATGTGTCGGTGAACCACTTGTTGTTGCAGATGGAGTCGAAGAGCTTTAGAGACTCCTGCATGCGGTTCTGTAAAGAGCAGCACATACTTCATTTTAGTTAAGCTTACTTGACTTGTTGACCAAAAGCAATAATATTTCGTTGCATGACGGATGCAGAGCACTTCTTATACTCTACATAAAACCTTTAAATATTTGTGTGTAACCTTATTGCACACAAGTGTGCCCGTTCTAAATTGTGGGGTTGTTCAATAACACTCGGACAAAAATTGGTGTCTAATGTAATCGCAAATTCAAGTTTTTCGACTCACATTTTTAATGACTTTCTGAGCAAAATCTTTAACAAACGTGAACTCAAGAGGTATAAAAAATAATAAAAATACAGCAGTGAAGGCTTTTAAGAATTTCTGTATGAGCTGGACAAAATCTTAATTCACATTTGAAGTGTTTACTCTGATATTACTCCCCCTGTTGTCAGTATGTGTGGTAGAAACTACCACTGCTCTTTAAAGGGAGCAAGAGGTAAATAAAGGCTACACAAAATTCCCTGCATCTGACTGGTCGTTTGCCAAGTTCCTTGACAATTCCTCGACTTTTCCAAAGACACTATAATTTGATGACAATTTAATTCAATATCCTGTTTAGTTTTCAATGTCATAAGACACCACTGGTGTCAGAATGGGCGGGGGGGACCCCCCCCCCCCCCCCCCTTAATATTTCAGACATTTCTAATAAGCAATTTGGGGTAAAGAGAGGGTGATTCTCTGCCCCCTCCCATCGCCCCCTATCTCCTGGACACCTCTGAACTTGGCTTGAACTGCTCACATCCAACTGCTGGCTCGTATAAGCACGGTCACGTCCCAGTTATCCAGCACTGTGTGATAAAATGTCCGGTTTTTCAATAGTTTTCTTGTGTAACGAACGTGCTTGATACTTCCACAGTGGTGGAACTTCTGCAACATTTGTGCCAAACTGCACCAGAACGAATAACCCGCTACATGCTGCTCCAAAGGCTGTATTTGTGCACAATTTGCGCCTTGTCTGCGGCAAAAGGGAGCTGTTCTCGAAAATGAAAACTGAAAGTGTCTGGCACGTGGCATTGTTGGCGATGCCACTAAAAATTAAGAAAGTGCAGTTTTTCTTTTTTTTTCGGGAGCGTAAGTACTATGCGAAGAGTGGGGTTGTGCGATTATTCGAATTTTGGAATAGTAGTTTCAAATAATATGCTATCTGATATTCGCTTCAAAATGAACAGTGCGCTTCTCCTCAAGCACCGGTGCACTGCGGAGAAGCAATACCCGCGGAGCTCATATCGCGATCTCGCGCCTCGCTTCGCCTCAGCGCAGCCGTGCGCTTAAGTGAAAAACACACCTTCAATGCAAAAAAAAAAAAAAAAAGCTGTGGCTGTTATGCAAGGGTATATGTTAGGCAGCGATGTTCTAACAACCTGTGTTCATTACTTTCTTTTTCTTTCTTTTAACTCAGAATTGAAGAAAATATTTGCATATAGCAAGAAGATTTATAAATCCCCCCAATTAGGTATGGCTGGGCTCCTTTATAGGTTTAATTTCATGTCAAATGTGTCGTTTACTTGCCATCCCAGTGTAGGTATTGAACTTTCTGAGGCCAGTCTATAAATATAGCTTGGTTAAATTTAGCGGAGCTCATAAGTGGGCAATTAGAAGCTTGGGAACAACCTTCTTGCATTAAGCTGAATTTTCGCTTAACCATGGTGTAACAGTAGTGAAATTCGTGGTGGAAGGCGCAGAAACTATTAATATTCAATTAAAATATAATTGGCCAAAACCACTATTCGCTTTGAATTCGCTTCAAACTCAAAATCTATTATTTGCACAAGCCTAACAAAGAGTTATCGTTTCTTGTGCGAACGGTGCTCACGTCGATCGCAATGAATAGCTAGCACTATTTGTTGTGATTGGTTAGAATAGCTATGTGGTCGGCTTAGCTGCTCTATGAACAGCAGCTGGTGGAATACGAGCGAGAGCAGTGTGAGACACATTCGACAGTAAAGTGTCCGTTTGATGTCGAATTCGCGAAAATGACGTCACCGGGATACCACCAACCCTACACGGTAGCCCAAAACATCTCTTTATGTCAAACGCAGACTGAAGACGCCATCAGTAATCCTAATAGGTTAATCGAGACATCTGCAAAATGACCTGTGTATGATTGTTCAATAAATGAATAAATATCTCCCAATTAACACTCCTACAACTGCAGTTTTTTCCACAGGCTAACTTTAAAAGCGATCTTATAAAATTTTCTGACATAGAAGCTCAAAATTGTCTGCTCCAGGAGTGGGAATCTCTGCTCCAAAACCTGTTGCTCTTTGCTACAAGAGCTGCTTCAAATCACCACTTGTCGGTTCCACCAGTGCTTCCAGAGCCCCGGCCTACCAGTCTCCAGTCACCAGTTGGCAGGTTCGAACCACAGCCAAGGTGCTTGCAATTTGATGGAGCCTTATTGCGGCGAAGACTTTTGGTTGCACTTAAAAAGATTCCCAGGTAATCTAAATTTGCTCTCAGTCCTTCGCTGGGGTATGGCAGAAGCCCTTGGTTTGTTTGGCATGTGAGCCCCGAAAACGTATTTTCCTAGGAATGCTTTAAATAGGGGATGAGCATATCAAGGTAAGCATGACATGACATTATGTGTGCATATCTAACAAATGTTCTTTTCTTGGAAGACCAAAGCAATTAAAGACAACTGTCTGGATCTTTTCTTGAAAGACCAAAGCAACTAAAGACAACTGTCTGCATGCAATGTGTTTTCAAACAAAAATAGATTGCTCTGTAAAAACAAAGTGATCTACAGTAAATTGGCTTTCAATGAAAGAAAATATTGAAAAAGTATTAAGTAAGGACAGCAAGCAAACATCTATAGAGGCATTCAGCCAAATGTTTAAAGTAGATCACAGGAGCAGAAATGTGCTATGTTTAAAGGAGTAGAACATATCATCAGAACAAATATGTTTGAAAAAGGAGGACCTAGAAGTAGACGTGTAAGCACAGCAGACCACACTTCCAGGCTGCTACAGTGCCATCATGTGACAATCAATTCTCCTCCACCTTTCTTTTGACAGCATTAGTAGATCTCAAACATAATTTTTCGTGCGTGGCCCATACCGTTGGTGGCATAAGCATGAGCCGAGTTTCCTTTCTCTACTATATAGGTTCAAGGCCTTTCTAAATGTGGTGTAAATTAAGAACGAAAGATAATATATTCAACAATCGGTTGGTCTTCCAAAGCTATGTCTTTGTGCTCTTAGCTTTCATAGTGTTTTACCGAAGTCTATATGTCATATTTCGTGCTACAAATTTGTTAGGCAAATGGCGACACAGTGTCAGCTTTTCAGTTGAGTATGGAGGCCACACATTTAAAGGCCTCGCAGTGTGTGCACTTGCTGCTTTTTTGGTTTTCTCATAGTTTCCCAAGGAGGCTCGACAGCTGCTCCAAGCAGAAGATAATGCCCACTACCATAAGCAAAGAAATGTAATGCTTCAGGAAAATGAGAAATAAACTGGTAGAGGCTCACAGTAGTTTCATCTTCATGGAGGACTTGGTCATATTCGCTCATGGCTACACAGAAAATTATGGCAGTGACGTCTTCAAAGCAATGGATCCATTTCTTTCGTTCTGACCGCTGTCCACCAACGTCAAACAATCTGAAAATACAGAGGCGTGGGTTTCACATTCTGGGAAAAAGATGCCTTGACAGGAGGGCATCAGCAATGACCAATACGTACTATGTGCCGCCTTCACATTTAATCCTTGCACATAGAACTGTTGAATACACTAGAAAGTAATGGGCATGCCTGAGGTTCCAATACACAAGGTCCCAGATCAGCCTGGTATGTCTTCAAATTTTGTGAACAGTTACAGCATTTCGGATAAGCCTTTGTAGTGCCTTCTTATCTGAAGTACTTGATCTCTCACAGCCTCTTCACGATGGTTATTGCTTTGCCAAGTGCCAGTAGCATGCTACTGGGAGCTATTCCAATACCCTCCTGAACTTTCTTGGTGTTGACTTATGCAAGGGGAGCCAGAGAGATTATAACATAGTGTTGGAAAAGCTGATGAACTATAAAATTTTTTTTTAACCAAATACCCCAGTCCGAATTTCAAAGCAATATTCCCTACAATATGTTGACATTTGTCTTGGTTCTGGGAAGTTTTCGTTTTTGGTGCTTAATTGCTTGCAGGGTTTGAACTTTGTCCAGACTCATGCTTATGTATGTCTGTCACAACAACAGGAAATTATTTCACATGAACTTGTTAACTTATATAGTACTGTGACAAGTTATGTTCCTCCAGTAACCAATTTACGAAAGTGTTGAGCCTGAGCTGATGGCAATGGAAGATGGTTGGACTGTACGCGTGTTTGTAGAATGGAAGGCACCTCAGAAACCTGTGAACTCGCTGTGACAACCTTTGCTACAACCAAGGAGAGGGGTGAACGAAGTAAACACTTTTAGGTGAGCCAAGCTATATGGCCCTTGGAATATTGGCTGATTTGAGACTATGTCTGGAATCTCCGTTTGGATAAATTTGCTCATCCTATGGAGACAACGAATTTGTAACCTTTTATCATGAATATCAGTATTCCTGATATAGTATCCGACATCTCCCACGCTTAATGAACATTGTCGTGATGCTAGTAACACTGCTATCCAGAGTTAATTTTTGTCATACACGTGTATATGCACGGAAGGGCGCCACGAGAGCGCACGACACCAGAGCGCCGACGGAAGAGCGCGCGACAGCAGAGCGCACGACGGGAGAGCGCACGACAGCAGAGCGCACGACGGGAGAGCGCCGCGACACGAGAGCGCGTGCCATTAGAGCGCGCGTGACGAGAGCGCATGTACGCGCCTTGGGAATGATAGACATCGGAGTTTTCAAACACACGTTTTCTCGGATAGCGCAGTTTTTTGCATGAAGTTAGTTGCCCAATATATTGTAAATTCTATGCAACAGACAGGGTGTTTTTTTTTTCTTTTATCAAAACAATATTTGTTTAAGTAGGGCTTTGTACTTTGTGAATGTTGTCTTCGATATGCGCTGTTCAAGGTATGTGGACATTGGAGGTGCCAATATACGGTAAAATATGTTGGGAAATGAAGTAAAAGTCTCTAATCACCCCTTTAATTTATGGCTGTATGGTTCATGTTACAATTGCAAGTACCGCCGCTAATAGCGTGATTGGTAGAGGGTTCCGGAAGAAATGTCCCCGGAAAGAAGGTCCCTAGGTGTAAAGTAGGAACAAATGGCACCAAAGGGTTTTCTATCACTGATTCTCATGGCCTTCAGGAGGTCCGGTCGTTGTCCGGTCCAAGTGACCTGTCCAACCTGGAGTATCGGAAGAAGCCGCTCGCGTAGGCCAGCACTTTTCCCGCACGACTTCTGGAGCTGCAACGAACGGATCTCCGAAGGGCTCCCGAGGACCAACAATCACGTCGAGGCCTGGCACAATGCATTCCAGATGTCCCTGGGGCTGCATCATCCGGACACGTACAAGCTAGCGGTCGCATTTCGAAGAGAGCAGAGCTTGACAGAGCAGAAGCTGGCGGATGCACTTCGTGGAGAGCCTCAAAGGAGCATCAAGGCCACCTACGTTCGTGTAGCGAAGAATCTGAGCAAGCTAGTTGAAGAGTACGACCAAAGGTGCATGCTAGACTACCTCCGCGGTGTCGCGGAGTCATTCAATCTTTGATTTTTCTTTTTTAATATTATGGAACGGCAATTGATAAACAACTATATTTCCGAAACTCTGTATCTTGCTTCTTCATTTCGAGTTTGCAAAAATTGTATTTCTTAGACTTCCCACAGGTCTGCGTACTCAACCAATAAAATTGCGTAAAGCGTTCGATCCGAGAAAACACGTGTTTGAAGACTCAAGCACCGATCATTCCCAAGGCGCACACATGCGCTCTCGTGACGCGCGCTCTAATGGCACGCACCCTCGTGTCGCGGCGCTCTCCTGTCGGCGCTCTCGTGTCGTGCGCTCTCGTGTCGTACAGCCGTATATGCACACCATTTATAGATGAAACACCTACACTTTTGAAGTCCAAGTAGGTGTCTAGTGAATTGTTTTTAGTGTTTGTTTTTACTTAAATAGGCACTGCACAGTGCATGCAACTGTTAACTATAATGTGTGAGCAGTAGTCGAAGAAGTCACTCGCGCCACCTGCTGATGCGATCTGGCAGGGCCACGCATCTGTTTTGTATGGGCAATCGGAGCCATCTCACACCACCCGTTTTGGTGTGAGACGGCTCTGATTGCTGTTTTGGCCACTGCTCTTGCAATATATTCAACAGTTGCATGCACAGCACAAGCGCCCATCTACATGAAAATTTAAGATAATTACACTGCAGCAAACTTTATCAATCACTCTGATGGTCGCTGCAAACTTGTGCCTCTTCCTTGAGACTTCAGATAGTGCAGATACTTGTGCTCAAGTCAACAACTTTAACTCAACAGTCACATTTCCAACAGTGGGCATGTTGCAGACGCTATCCAACTGTGGGTGCCCGATTTCTAGCATATGGAATTCCAAATAAAGCATAAAGGTGGTGAAGACAATAGGAAGAACTTGAAAGAAAGCTTTTGGAGTGTGGCTGTCAAAGTTTCGCTAAGAGTCTTGGCCGTCTGTCAGTGAAATGTTGACTGCGTTTTTGAGGATTCCAGTAGGTTCCTTCGAAAGTATAGGAATTCAGATTAAATTGAATAAGGCACGAATTCAAAGAAATGGGGATTACCTATGACACTCTACTACAACAGGCGGGAAATACCAAGCCTGAAAATTATTTCGTAAAGGTTCCTTTTGCCGCGAGTACATCAGGCTGTGATAAAAGCATTCTTTGTACTTTATAAAAGGCCCTTCATCCGAGACAAATTTGCTATAAAACTGCACCATCACAAACTAGCTTGTCTCTAAACTAATTTGTGGTCTCATTCATAAGCACAGCTATTGATTCAAGTAAAAAATAGTCTGACTTTATGTTTTCTTTACTCTTTTTATTTTCGTGTTGGCGTGCTGCTGCCATTTCAATGCGAGCTTGGTTGTTTTTCTAACTCGAAAAGGAACCTTTTGAGACTCGGTTTCTTCATAATCCAAATAAATAACCACATCTGTGGTTTTCTGAACTATTTTTGCAACAATTACAGTGATTTTTTCTCTTAATTGTGAAACAGCGCATTGCTTACTACAACATTTCATGACACTGAGAATACCGTGTATTCTCAGTGACACAATATTTCATATCACTGAGGCTACTGTGTTACTCTTATGAACTTCTATCGTAAGCTCAAAGAAGCACTGACTTGGGAAACATTTAAATACCAGTAGTTTCACAATAATAGAAAAGAGGCCTCATTCTCGAACATAAAAGCATGCTGATAACGTAGGATAAAACACAAAAAAATTCAACCTTTGTGAAAACATGACATTTAGATGTTGCTTATTCATACTATTATAAATAACTGGTTTCATGTAATACAGGTATCGCACACTAATTTTAGGTCAAAATGTTGTCCACATTTTAGAAGCTTGTTCAGAGATTTGGATATTTTATCTAATGTTTTAGCACTGGAAATGCACATTTTGGAGCCATCAGGGTGCTTTAAAAGTTGGAAGTCAGGAGGAACACCAAATTACAAAAGTAGATTTGTGTAAACTGCAGCAAATTTTTAAATTAATGTGGGTATAAATAATGTACTTTTCACTTTTAATCTATTAGTTCACACTTTATTTGATTATGTCAGGGCCCTTTGCGAAGCAAGATGGGATCAAGGTAGTCTGTAGGAGGCACTTACTTGAAATTTAAGTTTTTAAAGGAAAAGTGAACCTCTACTATGCCCGTTGTTTTGACTCTTGTCCGCAGGATGTCCTGTTCCGTGGGCATGTACTCCTTCTTGCCCAAACGGTCTAAGTCATCGAGGAAACTGTTGGGAAAGAAAAGGAGCATTATTCACATGTGCATTCTTCAAACAGAGCTCAAACAAAGCTTAACTTTAATTTAGAACCTCCCCCCCCCCCCCCCCGCAAAAAAAAAAAAAATTTAAACAGTGTACCATCTTATTGGGTGCAGTATCATGAATTGCATTTGTTTCGAGCAAGTGACACACCACTGCTTCTAGATCAATGGTGCACCGACAGGGGGAGGGGGTGTTCAACCCCTTTCCCCTTCCCCCCAAGCTCTATTTTTTTTTATTTGACGCCGGAGCTTGGTAGGGTGAGGGAAAAAAGACATTTCTGCCTGACGGGTTGGAACCTTTCTGAAATTCAGTCTGCTCACTTAAATCGCTATCATCATCGGAGTGTTGGAAATTTGTGAGAACATGCTATACCTCATTATGGCTAGCAGCAACCATTCATAGTATTTTGTTCTAATGAGCAGAACGTAAGAGCGCAAGTGAGCTGGTGTATATCCAACATTTTAGTGAAAAACCCGAGACTGAGGTATTGACAGACGACGACAAGGAAGAGAAGGAGAACGTCTCAAACACAGCTAAACCTTTATTGAGGACAGGACCCTTTATATAGGGAGTATTCACTGGCGGCCATAGCTGTGTGCGCGAATGCTGAGCGCGTGCTGATGGCGAGCTTCCACAGTTATTTTGCAAAGTGCATTCCGCACCATGCAGAGTGCCGGTCTTAGCAGCCTATTGATGTGAGCTCGTTCTGAGCATGCGCTTTGAACAGTACCCACAAATATGGCGTCCAGTGAATACTCCCCATAGGGTTGTTCTGTAGCACTGAAAGAGCCTGTAGAAGAAAATAGTTAGGAACAACTGGTCCCAAGTGCAAGGTAGAAAAAAAAAAGAAGGTCCCACGATTGCAGTGAAAATAGAAAAACAAAATTCATTAAAGAAAATAAAAACTCCCCCTCCAAAAAAAACAAACAAACAAAAAAACTGAAGATTGCTTTTTTGCCTAATAACGAATCCACGCTGAGCCTTTTTGTGTGAAATCATCGATTAAAACATTAGGCCATTGTGGCGTTTATAAAGAATGCAAGTGTGGACTGGAATGACCTTCCCGACGACATCGTCACCATCCAGGACCCGATCAGATTCCGAGAAGCAGTATCAAACATTGTACTTAACACCTACTCCCCTCTCTAATGCCTTATGGCCCCGAGGGTATCTAAGCAAAATTTGCTTAGATATCCTCTTCAGTTTGTCAAAATAAACAGGGCAATGACCCAAAAATTATTTGTTACACGCGATCAAAGTATAGAAAATGTAGATTTTTGTTTCTATGCTCCTTTACTAAGTGAACAAATCATTATATATTTTGCTAAACAAATGCACCACCTTATTATACCTGTGTACCTATTTACACGGAAATTTGTTTAAAAAGTCGATTTGGCGCTCAATTAGGTGTCTGGCCGCCTTCAGATTCTCTCTGCATATTTCACGTGCTTTATTTTTATTCAATAAATGTTTATCTAATGGATAAAAATTTGAGACCTGCTAACCTGGAACAATGAGTGAGGTTTTTCAAATGTTATTTTAATAAGTGTTGCAGGGACAAATACGCAGGTGAGGTGAAAGTGCCAAGTATTTTTTTTATTTATTTAATAATTTGAAACATTGTTTAGATAGAAGTTCTTACTCAATAAGAAGTCTCATAACGTTCTAGATTTCAAATGTCTTCTGATAAAAGTCACCTCTCAACTCCGTTCTTATTTCTCGTCGGGAGTCACCTAGAGCTTGCATGTACTCCTTCTTCACTTTCCCCTTCTCAAACATGACAAGCAATAAAAAAAAAACACACACACACACACTGTACAAGACAGGCATGCAGAAATGCTCTGTTCGACCGCATGAGCATGTATATAATTGATGAGAATTAAGGCAAAGTTCTATCTAGAGCTCTGCACGGGCCCGGGAACAACACAAAAGGCCGGACCCGACCTGGCACGGCCTGCGGGCTGGGCAGAGTAGCATACATGTTCTCACTGTTGCTTAGACTTGTAGCAAATTATTTTGTTCCTGGGCCGGGGTTGAGGAGTAGCATAGCGCATTTTCTAACATTTTGAGAACAAAATACTAACGCGTTTATTGTTCACCTTTGAAGGAAATAGAAAATAAAAAGTAAATTTCACTAGGATGTCGCTAAAAACAAGAAACGAGAAAAGCAGTTTTGGGTTTGGAAACGCGGGCCATACATTAAAAAAGAGGGTGCCGACACTGGAATAGGCGTAAAAGCAAGGCGAGAAAAAATAAAGCGTCTGTAGTGGTAGCGCAGGGTGCCTGGGCCACCCCGTCGGTCTTTCAATGTCTTTTCTTCATTTGTTTACACTCTCGCCGGTTTTTGTGGCAAAACTCGGTCTATACTCTGCTTCACCTTGCGTTGGACCGCAGCAGACTCTACATGTCATTCCAGCCAACCCAGGGCAGCTAATGTATCACATAATTTCGATCCCCGCGCGTCACTGCCACCTCTCCGGAAGGTTACATGACATTGAATGGCTCGTAGCATATGCTGCAGTTCATCGTAAGCTGAAACGAAGTATTCACGAAGCACCAAGTGTCTTTCAAGGTTTTCCTTCTGTCCTATGCTGGTTTCCGAAACGGGGAGATCCTTTTGTCCTAACGCCGGCTCCTGGGGCATGCGATGACACGGCTCATTTGGGGAAGTCAAAAGAGGCTTTCGCCGACTTTGATATGCACTCCCTGTTTTTGCATTGACGGCGTCCCTCGTATGTTGCTTTGTCTGGACAACATAGCGGAGGAGACACCGATGGTTGAAGCCTGTCTTTAAAGTCGTGGCACGGTTGTGACAGTGCGTAAAAGAATGCCATTGTCGGTATTCTTTTACGCATCTGCAACACCTTATGCACTTTGCTCCGTGGTCTTTTCACATCTGCAAAACCGTGTGCGCTTAGCACTGTGGTCAATGATCCTTCATGCAGCTATTATCGACAACATGTACGAAACCTGGTTAGACCTAATGTCTGTCACCGAAGCTGAATGTGTACCGCTGGTTCGCCCGTACCAAAAGTGGAAAAGCCCATGAATTACGAAAGAGATCATTGAGCTTTTAAGGCGAAAGTGAATGTTGTTTAAGAAGGCTAAGAAGAAAAACTCCCTCACCTGCCTTGCTGCAGCCAAATGCCTCCAGAAGGAACTAAAGAAGCAAGTTTATGTAGCACACCAGAGGTATGTTGTGGACACTGCGGCCTTGGTTTCTAAGCAACCTAAGTGCTTCTGGACATATGTCAAGCGCCAGCGGAAAGCATCATTGAGTCCATCCTTTACTCACGATATAAGCCTGTCACTCATCCTACTGAGGTAGCCAACTTTTCAGCGCTCACTTTGCTTCAATTTGGTCCAACTGCAGCAACCCCCTGTCCGCCTTATCAACCTTAGAGGAAACGCTCGAAACAATGTCGAGCAGTGCTGCACGTACCTCATCCTCCATTACCATTACAGAAGATGACCTGGAAGAGGCTCTGTCGAGACTCCGCCCTTTTCAGAGTCCTGGTCCAGACACTGTACACTCCTCCTGAAGTTTGCCAATCCCATCTTACGCCCTGTACTCAGGATGTTCCAAAGGATTGTTGGTGCTGGCTCTGTTCCCTCGTCATAGAAACAGGCCCTTATAACCCCAGTGCGTAAGGGAAATGGATTACGTGCTGACCAAATAGCGAACTACTGCCCTATTGCCATTACACCAACTGTCTGGAGGACTCTTAAACGAATTGTCAACAAGAATATATTATTCCACCTTGAAGAAAACAGTATCCTATGGAAGGCCTAACATGGATTTCGTCC
This sequence comes from Ixodes scapularis, assembly GCF_016920785.2. NCBI lineage: Eukaryota > Metazoa > Arthropoda > Arachnida > Ixodida > Ixodidae > Ixodes > Ixodes scapularis. The sequence goes on along the minus strand of NW_024609884.1, from coordinate 5,592,407 downwards.
TGGACGGAGCTACGAAACTGCATTGGGTGTCATCGTGCATACTGCAAATGCATCTCTCGACAACTGCATACGTTGTGAACTAGTGCAGGTGGATTTTTCGAAAGAGTTTGACCGCATTGATTACCAACATCTCTTCAAGAAGATCAGTGATGCAAGTACCAGGGGACCCCTACTCCGATGGCTTTGTGACCTAGTCATTGGAAGGACACAACGCGTTTTGTTCCAGAGTTCTGTATCATCGTCTCGCACAGTTCGCTCGGGAGTGCCTCAGGGCAGCATAGTTGGCCCTACTCTCTTTTCAATCTACGTTAACGGAATCCCGCCAAACCTTCACTCCAGAGCCATTCCTGGCTGTGGCTGTGGACCCTGGTAAAGCCTATCAGATCCCTTCTCTCGTACCAGGAACTTCAAGACGACTTGGATGCGTGCCAAGTGAAAAAAAGCGTCTCCCTCCCCAGCCTCTCACCCTAGGCACCTCTCCCCTTAAGCGAGTTCATCAAACTACTCTACTGGGAGTAGCCTTTGATGACCGTCTGAACTTTGCTAAGCATATACGTGCTATTATATCAAAGGCACGCCGAACAATGGGCTTTGTAACCCACTTAATACGTGGCATGACACCAAGTGCTTTTAAGAACCTCTTCACCGCATTAGTACTCCCCCGTCTAGAGTTCTGCTTGTCAGTGTGTAGCCCCCATCAAAAGACCCTTCGAGATGCCCTGGAAACTGTGCAGCGCAGGGCCGTCTACACGCTGCACCGTCGTTCGCAGTCTTGCCCTACAGAGAAATCTCCACTTCTGACCTCCTAAAAGCTGCAAAGTGGCGTACCATCGCCCATCGCAGAAAAGTTGCATCTCTCCGCCTTTTCTGTAACCTTATGAACCCAACAATGGATCCTGCAGGAGCCCCCCACCTAAACAGCCGTACTGGGAGACTACAACCAATCTCGGCGCGTACGCTACGCCACAAAGACTCCTGCCTAATGGGGTCCACCCCAAACTAGGATTTCTCTACCTCCTGAACTGACTGGGTCCATCTTGACCGGCTCTGAGGACAAAAGAGCACTCTGCCGACAGGCCTGACGATGACTTTCTTTTTGAAGTGCGCGTGCTTATGTCAACTTTATTCACCCTATCCTCTTTTCATTTACTCTCACCTATAAGTGCCATTCTAGTCATCATGTCTATATATAGTATCCTACATCATCACCTAGCTTCAACGACACAGCAGGCCTACACTGGTATGGGCTCCATGCCTTTCTGCTGTATCGTGGCTTTCCTGAGCCGAAAATAAATATTATTATTATTATTAGTATTATTATTATTTAGCCCTTTTTGATTAGTTATCTCCACCTTCCCCCATCTAAAAAACAAAACAAAAGCAACTGAAGTGGGTTTGAATTTGTGGGGTCTCGTCCGCCATCCGGTCGATGACCATATACCGGTGCCTGGGGACCTGTTCGCCTCCGTCCCGAAGACTGCGCCTTTGGTGTCTGACTGCCGCACTCGAGACCCTTCTGGAGGACAATAATGGCGCCGTACGGCAGTGTTCAACCATGGACCCCTTCCCAGAGAGTGCTAACCCTCTGAAGGCCTGCACATGCGGCAGAGATGGACAGCGGGCTCCGGCAGCAGACCGCCCACGTTGGAAACAGAGGCTCGCACCTGTCTGGCACGTGGCAGGCAACACAATGAGAATGAGGGTAGAACAAAAAAGGAGGTCCTCTTGGTGTATGACAAGTAGCCTCTGGATTCGCTGAGATTTTGACGGACCCCTGTCACAAGCCCAGAGTTACTGCATGTAGATATTGTTGACTTTCTTCTTTCCACCCCTATCTTCTTTCTTATCACTATCTCGGTCTCTACCTCCCTCTCCGTTTTTTCTCTCTCGCTCCCTTTCTTCATTTTCGCTGTTTCTTTCGATTGTTCTTTCAGGCCCATCGAAGCACTAAACTTTGTTATGCACCGATGCCGTTCACTTGCTGCAACCTTTTTTCTGAGCGTGATTGGTGCAGCAAAAATCTAAGAGTCCAGGATGAGTTACACCACTGAAAGCTGCCTGAAGCGACAGTCAAATACGATGCTTGCCTGCTTCTCACAAAAGTTTCGAGATTTGGATTCAACGTACTTTGCAACACCAGAATGTGCAACTGCAAGCCTTTGCGAACCGGTGATTCAGCAGACGCTATCGTCTTCAGTAGAATCATCTGATAAATCCATCAGTGCCGAGCCTTTTCCAATCCCTTCAGCCACTCATCCGAATGACCTCGGGATATTGGGGAGGAGGATAGACCGTTACGCCCCAAGCGGTTAACTTATCAACTACACGGATGGGGACAACAAATACAATGACGCAGCGCTCGGCCGACATAACCGAACGCGGCGTCAGCGTTCGGCTGGAGTTCGTGTTCTCCGGCGAGGGGGAGGAGGGGCTCTTTTGTTTCCACTCGGCCTGCATGAACAATGCAGCATGCACGATCCCAGCTTAGCACAAAAGCCGAAGTGGGTCAAGCTCGCATTCTCAGAAGATAGATCCGGCACTTAACGTCGCTTCGTCGATTGTTAGTATTTTTTACATTAAACTGTGCCCCGCGCTCTATTGTAGAAGATGACATGCCTATGCCCATAAGGCCTGTTGGCATGTGTACAGGCCTTGTGTTGAGTAAACACCGAGCGTGGGGAAAACAAACGGGTCAGAGCGCCCCCTATAGTTCGATCTCCTGCCCAATACGTCGAGACCGGTTATACAACGGGAATCAGAATTCACTTCGCTATATCCACTATTTCCTTATAACCAACTTGGGTTATAACGAAGCGCAAAAGGGAATGGGAATTCTTGATCGCTTCGCTGTAGCCGCTATTTCGTTATAACCGACTTCGTTATAACCGGTCTCGACAGTACGCTGGTAAGTCGGAAAAAGGGACTATTTCGGGATCGTTACCCTTCCGTTGCCCAAACTTGTGTGCTGAATTCATCAGATTAGATTACAATTTATATATATTTAATTAATAGTAATGTTTTAAATGTTTTTTCGTCCATCCCTCTGGTATTTAGGTTGATGATTTCAATAATTTACAAGTAAAGGCCCGTTCACACTCTTGCGACCGAGTACGACTGAGAGAGACGAGATCTCTTACAACTTCTTAAATGTTTCTAGAATGAGGGGACACACTGACATTGTGGCGCCATCTATGCGGTGACCCTAGAACTGCATTTCACAAAAGCGAAGGTTTTGCGGGATTTCCGAGGTCAAATGTGCGTAATACCCATAGAAAGGCTCGTTTATAACATTGACAAAAGTTTTTCGAGCCAAAAAAGAAAGGATATTGCGCGAGAAATAAAAAAAAAAATATGCCGGACCGCCGAGTTTACACTGCTTCCCAATAGATGGCGCCAGTGTGTTTTCTGGTTTAAGAAGTTTTAAGGAACCCAGGTTTAAGAGGTCGCAAGCAGTCGCAAGAGTGTGAACGGGCCTTAAATGCAATACTACTGGATGTTTTTTTTTGTATCTAAATTATTTTTGCCTCTAGGTAGCCGAGTTTTTTTGTCATACACAATGGCCCACGAGGGGCGCGGCCATGCGGCAATATATGAAGCAATACAGCCCCGGGAGGACACATACTTGGCTCTGACAGCTCGCGCTGGGTTGCAGGCGCCGTAGCTTTTGTCGTCTGCGAAGTTGCGTGTAACGGTGTATACGATAAACAACTTGGTTTTCATAAAGACCTAAGTTTCGCCTTTTCAAAATAATCATGAAAAATATGTCCTGCGAATAATTCACCCAATGGTATCGACTACACCACGGATCATGAAACTTTTTTCCGGCAAATTGAAGCAATCTCAACACATCACGTCGAAGTTCGTTTAATCGCAAGCTATAGCTAGGAAATAAATAAAAAAGCTTGCATAGCTTTCCTAACCCTTCCCCCCCCCCCCCCCCCCCCTTTTTTTTAGACGAAAATCCTGGGTGCGCCAAAGTTCTAGATAAACAGATATCGCTACAAAGCAATATGCTGCTTTGCTTATTCAGTCCGTCTGCATTTATAACAAACACCAGCTTGTAAATGCTCCAAGTGTTGGGAGTTGAGATATAAAAGGAGTATAGTTTAGAAGAAAAATTACCAATTGTCAAAAAGGTGCTTTTAAACATTGAAGTTTAGTGTCATATTAGCTGACCATACATTCCGCAGTCTATTATTTTATTGACTAGAAAATAAAAGAAAATTTAGAAAAAAACACAAAACGATGAAATGCTGTAGTCTAATAGTAGTCAATTCAATATCAGAGTGCCAGGCCTAGCTTAAGTAAACTGCGAATCCACGTCACGTCAGTTTTTACGTAGTAGGGACTAGTAAAATGTGAGCAGTTTGAACTACTAAACTGCACTAACATAATTATGTATTTGCAGATGAGTATTTCCAGTGTTGGGTAAAGCACTTCTGAAAAGCACTTGAAGTAAAGTATAAAATAAATTAGAGGTGATTTACTTAGGTAGTAAGTACTCCAGGCGCAAGGCACATCAAATACTATACACATAATGTACATTCAAAGTAAGGTGCAAGTACTTTTTAACACAATCACGATGCCCTTTCATTTCTCTATTCAGTGTTCTTTTTTTTTTTTTCAACTGGTATGTATTGCTTCAGTGTTAATCGGGGGTGCATCAGTTGTTTTTGAAAACGGCGGAAAATACTGGATAGAGTCGAGTGGCATTGTTTTATTTTCATCATTTTGTAATACAAACTTAACAAGACCGAATTCGGGGAATGTGCTTTGAAATAGGGAGCTGTGCGTTCCTCGGAAAGTACTAGACAAAATACTTTAAGCGAAGCACAAGTACATACTCAGGGAATGAACATGAAGTGAAGTACAAGTCTTTTTTAGACTACTTAAAGTACTACTTTAGGTACAACGCACTTTAAGTACTTCCCAACACCGAGTATTTCACGCAATTACCGACAGTGCCAAAGGCGCAATTGTGATGGGGACTTCACCGCACCACAACTTTGCTGTGTGGGGCAGCGGATGAGATGGGCCGAATGGGCACCCGATTGCTTCCAGTAAAATGTTACACCGCTCTAATGAACGTTAAACTGCTTAGCTAAGCAACCCCATTCTAGACTAATTCTCGACTTCTTTCATACGAGTATTTTGGAAACTTTCCTTTGCAGTACCTGACTGGGAGCACGCGAACATATAAGCACACGAGCAAGGTTGGTAATTGTTATGCGCCAAAGTCGGTGCTACTCTGGGATAGCTCGTGGCTCAAGTAGACGTGGGGGATGTAGCAAGAAATAAGGTAAACTTGGACAGGCTTTTTTCTTTCTTGCGTTTGTTTCTTTTTCCCTTATTTTCTCTTCGTCAAGCTTCTTGAAACAGTCTGCCTCTTTTTAGAAGCTTTGCAGCCCTTAATAGTGCTCCTTCAGCACGCTGAATAGCGCGAACTTTGCAGACGGGAACCGAAAACATGTCGCTGCTTCGAGAGACTGCGGAGGTCAGACACCTCTATCTCGCGGTTCTCTTTTTTTCTTTTTCCCTTCGCTTTTGCGCCGTGCTCCAAATGTAGGTGTAATGTCCGATCGGATTCGGGTCCAGTGGACAGCCAAGTCACCCAACCCACGGTCCAGCACCGAGGGGACCGGTCACCGTGGGGAATACGGCTCGCGAGCGGCAGAGGTCCAGTCACGTGACCCCTTTTTCCCACGTGACAGCGAAGCAGTGGGGAGGAAGAGGAAGTCGACAAGCCGCCCCCCTTTCCTCTCGCCCCCGCCAGAAAGCCAAAAGCCAAAACGAAGCGTTCACTTCTAGCAGGAAAAATCAATGGGACGTTCGTATTTTTAGCCTTTAGGCGAGTGGCCCCCGGCGTCTGTTGCCCTCCTGGCTGCCGCCGCTGCCCTTGCGCAGTGCGCGATCGGACGAGGCCAAGAACTGAGTAAATGATACACGCGAACATACAAAAAGAAAGAATACAGTAACCGTAGCCTGCGAAGGAACAATAAAAAAAAAAAAGGGGGGGGGGGGGATTGTTTGCCCAACAACTAAGCAAATGAATGAGTCACTGTTGTGCTGGAAGCTATGCTTTCTCTTTAGAGCTCTACACCCAAGAGCGGTTTTTCTATTCTAATAAATTCGTTTTCTCTATCATGCGGGAGGTTCGAAAGAGCGGCTATTGTGCCCCGAATCAACTTGTTCCGGTGACTTAAAAAACAAAGCTAGAAAAATAAATCGCTTAATTGTCGTTGACGAGTTGTGTTGCAAAATCTCACACGTGGGATCCCAACTGCACTTTTAAAACGGGCATCAAAGGTTCACCGCAACCGCGGCTCAATGAACGCCGCTTCAAAGCTGCATCCACACTGGCGTTCGAATCGCACTTGCAAAGCGTATCCGCCCATTTTTCGTCATCAAATGCGCGTGAAGTTTGTGAATGCGGTTCAACCGCCACTATAAATGAACTATATGTTTTGAGACGTTTTGTGTTTGCCCCCTTATTTTCGTCCGTCGTATCCTATTTATTTTTATTTTTTTTCAAAAATGTGTAACATAAAACAGCTCGCCTGTCTCTCACTCTATCTTCAACTTCTGAATGAGCGTTGGAGTGATCGAGCGAAAGCGCTAAAATGGACCTGAAAGATTGGCGTTTGAATTAAGCGGAAGTGCCGCAGGCAGCGAGCTAACGCGGACGATATTGAACTACTCGATCAGCCACGACAGTCGGGCACGCTTGTTCTGGAGCTTAGCTATCCTCGAGGCTCTTCAGGTTCGAGCAGTGCGCGTTCGCCGAAACCGAGGAACCTTAACAGGACGAACTAGCGTAGAGTTTCAAACGACAGGTGCTTGTCTCGAAGTTATTTCCCCGACTTTGAGCGCACTTGCGTATTCCACTGACTCCGGAAGAATGGTTGAGAAGGAAGGTTAGAGTTACTGTTGAAGAGCTCAAGGTGACGTTTCGAGAGGGGGGCCCACCGGGCAATGAAGACTCGGAGCGGCGCATTGCAGGCACCTTTTATTTGTTAACATTTTCCACCGTTGTCGGCCGCGCGTTATCCAGAAGATAACGTTATCGTCCACTGCTGTCAATAGGGAGTTTTCGTAAACCGCGTTGCCCCCTCCGCTAAGCGTTCCGCAACGAAGAAGTTGCTACTGCGCTTGCGCGCCGATAGTCTTGACTGTGGAGTTCCCGCTATCGTAGCGGGTTGCGGAGGGCCTTGCGGGACGGCGAAAACGATCTACGAAAACTCCCTATTAGGGAGTTTTCGTAGATCGTTTTCGCCGTCCCGCAACGCTCACCGCAACCCGCTACGCGACCCGGAACTCTACAGTTAAGGCTATCGGCGCGCAGGCGCAGTAACGGCTACTTCGTTGCGGAGGGCTTAGTGGAGGGGAAACGCGGTCTACGAAAACCCCCTAGTAGCGTTATTCCGAAGCAATCATTCCTTTTTTTTTTTTTTAACTGCCCCCCTCCCCCTTTTTTTTTACTCTCAATTGTCGGTAAAACACTGTGTACATACGAAAGAAAAAATAGTGTACTGTAGTACATGTATATGTAGGTAATAATAATAATAATAATAATTATTCAGCCTAAAAGGCTGCGACACAACAGAAAGGCCATTGGCCCATCCTGAGGCCTGCCGTGCCGCATTACTACAAACAAACGGCGTTTCGAGCAGTCCTCGTTCGAAACGTCGAATCAAACGAACAACCTACGTAAGCCATTTTTACAGTACGCATCTTCATGGTAACTTTACCCAGTCCGTTGTTTTAGCTCCTTTCCGCTCGAACAACGCGTCGCGATCGTATTGTGAGAGCGCACTGTTGAGTGCGCCTGGATGGCGGTAGATGGCGCGACGATGACGCGCCAGGCGCGCGCTTCGCGTCGTTGAGAGCGCAGAGGAACGAGTTGTGTGTTCGAGCGGGACCGGAGGCCGTCCCTCGCACTTCCCTCAACTCCCCCAGCGGTCCCCTTTCCCTTCCGCGTCCCCACGAGAAAATCGATGGCGCAGCCGCCGCAGAGAAAATCAACCCTCGAATACTTAACGACGGAAAAAGACTTGGCAGAAATGGTTCCGAGATGAACACCGCGGAGAAGCAACTGCCGAGCAAAAGAAAAATGAAAGCGAGAAAAAACAAAGGAAGAAAGTAGAGCGACGGAGAAGGACTGAAACTGAGGGAACGCCTACGCGACTGGGGCGCAGTGGGGCACGCTGGCAACGCGACGAAAGGAAAGTGCGCCAGAGGCAGGGAACTTGCCCCGCTCCCCGGCGCAAGTTCGCCGGAAATCGGCGGAATTGTCGCGGACGACCTTTCTTTGGGGGGCCCCCCGCGCTCCGTCTTCCCTTTATGATCGCGCAGAGAAGAGTGTACAAGCTGGCCCGGTTCGATTTACCAGAGTGCTTCGGGAGAAACTCCAGAAATTTTTTTTTCCGTGGCGTCCGCTCTACGTGTTTTTGTTGCGGCGGTTCTGGGGCGCTCTATGGGTGTTGGTTGGCTGCCTTCTCGTCTTACCGGCTCTTTGCGAATTGAACAGAACGGACCAGGACAACGGGCGCACCTCCCGCGTACGTGGAACTCGTCTGCTCTGGCCGGTGAACTGGACTTGCAACGGATTTTTTTTTTTTTTTTTTCGCTCGCACAGGCTGTAGGCGACATTTCCTATTTCGCTGTCTGCCGCCTCGCAAGCGTTTCTCCCACCCGTAACGCCACATATTTATTTATTTCACCTGAAATTTTCAATGAAGGGCACTGTAGATATCGGGTTGTACTTACGGCACAAATATTACTCGTATAGAACGTGACACAAATTAGCGGCGCCCGAGCAGAAATGGCAAACGGACGACCAGGTGCCAACAACCCTAGTACTGAACAACGGGCATAACTTACTCTCGTATTTCTTCGAATCCTAATGTTACGTAGGTTCGATAGCGTTGGTCAGCGTGTTGTTCGATTTGCAATGAACAACACCACTTCCATGGGAAGGGACGAAGTTGCCATTCAAATCATCGTAACAAACAGCCGAACCGCAGCAACGGCGGCGATGCGTCTAGAAAATTGCCCCGAATGTAACGTCGCGTGATGTTGGCGGTGAATTGTGAATGCAAAGTTTTAAAGGGGGCATTGAACACTGTGCTACCGAACGCATATACACACAACTGTGGAAACGGTTGCTTCGGAGAGCGCTTTGGCCGCCTTGCTGTATACAGCATTCTACAATTCCACTTGCGTCACTTCAGAAGGATTTTATTCGGCGCTCAGCTGAAGAGGAAACAAAGGTGCAAAATTTCTGTCTCCCTTGTCATAAAAAACATCGAAAAACAATGTTATAATAATTAAAAAAAAATACCGCTTCGATCAAAATTGTCAAGAGAACGCCTTTAGTTTCCTCGTAAGAAAAACACGCTTATGAAAAGGAATCTTTGCAAAATGCAGCAGATCAATGTTGTTCACACAAATTACCATCATAATAAGATCGCTTCTTTTCAGACACGTCTGTTCATGGGACAGATACATAAAAAAGTTTTTTACGGGTCGTTCTTGTTTATTTTTAGAGAAGGAGACTCGATCGATAAGGGTGGTAAGTAAACAATAACAACAACAAAAAAAAACGAAATAGAAGAAAATGAAATCAGCTATTCGCGGATACACGCCCCTTTCCTGTTGTCAGTATTTTTTTTCCCTCGTTGTGTTTTTTTTTTTTTTTTACGGTTTGTTCTGCTTTTCCATATTCTAAGATTTGTTCTCTCGGTCCGAAAGTACCATTCATCAGTATTTGTCTCAATGTTCCTTTACAACCACTGGTGTCCTCCGATTTTAGCAGCCTACCTGGGGGGAAGGGAGAGAGAGCGAGCCTTGGGGGTCGCATGTATGTGTGCGGAACGACGAGGCTGCGTGTACAGTGGGGCTTTTGCCTTCGTACATGAGCATTTCTTTTTTTGCAGGGAAAAAGCACTAACAACTACCGCTGCAAAAAAAAAAAATAAATAAAACAAGTTTTGATTAGTCGCATTTTTTCTCTATTTAGGCGCGTTAAGCAAGAAGCCTTGAGGGATCTCGGAGCCTGTTCTTTTCCGCCTCGAATTATAGTCAATGAATCGACATCGCATAAATAAACAATTTCATCTCAAATCTCGCGCGCAAAAAAAAAAAAAGACTTTTTTTTATTTTAAAACAAATTGAAATTGAAAATATATGTTGGTGGAAAATGTGTCGCTAGAACAAAACCGCAAATTAGAACTACGGAACATTTGTTTTTTTTCTTGAGTCGTGGGCTTCGAAAAAGCAGAAGTACGTCTTGCCATTTTTGGAGTTTTACGCTACGATACGATACGAGTTTATTTTTCACTCCAGATACATGTGGTGAATGGGAGGCCGGAGAAAAAAGCTCCCCCCCCCCCCCCCCCCCCCCCCCATTCAGCAGCTACGACAGAGCACAGGAAAATCTATTTACAAAGTGTGTGAGTATGACATGTAATGGACAACTTACGATGCTAAATGAACAGTTTGAGGATAATGCTTCACCAGTGACACATTTTGGAGTTTCGAAACTTATAGATTCTTTTTTTTTCTTTTTTTTACTGCTAGAAACGGTTTTTTTTTTGTTAAAAAAATAGGATGTTTTTAATCTTGCACCTTTGACAATAATGGGCCAAGTTTGAATCGAGCTAGCTTTCGATGTACAATTATTTAAGGCATAAGAAACATATCAAATGAAAGCTTGAACCTAAGCCTATGTAAAATTTATAATGTTGTTAACTGAAGTGTAGTTTATATAGAAGAAACAACACTGTAAACTTGAGAAAAAAAGCTAAAAGTGCAAAATTCAACGTCATTTTTTTAAATACGTATTTTTATTTTATTCTTTATACGTAAAGCTTTCTATGTGTTCTTATATATGCAATAAGATTTCTTTGACATATATGGTTTCGTTATATCGAGCAGTGCGTTTAAAGAGAAGACTTATTTGTACCCCCTTTCTTAGAGGAAAAGATATGGACCATTGCCAAATCTTTCACGGAATTATATATATATATATATATATATATATATATATATATATATATATATATATATATATATATATATATATATATATATATATATATATATATATATATATATATATATATATATATATTTATATATATGCTTGTAACGGTGACCATAGTATTTATGATATTTAAGCTCATGTACCATTCAGTAAAAATTAGGCATGACTGGTATATTATGATCCTTAAAAAAAGTTCATGGACATGTCCCAGTTTACTTTTAAAATCTCAAGATTCACATCTTTTTTTTAAAATAAACTTACTGAAACTTTTTTTTTAATTTAACAAGCATAAAAACTACGTTTTCTCTACCTTTCTGTCAGGCAATGAAGGGGCGAGATAAATTATTTTAAATTATGTCAGGCAATGGAGGGCGCACGCTTTTGTACAGGGTTCGGTAGAATAATCTCCCGGCTTTGAGAGGTAAGCGGAATAGGCACAGTCGAACTCTTATTGTATAATCAGGAAGAGCAATGTTGACCATATTGTCACTCCCTTATCACTTGTACGATTGTTCTATAGTCCGCTTGCCATCACGCTTCGACGCTCCTCAAGCTAAGTTCCCCATCACTCGTCTCCATATTTGCTGCGGTGTTGGTGCATGAGAAACGGCGTCTTTGAGCTGGCCGGTTGTCTGCGGGTTTCAAATGGGATACTCCGGAGTCCTGTGGGCCCTTCGGGTGTCCCCAGGGGAAGAATTCACAAATGGTAAGGCTTGCTGAGCGTCACGGGGCGTCACCCCCATCACCGCCTTGGCATTGGGACGAGACAGTGCTTGGTTAACGAAACGAAATGGTAAACACCGCTCTCTCCGAAGGTACAATGGAAATTATTCTGGTGGACCCTGTGGTTTTGAAAGGCCGCATCTTCGATGGGCTTCTCGGTGCACTTGAAGGTTCGCAAACCGCGCATTACTATTCTTTTCCCGCTCCAACCTTTCAGGAGTATCCACTCCCTCGCGCATTACTATTCTACCAACGTCACGTCCGCGCATTTTCGAGAGACATAAGGTTGATTTTCGATTCTACATCAACCGTAATTTCAAGGCGAGATCCATCCCCAGGCAGTCGTCCACTACAAGACCGCCTTGCATCCCGCACCCACTGGAGGCTGCCGCCTCATCGCGCCTGAGGCCTACGGGACCAGCACGGATCACTCGGGCGTTCGCTTTGTCCGCCAAGGTGCGCTTCCTAGGGACCAGTGTTCCGTACGGGAGCATGGGGGGTGGATCGAGTGATTTTACTAACGCCTAGTGACGTCATTCGATTTCTTTGAACACGCTGTTAGCCGTGGAAACAGTCCGCGAGATATGGGGACTCAAAATGCGGGTGCAATGACCGCTCTCTAAAGAGCAGCCTGCGCCTCCTGTCTGTCGTCATCGAGGCATCTGCGCTGCGTTTCGTAAGCGCGCTCGGGTTACGGAAATGACCGCCGCAGGGAAACGAGGTTCTGCGTTCATCATGTTCGTTTACGCTGCCCCCCCCCCCCCCCCCCCCCCCCCCCTGTTTCTCGCTTTCTATGTTCCTTCTCGGCACATGGTCGGTAGTCTCTAGAGATTACCTAGTGCGATCATCCTGCCCACGCGTTTGTTCGCAATACGCTTGTTCCGATTCGAACGTCTCTTACAATGCCCGGGTAGATTCGAAGCAAGCGGCCACGAGGATGAGCACAGGGTACGCGCCGTGATCAAATTTGGAAACTTCGAAGCCTGTGTGCACTCCCAAAGATGGCTGTAACTTGTATGCTTAAAAGGGCGGGGAATCTTGAACTTTTAGCTCGCCTAACGCTGAAATTCTCATAGACGGTGGAATTCGCTGACTTGACTTGCCATTGTCAGCGGCGTGTAGCATCGATCGCGTAGAAGAAGTCAAGCACACGCCCTGTTTTGGTTGCGATGTTTGTCGCGCATTATCGGTGCTAGTTATATGCAACACCGCCGATAATATGGCCCCACGCCCGTAGCTTTCGCTGTGCACCACGCGCAAAGTCTGGACAGGCATAGAGGGTATCTGCGGCGGACAACCGACGAACTTTGCCCGGCGCCACGGAATAACTCGCCAAGCGGTGACTCGCCCAATAGCTGTGGAAGGATACTGACTAAATGTATTTGACTGCTTTAGCTGTTGTTCCGCATCTGCTGTGCGTGTGTGTGTGTGAGGAGGGGGGGGGGAAGTGAGTGGAGGCGAGTCATTCAGCAGGTGTACTTACTACTTGGCGGAATCGTTGAGCTGGTACTCGTTGGAGCGACCGAAGCACTCCTGGACCCCCGAGTCAGTCCATAACCTCTTCATTGCACTGAGCAGCTCCTCCGAGAAGGGCTCCGTGTCCTCCATCCGGGCGACTACGTCGAAGACCATCTTGGCGTCCGCCTGCGCCAACATTTTCGAAGGCGTCAAGGAACAGTCGGTCACGCAGCGAGCTACGAGCTTGCTCAGAGAACTCGCACCAACAAAAGCTACTTCTTATCGGGATAGGAGACAGCGCTTTTGTTCTTTTACCCTCAGAGCATGTACGTGCTGTTAGTAGACACAGCGAGTACAGGCCCTTGCGAACTACGTGTTTTTTGTCTACTTTTTTGTTACTGTTTGAACAGCGCAGTTTCACAAACGACTCCTCGATTGCAAGCGATGGTCAGTAACACTGTGTAAGAAAACAGAGTGTCCTTTCCGGCTGGCCCAGCCTTGATGCGAGCACTGAGCCTTCGATGATGCTACGGCTCTGCCTGGGGCCCAGTAATACGTGCAAGGCACCATTTGGGGCACCACCGCTGTCTAATGGGATGACCTTTCCCAGCGTCACGACCAGGTAGAATTTGGAGCGCACCGTCTGGGATTTTGTATGTCGTGCGAGTGCGGCAAAAATTGTGTCAGCCCTTTCAACGAACACTGCGATCATCCGTGAGGTACGTGCTTTCATCCAATGAAGGAATGCGACACGCTTTCATGTTACTGGATGCACTAAGCGACTGCTTGTAATACGTCGGTGTATATTTCTCGGGCCTCTCAAGTAGGTAAAGTTCGCAGGAAATTGATATCCAGTCCTGTTGGTAAACAACGAGCACATAACTAAGTTTTTTTTTTTTTTTTGAAGCAGGGCATTAAATTTGTTAATTACAGCCGGACAGCGTTGAAAAAAAAAAAAAAACAGACACACACACACACACAAGATACGCCAAGATAAAAAATAAAGAAAAAAAAGAAGTGCCTCTGTTACTTGTCGAAGCTATTTTATTTTTCCTTTAATATTTTGGGAAATGCACGAGGAGTCGCCCGCCTAGGTAACAAAGACTACAAAACAACAGCAACTGTGTCAGCTCAACGGTTCAGGCCTTAACGTGACTAAACTAGTACCCAAGTTGTTATACTTGCCTTAGCATGGACACCTGAAGGTTGACGTTTCCCCCTATCACCTATATTACGTCGAGACACGCGATTCAGTCACGGAAGATTACTGCAGCCATACCGCAGTAACAGTAACATTTTCAAAAACTAATTTTTTTTTTTCTAAAAACAATAACTGATTGGAATGGACTCCCTAAAGAGATCGTTCACAGCTCATCGCCGGATGATTTTCTCGTACAGCTACGAGCTCTACGAGCCTGACGGTTTGATTTGATTCTTTTCTTTTTTTTTTTTGCTATTTTTTGGTGCTAGAGTTTTGGTTCATTGTATTGGAGTTTTCCCTTTTTTTTATTATGTTCTGTACTATGTATTATTCGTCCACCCCTGCCGGGGCCCTAGCGGGGCCTCAAGTATTGTAAAATAAACAAAATAAATAAAAAAGAAATACAAAGATTAACATTGATGAAGAGGGAGAAAGAAAAACAGCAAGAACTAGATTTCAGGGCGTTCGATTACGTGCGAGTTTTGAAACCACAGTTTCGAAAAATCAATCCAAAAACGGAGCTGTGTTTCTGCGGTGCTTTGCTGCAAACTCCGTCGAAATACACTAGCATTGCTCGTCTTCTATGAAGGCTTGCTCCTCTCTGCCTGGCCAAACGTAGCTCTCTCTCGCTCTCTCTCTCCGCACACGGTCTGTCCGCTTTTTTTCTCTCACGACGCACTGCGAGGACTGCGGCACATCGAGTGAGCTTTTCGTCCCGCCTCCCGCGCGAAAAGGAGAGGAGGACGCCAAGTGCACCTCACTTTCGTGCATACGCATGCATTGCAATGTGACGGTCAGAATGTTTCACGGGGATGAGTTACAGAAAGGTTCTAAAGCCGTCGGTTGGTGCGTGCTCATCCAACACCCTCTAGAATGATGAAGGAACTTTTCCTTTGATGAACGTCATCAGAGTCGGATCCCGCCAACTGATTAAACTCGATGATTGGACACGAGACCCAGCCGAGCTCTGACGCATCGGATGACGCCCAAATTCGAGTGCACATGCTTCGAGTATTCTAGGTGGTGTTGGCTCATCTCGATGCGGGGGATTCCTACCGATGCGCGCGTGTGGCGCGCCTCTTTGCGAATGTTTGCTGCGGGGCGTTGAGCATCTGATACCAAGAGAGCACCGAGGGGCGAGCCACGACTTCCGCAACGTCGCACCTTTGGGTCACCGGGAAAAATCGGCGAAGGGTGCTGGTCGCCATGGTCAACGAGACCGGGTGCTGCGCCCCGCAAGATCAGTCGCATTGATCGGCCATCGAGCATTCCGCTCCCCCCGTCAATAAAGTTCAACGCCCCGACGCCACCGACGGTGGAGGCGCTCCCGTCATCTCGGTGAGGACATGGGAGAGGAAGAGCGAGAGCAGCGAAATGTTTTTTTTTTTTTTTTTAATGAGCACAGTGCCAAAAGCAAAGTGTTTCGCCATTAAAGCGAGCTATCTACGCAAAACCAAACCAAGCGAGGTTTATGGCATGTATGATGCAGCGAATCGAAACGTCAGATCGCTTTCCCTTCCCTCCAGCCTGCGACCGAACGAGAGAGGGCCGGGGTGAGCGCAGCGTGACCTTTCGGCCCAGGCGGCCCAGGTCCCCGGCTAACGAAAGCGGCGTCGTCACAGGTGACGTCTCGAATGACGTTCAGTGGTCGGGCATGCGCCTCGTTCGTCTCTCCAAAGAGACGTCGTCGACCCCTCCACGGCGGTTCCTCGGCTCTTCCCCCGGAGATGCTTTGCCCGGGGCCTTTGTCCGCCTCAATGTCCGCCATGTTCTCTTTTTCGTCGGGGTGTCCCATTGTGAGGAACCCTTGCAACCGCGGTCGGGGGGAAGCGGCCAAAGCGCGCAGGGCTTGTATGGCCGCCGTGGGCTGCCCCCGGTTCATGTCCGCCGGTGTACGCTCGGGATTCGCCTTTCTTCGCTCGTTCCGGGTTATTGGGCAACGACTGCTTTCGCTCACGCCGTGAACGCTACCGCACCACGCGCAGATATTTCGGCCCTGACTTAAACGCTAGGGAACGCAAATCTCTACTCGAGTTGGAAAATTCAAAATTTATGCGCAGCGGCACGCCGGAGCGAGCGACCCGTTTAACATTTAACTCGACATTTCCGGACGAAGCAACTGATTTGCGACGACGCAGGTCTAAAATGCGGGTGTCGCCGAACGGATGACGATAGTGGCTTGCGCGCTTCAAATTGGGAGCCTTGTGATTTCGCTTCTAAAAAAGGAGCCGGTGCGGATAAAGTGGATTTTTATTGGCAGTCGGGTAATAAACTACCCATTGTTACCGACTGCCTCGACTTTATTCAGACATCCTCACGGTCTCTTCCCTGTTTTTTTTCTTCTTCTATTTCTACTCTCAGCGGTTATTCCACTCTCAGCGGTTATTCCAGTGTTGACACACGCACACATACAAACAAGTCACTGAGGTAATCGAAGCTGGTAGTAAGAACTTTGTAAAGGAGTTTCCTGGAGGTTGCAGAGTGACAGCCGACGTTACGCCAAGAAACTTACATTTTCTACAGCCAAGTCTTTTAGCGTAAGGTCCGCTGCCACTAGGAGACGTGCACGAGGTTTTCGCTCTTTTTCTTCGTTTTTTTTTTTTTTTTTCTTTCGAGCACACACACGTATTATCGTACGTTCGGGGCCTTTGATGGCGGCCAGTCGGGAGAATCGAAGAAAGTGGGACTTACTTCTCGTTCGTTGTTTCCGAAGCTTATGCCCAGATTTGGCATGGCCCTGAGGATGGCCACCATGGACTGAATGGTGTTGCTGTACACCACCGGTTTGTACTGCTTGAAGTCTTCCTGCGTGAAGCCGCTGTCGTGGATGATTCTGCGGGTACAGAAGAAAGCCAGGTGCACGCAAGAGCGGCCGTCAGTAGAGGTCCGGCCGCAGATGAGGGGTACACTGGACCGCTTTCGCAGAACCTTCGCTATTGTACCGAGACTCGCGGCTTAGCCGAGGAACAGAACACCCGAGACTATAGCAATTTCGATAACGACCACGCGCGTTCGGGCGGCAGAAATGGTTCAACAACGGAGCAGTTAGCCAGGCTTCGGCCAGCACTGCTTCTACAACCATGCGCGCGCGAACCGGGATACACGGCCACGCACAGAAAACTAGAGACAGTATGTCTTGGAAACGTAACATTCCCGGTCATGTTGCACTGCGTTCCCTGGATTACTCCGGCTCGTACTAGTGAAGCTGCTTAGCTAGCTGAATACGCAGATCCCTGAAGCACGGTTCGGTGTTGCGGTTTCGGGTCGCCCGACTTGACCGTTAAAACGAGTGACCTCTGTTGGGAGGTCCGTGGGACGTCGTCGGTTGCGTGTAAGCCTGCAGCGAGAGGCAATCTTGTCTGCGGGATTCCGCTTGGCCGAGACCAGAGGTGTTTCGCGCCACCTGAAACATTCCTCCTGTCGTCGAATCGGACCTCGTCAGTTTATTGCAGCCCCGAATGAAAGTCCCCAACGGAGAGGTTTCGTCGCAGCTTAACGAAACCATAGGGCTAAGCGAGAGTACAGACAGACATGCAACTGGAAATGAAAAAAAAAAAAAGAGCACAAAAAATGAAGGGAAACAAATAACTCGTCCCAGTCGATCGCCGAAACGGTCCGTCTGGTGACAAGTTCTCGACATCCACGACGCTGTGGCCCCGTTTACAATACCGTCGTGGAATGCTCCTGGGAAATTCGATACGCCTGTTCCGAGAAAATTTGAAATGAGTACGCGTCTGGCGAGTAATTCCAAGCCCCCCCTCTCCTACACATTTTTGTTTTCTTTTTTCTTTTTCTTTTTTTTGCTAAAGGTGTTGCTGAAATCCCGAACTCAGAAACGATTTTTGAAAAACAAGGACTGTAAGCAATAGAAAACAGAAAGAAGTAAACCTGTTTTTCGCCCTTCGTATGACAAGGTCGCCTGTTTAAAGTAAACGTCTGCCATGACGACAAGCGTCTCGGATGCAACAGTCAGTTAAACGACAAAAGCTGTACCTTCTAGTTGTTTCTTTATTGGTCAGGGATTGAACAATGTATTTCAACAGAAACGGAACTCCAATCGAAATGCAGCGCTTTAAAACGTTGTCAGCAAAGAGAAGCCGATGACTGGTACCGTTACCTCGACAGATCGTTAGTCATCTCGGCTGTTTTCGAGCCGTCCACTCCTTGGTAGATAGAAAAACGAGTTTCCGTTTCATTAAGTCTCAAAAATACAAGGCTACGCTTCGAAAGAAAAATGTAAAAAATCAAAACAAAAATAAGGTATTGATAGCGACTGCGCAAATGTACGTTTTCGGGGGAAATCAGCTCTACTAGCTAGACGTTACTGCTTGTTTTCGTGCACGTTTTACATGCTCGGCAAATACATGAACATTTATAGTTTTCCTCTAAAAACATATGGCGTGCATGAAACCGAATAAGGGAAGCCCCTTCACGTTCAGCTTTTGTAAGACTTCCCGATAAGATCGAAAGAAACGCGTCCGCTATTCGCTGGCTTACCCAAAAGAAAGTAGACAAGAATAACGTCTCCAGCTTCGTTCAGTTTATGTGCGAATAAGCGAGACGAGCAACCCCAACCCGTATCACGAAGGTAATTTTAGTGCGCCTAATTAACCCGACGTTTGAAAAGGAATCCCCGGAAAATTAAGCAAAAACTGACAGCCTCTTGGCAGTCCTCGTGTGGGTTCACTCTGTGCAGTGAGGCCCGTCGAAACGCGACAAGCGAATCCGCGGCCATTTCAGCGTTGGAACGACAAGTTTGGATGGCGGAAATAACTCTATTTTGAGGTCAAACAAACGAAGCTCGGAAATAAGCGAACCAACACCGCGGAACACCTACGACCAGATCTGCATCCACGGGCCAGCGGGCCATCGCGTCCTTACCATCACAATCGCTCATTAGTGAATGGATAACAAACGGTTGAACCATTTGTTATCTAACCCAGTCTTTCTAATTTCGACAACAATAGGTGACACATGTAACAAGGAAATCAAGGTCATGTCTCGTAATTTTTTTCCTATTTCGAAACGTTAATATTCGTGGGACGGATCTGCCTATCGCAACTGGGTGCCCTCAGGAAGAATAGGGAATTATTGATACCCCCCTCGCCTTATGCCACCATCAGACTTCGCTATCTTCTCAACGCCTGTTCTTTTTCTTGCTATCCCAGTGTGTATTGCGAATCAGTCACACCTTCGGCAACTGCAGTGTGAAACCCCTTAGAGTATCAAGCGCTCAGTCGTCTCATCCTCCTGTCTATACACAGCCTATCTCTTGATATCTAGCCTTGTAGATCTTAGTCCACAACATTCCCGTCTTGTCTTCGAACAGCAGAGATCGTCCCTTAGGATTGTCTTAGATACCTTCTCTAGCAATATCCATCTTGAACGTTCTGGACGCTCCCAAGGCAGATCTAGTCTCAATGCCTGCTTCCTATATGTCCCACTTTGTGGCCTGAAATCTTTTCTTAGTAATATTTTTTAATCAGTCTCTACCCTGCTTCTACTGTTGCCCAAATATGTGACTGTCGGTTTTCTAGTTAGTTTCCTCTAGTTTATGTCGGAGTCTTTACAATTAGTGGGGTACTGCGTGCCTATTGCCCATCACCCGTTTCTCCTAGTCGACCCTCAACTTCTATCATCTCACTTCTAGCTTTTCTGTCTTCGGATGCTATCAGTCTCCTGTCGCCAAGCTTGTACGTCCTACTTCGTTGTCTTGCCATGTGTTCCCAGGGCCAGCCTACTCATCCCGCGCTGCTTAATTTCTAACCTTGCTTGGAATTCCGGTTTCGCGCACAGGACTGCATTCACGAAAGCCAGATTAGGCGCCAAGTCTCTCTTCCATGTCACTGCGTACCTACTGTAGCTTCACACTGCTCTCTATTCTTCATTACAGCTACATTTGTGTTACTGTACCAGTTAAATACTCTTCATGCACACCGAGATATTCTGTATCTTCGCTTATCAATACCCCTACGCACTCGTATTGATATAAGAATTGTGTACACTGAGAATTACTGTATATTGAAGTCTTCACCCTCGTCATCATTAAATGTCACGATTGCCGACTTGTCACCAGTCGAATTCCGCGACGAGGTGTATCTGTGAATGGTCTTGAAAAGCAAAGCGACGGAACCTGCAACTGCTGAAAATTTCGAAATGAATTACGGTAAAACAAACTAGTTTTCTTTTTCTGAAAAATTATAATAATGTAAAGTAAAAAAAAAAAAAGATCTACAGAACGAGTGCCTTTTTTTAGCTGCAGCCACGGACCTTCCCAGCGCAGTTAATCGAAGAAAAAGAAGACGTAATGTGTAACTAAATCAAAGCTTCCAAAATTAAATTAACGTAAGGACGTTAATTCGAAGTATTCTTCCGTTTGTTTGAACTCACCACTTAAAGGCTACTTTCGAATTTCGAGAACAAGCAATAAAACGGGAGAATTCACGCAACAAAGTCGTTATTCTTTTTCATTCGTCAAATTCTGCATTCAGCCAGACAACGCCGCGCGGCCGCACTCAAATAGCCGGAACACCGTAAAGGAGCGGATGTCCTTCTAAGCCTAACTCGCAGCGCGACCCCAATAGTTCTCGGAGAGGGGAAATAACCAAAACGAGGAAAAAATCGACAGAGCCATCACGTGATAGATAGTACGGCGGCCGCCGCGGCCGCCACCGGCGCTGCTGGGTGTGGTCGCCCAGGCGGCGCAGCGATCGCCGACGCGCTCGCTGGGACCGAGAATAAGTTCCGGAACGAGGGCGCGAGGGGCAAACCCTTGTAGCCTCGTTCCCAAAGCACTACTCTCTTCTCCGCCCGGTCGCTCCGCCAGAGGAGAGAGGGGGAAAAAAGAAAAAAAAAGAGAGAGAAGCCCGCGCCAAGGCGCGGACCGACAATCAGAGTCCGCTCTCGTTTAGGGACGACGCTGCTCGAGGCTGCAATCGGTCGCTCCGTGCCGTTCCGTGGGGGGCGTTACCGTATGTGCTTTGGGAGCGGTCCAGAGCGAAGCTACGGCTTCCACGACGGGAGAGGGGTTGCAAGCTTGGTCGGCGGTGCTAAATGCTCCGCGCTGCATTCAATTTCGCGCACGTTCGGTCCGTGAAGATGCTTCCTCGCACGCGAGGTCGAGCGCTCGGTCGCCACATCGAACTCACAATAAAAAAAAAAAGCACGCGCACATCGATACATTTTTTTTTTAGCTGTACTTTCGACGATGTCGATTACTGCGTTGGTCGAGGCAAATTGTCTCGATTGGAGGGTGAACTTTAGGCGCTTCCTCAAGTCGACCCCAAGGAGAGGGAGGCCACGGGGAATTCTGGCGGGCGACTATACTCGGAAGAGCCCCTGTAAAGCGTGCTTTGCCTGCCGAGCGCGGCTGCAATGCGGAGAAGCAGCTTTGGTGTTTCCCGTCGTCGCAACACTGCGCATGAGTACGGCGACGCGCCGTAGATCCACCAACCATTGTTCTGTTTACAACACATATTACCTAAGAGTCACTAGGCGGAGTCAAAAATGTTGGAACAAACTGCGTGTGATGACAGCAGAAACGTCTTGTTTCTTTTCATTTCATACGTGAGAGAGTTCTTTTCAACGTTATGCTTTGCATGTTTTCTCTGCGCACGCGCTTTAATATGTTAAGGGGAACTACAGAGACTTTTGTTTATATTCAGCAGACGTAAAAGCACGTATCTGGCTATTTGTTACTTTCCTACCAAACATCTCAACGTTCAAACATAGGACACAGAAGCGGGAGCCGATGTTCACCCGGGAATATCCGAGATGTCCATGTACTGATACAGCTGTTACTACCAAGATGGATGATGCTCAGCGACACTCAGTCACGGCACGCGTCCTTAGATCTGCCTCTCCGCCCCTTTCAGAACGTCTCCCCCCGCTGCGAGACCCACCAGACGCGAAGAAAAACAGGCGCCCCGTCGCCAGCGGCGCAAGCAGCCGACACTGACGGTCGTTCAGCATCGCCATGCCTCCTCCAGGCTGGGCGACAGCAGCGATACCCAATTTCTCCCATGCGCATCTTTCTTGACGCACTGCACAACAAGCATCCAAACGGCGCTTTTCCAGGTGCCAACCCAACAGGTTCGACCGACCGAGGCTCTTTGTTTCTCATCTTGCACGAGTTGCCGCTTTAATAAGAACTCAAATAGCGAGCACGTCCAAAACGGGAAGAGAAACGAGGAACAGGGAGAGCCTAACCAGGGAAGGCGTCGCTTTTCCGGGGTCATGACCTTTTCCGTGAACCTTTCTCTCTCTCGTGCCCGTTCCCTTCCCCCTCGCCGGAAGAACGTTTCGCTCTGCAGCTCCTTCTCTTACTCCCGATTCGTTCTCAACTCGTCTCGTAAAAGAATCAAAAAAGAACGAGAGCTTCCTGTTGGAGGAAAGGAGGCGAATGCGGGT
This sequence comes from Ixodes scapularis, assembly GCF_016920785.2. Classification (NCBI taxonomy): domain Eukaryota; kingdom Metazoa; phylum Arthropoda; class Arachnida; order Ixodida; family Ixodidae; genus Ixodes; species Ixodes scapularis. Next base: position 5,569,572 of record NW_024609884.1, on the reverse strand, counting down.
CTTTCTACGTGCCAGCCTGATCGTCAGAAACCCGGAGAGACATTCTGGGGGCATATTTGTCCCCCTCCCCCTCTTTCAAGCGGGACCCGAGAAGCGCCAGAGCGAGGGAGGGCTGCATCCCGAACTGCTGACGTCAAAGCGCATCGATCCCTTACGTCACACGATCATGGCCCGTGACGTCAGTCGGGATCCATTTCATTCCGTTTTTCGCTGTTTCTGCGCAAGCGTGCGTCCCGAGCGGCGTTCGGCGCTGTGACCCGGCAAGACGCGCCGCGTGCTCCGCTTTTGCACTCGACGCTCGACCGCTTTACTTTTCGCGGTCCCTCGTGTCTTCTTTTCTCTTGTTATCCTATCTTTGGTCACTACCGCACGTCCTTCGGCGACCGCCTCGTACCCGGAACGCGTCTTCGTACAACATGCGCGGACGTCGTGCGACGTCCAAGAAAACGGGTTTCCGTGCAGGCACGATATCGCTTAATTAGGTCGAAAATCAAGTAGCAGCGGGGCCACGTCCTAATTGCAGTCTCGCGGTTGCTCGTCGCTCCGCTACATGTGTCCAAACGTCCACCGCAGTAAATACTCCAACCAAAAAAGTGTGCGAGGTTTCGGACAGCGGCGTCTGTCGCGGGTACGTTGGTTCTACTCGAGCATTGGGAGAGTCTGAGAGGCCGTACGACGCGGTGTCCAGTTCTGGGTCAACTGCCTACTCTGGAGGACGAAATGCCGCTACACCATGCCACGCATCTCCGCGTAAGACAAGCTCCGCTAAGTCACATTTCGGGTATGAAAGATGTGGAACCGAGACAATAAAACAGGACCCAAAAATTAAGTAAAGAAAACAAACATAAAAAGCGAGGAAGAGAGGCGCAGATCCTTTGGGACCGACGTGCAAGTAGGTGGGGGAGGCCTTCGAGAAACAAAACTTTGGCAGTGACACACTCACTGGAAACCAACGAGGTCTTCTTCATATGAAAAGCGAAACAGAGTACTACATTTTTCAGCTAACTTTCAAGGCGGACTACGTGCAAAGCCACGACGGCTGACGCTACAGTCTTGAAACTACCGAAATAACTGCGCTAATAAAACGAGATAATTTGTTCAGGACGTTTCTAAACTCAGCCGAGTATATATTTGGCTCCTTCGAACCTCTCAATCCGTTTGTGAGCCAAGAGCAGGAGAAAGCAATTTCGAGGCGAATGTTTTGTTGATACACACGAGAATCGAGTGACACCACACTTTTATCGACAGCACGGTTGACGGATCTTAAAATTTAAATCCGCCTCGGATGGCGATTTTATGTTGTTTTTTTTCTACTTTTTTTATGAAAATTCAAGGTACGACTTTTGATTATTGTTTGCCATAGCAGAAAAAGCCTCTGCAGCTTCGATTTTGGCATGTTCACTCTCTCCGTGGCTGCTAACGTTGTTCCCCCAAAAGTAAGAGCGCGGTCAAAAGCTCAAATATGTACAAAAACGGACACGACTAGATCAAAGAGCAGGGTCAAGGTGCATTCACCGCACTTCACTGGTTTTGTAAATTACAGCAGACCGACGAGATGACGGATGCGGTGACGTTGCACTTTTGGCACTCTTTGATTAGCCCCATGGGCTTGCAGCTTCGGATGGGCTTAAGCTTAAGGTGAAACCAAGTAGAGGAGTTGCTAGCAGAATCCAAACACCAAGCGGGACAAGAAGACGACTTCGCTTCTTTCACGCCACTATCTGAGAGAAAACAAAAATGCGAAGCGTCAAAACTAACTAGGAGAAAGAAAAGCGCTAACATTGCGAAATCGGAATTCGAAACGTCGGAACGTCGACAGCTGCTGCTGTGATTTGCGAATTCGTAGAAAACGTAACGCCCCCGGAGAGGTAGCTTCCCATCTTTTCCTGCCTCAGGTAATAGTTAAGAGCCCGTTTCGAAAGTAGGATTACACTTCAGTGAGCATTTTATTGAGTCGTTTTGCGCGGTCGAAGTTACACCGATGAAGGCATTCGCGAAAGAACAGCCACTCAGACCGATGGGGGTGATCAGTTGTTTACGATTGTAGGGACGACACTGCCGCGTAAGGCTAGCCTCCCAAATGTGCGTCAGTTGATCTACCCGAGTGCAAGTCTCGTTACACTGGCGCTGGACTCATAAACGGAACCAAGTTTCTTAAAGAGGCGGAACCTATGTCGAAGAACCGGCAAATTCAAGCCCCCCCCCCCCCCCCCTCCGAAAAAAAAAGGAAACAAAATTAAACGTACGCGACGGGAGCAACGCAATAAAATACCCGGCGTCTTGGCCGAACGACCTTCAACAAACAAAAATAGAAAAAGGCCTGATGAAGGCCGTTTGGCCCAGACTCCTTTTCTGCCTTTTTTTATCTGACGGCCCACCTCTTTTCTTTTTCCTCTCCGTCTGTTTTCCTTTAACGTCGGATGTTCTTGCATTTCGTGACGGCTTTGCTCGTCATGCGAAACACTGGCTTTGCTTTCTCTCTCTCTCTCTCTTTCCTTTTTTTATTAGGTAAATAATTAAAAACTTGTTTTGAAGGAGAAAAAAATTAAAAAGGATCGTATAAATTATAACGAGACTAAGAGCTAGGCAAATCCGATCATCGTGCACGCTGGTCCAACACACACACACACACACACACACACACACACACACACACACACACACACACACACACACACACACACACACACACACACACACGCGCGCGCACACACACACACACGCACGCACACACACACACACAAACACACACACACACACACACACACACAAACAAACAAACAAACACACACAGGAGTGCATTATTCTTGCGTGCAGTTTTAACGAGACTGAATGCGCTAAATCCGCCAAAGCGTACACTCACTGACGTGTAAAAAAAAATCGCATCTTTTTCGGAGGAGCGATGGCAGCGAATTTCCTGCGGCCGTTCTCAAAATGCCGACGGGAACACCGCACTCGGAAACACGCTTATTGATCCCCCTTTCTCCGTACTGCAGCTGAGGATCGGCACCGTACTAAGCAAACTCCGTGAGAGTCCGTTGGCTCCATTCCAAGAGTTGCGTGCAGCAGTGATTGGTTCTTGGGCCTTCTTATCGGCGAATGCCGCAACCTGATTGGCTGCCGAGCGACCATGAGATGTTCGGGATTCGTCGGCGGCTAGAGTGCGTTGGGGTGCCTGCTTTCTTGGCTTGCCGAATGGGCCAAGGCGCATGCATGCTGCTTGATTGTTATCTGTTGAAAAACTAGACTGCCGCTTTTCTTTTTGTTTTCTTTTGTACGCAGTCGAGTGGTGCATAAGCCGCCACGTATACTGGGATCATTTGTTGCGGTCACATCTCTGCTTCGGAACGGGGACAACCGTTTTGTTCCCGACGGCATGCAGCTTGGACCAGAACATGAAGCTGACGGAGGAACTCGAAAGAATGTTTCGCGCGAGTCGCCTATAGAAGAGCAGAGCGAGGCTACGTTTGAACCCCGTACCGATTTACTGAAGCGGTGAATGTCACGTCCGCTGAACGATCGTCGGGCGCACGTTAAACAAACCTGTTTCGAAATACGCCCGTATATTATAGAGTCGGTAGTTGAAAATAGCTCACTAAAAATAATGAATACAAAAACCAAACTTTCCTCCCCCCCCCCCCCCCAAAAAAAAAAGGAAAAAAAATCGTAAACGAAGCTTATTAAATAGTGCTGATTTAGTCATACAGCCATGACGGGTATGTAATAATGCAAGAATATTCTTCTAGCAGAAATAATAAAACAGAAAGAGGAAGAGACACAGACGGGTACACCCGCCGGCAATATGAAGGTGAACACCTTACGTGGTTTCTTGCCTGTTTTACGGCTCCCTAAAGCTATATTAACTCTCAACGTCTCAAATGGTACGTGGTTTGGGGGTCTAAACTCTGCGTTCTAGCCCTCTTCTGAAACAGAGCTTGTTCCAAAACTTGCAGGAGCGTCAAAAACAAGAAGAGGGCTGTTCACCTTCATATCGCTCACGGGTGTACGTTCTTGATAGATTGTGCCCGTCCGTGTTTTGTTCTCTTTCTGTTTTATTCTTTTTGCTCCAAGTAGACAACACGCTCGTTACGAATATAATACAGGAGTAACTGGAAATTAATAAAGGAAGCGCCCATGGCCACGCAGTGTGTGCATTTTTTTTCTCAGTCGAGTCCCACCGGTAGATCGAAACTCGTTCGATCATAGAATCAATGCTCCTTACATTACGGTTGGTTACATTCAGACGCAAACAGAAGGAAACGCCTTTATCGGAACCGTAAAAGGAAACCGCCACTAATTCAAGGGATCCCTGCAAACGTGCATTTCAACACTGGTTGGGAGATGGGTCTGCTACATATCCGGCCTAATGGCTACCTCCTGTGTATGAACTTAGCTCTCGCGGTCGCGTATATCTAGCGGACGAGACTGCACTTGTCTGGAGCTTGTCTAACTGTCTGGCTGGATGTATACATGCACAATCAAGATCCCAGACTGGAACGCAAGAAAAGAGACCCGTCTAGCCACGCTTGGTTTCGGTTTCGACAGGTAGCTGCCCTTGCCTCACATAAATTCAAACATTGTCATCACCGGCAGTGGTTTAATGTGCGCGACACTTGGTAAGTCCAAGCCGATACAGGGGCTCTGGGTAGATGACGAGGCAGTTCTTAGAGTAACAGTAAAAGGCGGAACGAGCAAGACAATGAGGCAGAGAGAGAAGCCAGAGCCACTCATCGAGCTTTGTGAACACTGAGTAGTGGTAATAAATGGGAAACTGAGCAGGTAGGAGGCCAATAAGGTGGACGAAGACAATCGAAATGAAGCAAGTGCTCAGTCAATCTACAAGTCGAATCGTGGCAATATTTCTATTTTGCGGTATTTTAGAAAATATGATACTAAAGCAATGGCGGGTTTAAACGAATTACCGAGGCTAAAGGCTTACTCGGCAAGGATTGAGCGATACGGCTCGATGCCAGATTTCCACCGGATACCCTGAACAAAGCGCGATACAGTTGGCACAAAACAAGTTATCGCTGTTTTTTTCCTGTTTTTTTTTTTTTTCTTAGAACTGAATTTAATCAAAAATACGACTGTGGTTGAAAGTGATCATCAGGGCCACCAACTTTAGCGGTAGGGTTTGTGGCTCACCCGTACCTCGTCGAGTAAAATGCGAATAAGCTTCAATGTTTGTGTTCGTGCTACCTGGATCGAACGCTATAATTGCACAGAGGGAAGTTAATTCGAAGGTTGTTTTATCCACCCAACTTGAGCTTGGGCCATGCGTAGCAGAGGACGGAAGCTTTGTTTCAGTGTAAGCCCAGACGCACCCGACGCTACGAAGCTAATGGGACCTATCACGCGGCGTGCAAAGCGCCAGTCACTGGACCTTTTTTGTTTATGATTGGTTCAGCCATGATAGAACACGTACAGCAACATGCTGAACACCATGACGGTGTGCTTTTGACGCTGCAGCGAAGGTGAAACGAACTATAGTCGTAGTAGTTATCCTTGGTTCATTGCGTTTCGAGCTTGCCGATCCTGTTTTCAAGATGGCTCCGATCAACCGCCATCAATCATGTTCCGCGTGAAAGTGTCAACATCGTTGTTCTTCGTATCGTGTGCACTCTTCCTGGAGCGTCGTCACGCCAGTGTGCATGACGCACACGGACGGCCAAGCGTTCTGACGTTCGTGCGTCCGGGGAGGTCAGACAGACGCTCCGTCACAGTCAAAGTGACACGCCAAGAAAGACGACGAGAAGAGTGGGCACAGCGAAAGCACCAGACTATGCCAAGTTCAACACAGTGGGAAAATCTCGAGCCAAGAGAAACGCAGTGCTCGCAGTGACGCCTTACCAGTAACGGTCAAACGAGTTACTTTTTTTTTTTTTTTTTTTGCTAACGTAATCATTGCATTTTTGAAACAGCGAATAATAAACGCGCCAGTTTCACAACGTAAAAGATTCCCCTTCCAAAATATGAACGAGCAAAATACTCGCATAAACAAACGTTCGAGTAATGTGTTTGTGCAATCGTCAAGCTGCCTTGTATACTCTCAGACGGCAAACCAGACTATTTCAATCACTACTGCGTGAGGCACTTTAAAGACCCCAGCTCGGCTGTCGTACTGCACTGCTAAATTTCTCATCAACCGCGTGAAACCAGTGTCACCGTATCTCAAGGGCAGAGTGACCTCACGCTCTTTGAACATTCAACGTCTCATCTTATTTTTTTTTCTCCAGAAGTCCCCGCTTGTACACTTTATCTTTCGGTTACTGAAGATTCACGCTGCGGAAGAACGAGAAAAAGAAACCAGCACTCCCTTCGACAGGCAGTTTGCGAAAGAATTGTACACACTCGACCATCCAACGAGAATGATTTGTCACCCAGGTCTAGTGCATTCTTCACGTTTAGAACCACTTTTTGACATTTAGAGTATCAGACACAAAAAAATAAGGCGCAACGCTTTATGTGTATCCTTATACGTGTGTATATATATATAGAGTGGACCAATGTGGAGCTTGGCCACCGATCATTCTATGCAAACAATGGGAGGTCCTTCGAAAACTTAACTCATTTATCGAAAGAGACGTACTATATATATATTTAATTACCAAGTATGGAATTTGCCAAGAGCAAAACACAACAATGAAAGAAATTAAAATATTTGTCTACTTATGTCTCCTCCTTGCGAAAAATACATTCCGTTGTTCACCACCGCTTTCCATTGTTACTCCGCGCCCTTTAGCGACCCTTATACGCCGGTCGTATGGTCCTTTTAAAAGGGAACGTCTCACAAACGATCTCCTACACGTATTCGCATTCTTTCTCGCCGAGTTCTATGTCGGTGTTCTCAAACAATAGTGCCAGTTTCTCCACATTACAGTATATTCTTTTATACCCTGACGCTTCAAGCTTGATGGTATCTGTATTTTAAAAATAAGAATTTTACGAACAAAAATGGAGTGACGCATGCAAGGTCCGTTATTTTGTATCGCAACGATGATGCATTACTTTCTACAACAGATAACTTATTTCGGTATTTCTAGTTTTGCTAACGTGTACAACGTGTACAACACATTTCACTTTTATCCACTGCCAAAAAAGTTGAAGGACGGCCAACGCCTCAGTCTTAAACACAATTGACTCCCTTTTTTTTTTTCTTTCTTCTCGGTTTGGGGTTTTGTTGCGTAGCAGCGCTCTAACAACGCATTTGGTTTTCAAAATGTAAAGGCATTTCCGCTAGGAATCATTAGACAAACAAATACAGAAATCGAAACATGACATGCCAAACAAAATTCGAATTGTGTGTTCGTTCGTTTAAATTCGTACCTAGAGTGCAACGGCAATCACGTTTCCAAATTAGATGCTCCGAAGCGCAACGCCGTTCCATTATACCCATCAATGAGCGAGCAAATGAACACCAGCAGTCTCCCTACAGCCCTGCGGTCACCGCCCACACTCCTGCCCGTTTCGATCTAGGATGAGCATCGTACCGGCGTGCGGTCGTGTATATCACCACTGCGTGGTGCACGTTCACGACCCCTAGGCTATCGGTTGTACTGCACTGGCTAAATTGCTCGTATACAGCTTGGAGACAAGTTGCCCGTTGATGCAGACTAAAGTCTAGGCTTTATAAACATACACACAAACCAGATTTTTTTTCTTTTTGGGGTTATTGTTCTCCGTGAGCCCCACGGTGAGACATCGCTTCCCCTTCGACTATCCCGTCGCACAGAGCACTTGAGAAGTATCGAGTCTTGGCGAAAATGGCGTCCCGGAAGTAGTTCAGGTGGCCGTCGACGCCAGCCCCAGCGCGAGCCGTGCGGGGTGGAGGCGGTGCCGGCATCCTGCGCGGGTCGATCTATCGCGCGCCACGCTTCTCCCAGGCTAGCCGACAGATGGCGGGGGGGCAGCTGCCGCGCCTGCCGACGCGCGCCTCGGAACAGCGCGGTACTTTTACGGTCTACCGACAAGAGAGGACGTGAGTTTCAATCGGAGCTGTAGCGCGAGCTTACACGCGCGGGACGCGACTTGTGCATCGAATCGAGAAACACTTCCACTGCTCCCATCGTCGTATACAAGAGACAGTCGTCGTAGACAACGATGAAAGAATTATCGCGCCTCCAGGATCTTTCGAGCGTGTTTTCTTTATGCACTGCTTTGAGCTTGTCTGCGGGCAGATTTTGGATGACCAATGATATAACAGACAGTGTTTGCTGACTCTTTTCGTAAGATGTGCATTTGCAGCGTGAGCGCGGCTTCACGGCTGTCGCAATGGGGGTTACGTCGTACACTTCTACATCTATTTGTTTTCTTACTCTATTTGGTGTAGGAGTCAAAAAAAATAGAAGAAGGTTGGGTGGGTCCTAAAGGATAAACGAGAAAAACTGCGAGGGGCCTAGAATTGTTTTTTTATTCTTTCTTGCATGATTTAGTGTTCCGTAGTTCGTGTTACGCCCGAGTTGTACAGTGCTGTACGGAATTCGCGGACTACAACTGATGCAGCTAGGATCGAAAAAGTTCAGAGACGCTTTATTTGCATTGTTTATTACAAATTAAAGAAAAAAAAACGTCTTTTTTGTTTTTAAATTATGAATTAAAGAACTTCTTTAGCGCGACTTGTCGAACATAAACAATAATAATATTAATAATAGTAAAATAATAATAAATTATTATTATTATTATTATTATTATTATGGAGGCTTGACGGGTCCTCCCCGTCAAGTCTCCATTGGCTTCGACAGACCCGTCCCTGTATCTTGCGTATTTGCTTCTGTTGAATAAAATTAATAATAATAATAATAATAATAATAATAATAATAATAATAATAATAATAATAATAATAATAATATTATTATTATTATTATTATTATTATTATTATTATTATCACTTCGTGACTATGAGAGAGATAATGTCGTATAATGAAACTTTGGATTCTTGGCGGAGGGAAGCACACTACCCGAGGGCAAACCGACGAGCACGAATCGACGCTCGAACGGCCCGGCTCTAGAACGCCTGGGGCCAGACGAAGGCGAAAGGAGGACGAGCGTCCTCTCACGCCGCGAAGGCGAGAACGAGCTGACCAGTTCACCCGCAAAGAGGAGGTCGACTCTCGGGGGGCGAGCTAGTCTTCTCATCCCGGTACCATCCCGCTTCGAGAACCCCGGTCCCTATACCTACTCCGTCGTCGGCCCGTCCCTACACACACACCTGTCGACTTTGCTGCCTTTATTTCCAGTCGACGGAAGCTCACTCTCGAAACGCTGCTGGTCGATTCATCGTTTGTTTCTTCCGCTTTGGTGCGCGGTTCTTTGTCCCGCAGCGCGGTTCCCCTCGCAACCCCAGGTGCCTCCAAGCTGCGGGAAGAGCTCGGACTATAACGTGAACAGGCTGTCTCTGGCGAGGGGAGGGAGAAGGGAAGAGAGAGATACGTCTATCTTCCGAGCGATGAAAACATGCCGGGGAAGGTTGCGACCGGCAGTTGCGGCTACAGCTGTTCTTATAGGCGCGCGCTAACACTGCGAAAGACTTCGTGGACGCATTGCACTTTACACAAGCCACGGCGGCTCGAGTAAAGATAAGCGACTCCAAACGAAATACGAGAGTGTACAGTGGGGGCCTTTACTGAACGAAGGTAACTGGACGGCTAACGGCGGTTTAGAGGCCGCTGGGAATTAAACATATAACGACACTTGCGACGAACCGGATCACAAGTACAACCTATTTCTTGGATTCGGAGAAAGTGTAACGTATGACGTAATAATGGCCAATTGTATCGAGAACCTGCGCGGGCCTCGGCGATAAAACACTTGTTTATGGTTTGAAACATTACCTTCTTTTTTTTTTTATCTTTTTGTTAGTCACACTTAGAGGCCCCTGGCTATGTGGACGGGTCAATTAATGGAACGGAAATGAACTTCTTCCTTTCGATCGCAAATAGATGGGGCGTTTTCACGAACCCGCTTTCCCCTTCCGGAACGTGGTGTGTGTCGCCATGCTGGTGAATCCCTTGCGCCATTTTCCCTCTCAGTTTACACAACGATGATCGCATATCGTTTCCGTATTTGCCGGGGCCATTTTGGGCGCCGCCGAGCCGATAGCTCAAATGTTGTTTCGTCGCAACTCTGAACAACGGCCTGTAGTCGTGAACATCGTGTTTCAGTCAACGTTCCTTTATGTCGATGACTACATCTGCTGATCCACGCATAAACAAAACAAAACAAAACAATTCATAGGGCGATGTTTTGTAGCAGTATGGATTCTGACGAAATTTCGAGTCCGAAGCACGTCAGGTGTAACCGCCTTAGCAGCAGCTTAATACCCCGGCCACGCGGGCATTTCAAGTAGCATTTGACCAAATGCGGTTAAGGCGAGCGACGAATCAGCTCGCGATCTCGACTCTATACGTTTCACTCGGCATTTGCTAGCTGGTTCGCCGGCTTTCCAACCGCCCTTCATGTCCGGAGCGTTGAGGTACGCCCGCCGTCAGCGGGCGGTATTATTTACGTGTGCCAAATCAGAGGCCGAACGCATCGCCACACTTTCGACGATGAAGCGCGTATAGACATCGGTATATCTGTCTCATAGGCACTCTGAATAAAATTTCGTGGTGTCAAACTGGAAAAGGGAAAAGAGTGTACCATAAGTTTTCACAATTATACAATTCACTGCTACGTCTCGTGCGAACGCATCTTGCACGACGCCGAGAACCAAATTAAAGTGCGTGTTTTTGACCGTGCTGGAGTTTTCTCCGCGGCAACGGCTACTTTCTTAGATTATTTATCACAAACCGGAGATTATTAAAACACACACACACACAAACGGACAAATTACTGCAAGATTATTCCAGGGCCCAGGATCCGATGCGAGGCATCAGGTTCTAGATGTAGCAGCGCGCGGTGGCTTTGTCCTACAGCAGTTTTAGCTAGTTTTTCCACGCTCCACCGATCTTTTAAAATCATCACGCGTAATGTGATGTGACCTAACGTGACGCGCATTTATTCCACCTCTCTTTTGAAAGATAAACAAATAAATAAATAAATAAATGACGGTGTACCCGACACGACATGGCTCCCTGCCGCTACGACGAAGCTCTCCAGACAAAATCCGAGTATATGCCATTAATCCTTATTCCACGCACGTCATTCGCGTTATCGCACAGCACAAGAAGGCACAGTGGCTTACGAAGCAGCACATTTCTTCCCTGGTTTACTAGATTTCAAGAGTTCAAATGTGGTGCCGCAGAAATGGAACAACCAATATGGATTAAGGAAGAGGGGAATTGATGTCGTTATCACTTTTACACGCTTGTTACAGAAAAAAAAAAGTTCAATGATGAAGTGCACCAAATATATATTGACCCATGCCGTTGTACACATAATTTCAAAACTAAATAGACCTTTATTCCAGTGGTAAAAGAAATACGAGATAAGATTAAAATCTTATCTTCGCTATCATGTTGCACTGTGTACGACCTTATCAACCCCCCCCCCCCCCCCCCCCCCACCCAACCCAGCGTAACTACGATTACATCACTAGTTAACGCCCCGGTTCGTTTCAATCAAACATTAAGTCTCCATGAATGATGCATTAGTGTGGAGAGAAACTGTGTACACGTGTGGAGACCCTGTGTCGTGCAAGGGAGGCGCGTGAGCGCTCCGTGGATGTCTTGCTAGTGGGTGCCATCTTCGGTTGCGGTGTAAATGCGACCTTCTCAGTTTGTTGACGTGTGCGAGACGCAGTAGACGGAGCTTGCGGGAAAACAGAACAATTGGAACGCGGCAGCACCGAGCGCAGCCCTGGCCAAAGTGTCGAACCGGAACCGAACCGTTATTTTTAGCCGAACCGGAACTGAACCAAACCGAAATTTTCGCCGCCATCTTGGAACTGAACCGAAACTGGACCGGAACTGACCCGGAAAAATATATGACGGTGACCGGTTCAAAACGGGTCACCGCTATTTTTTTTTTGTATTATAAAACGATTGTTTGAGAAATAAATATTGGCAGCTGGCCATTTATATGTAGTGATCAAATTGTCATATACCGATTAGCAACGTGTGAGAAATTGTTGGGTTTCGTGGCGGCGCTTATACTGGTACCACAATTAATCATCTGTCACGCGGTCACGTGATACCATGGTGTTAAGACATGCTGTCGAGTAATGTCATGTCACGTGGCCCCGTGACGTAGTCACGTGACTGACTGCATCAAGTTGACTTAAATTGAGAACGTCGCAAGATGTATTAGCGTTGTTAACACCGCGACGTCACATGGCGTCACGACTTCTCACTGCGAGTCACGTGACGCCGTGAGGTACTCGACTGTCATGAGCCCGAGTCGAGTGCTCAGGTTCATGACAGTCAGCATCGCGCAACATTCGGGTAATGGCTCGTGTTCAGTCAAAGATGAAAATAGCCGAACTCTAACAATGTCTAAAGCTCAGCCCATGCTTTACTCTTAGCCAACCCCAGCGCATGACTATGATGAACACTGACGGTACATAATTAGCGTCAGATCACGTGGCCTCTTATTCTAATATCGAGTGGAGAAGGGGAAAGCTATTCCTTTCCTTTATTTTTTCTGCGTCTGGCATTGAGCGGAGAGGAAATCTAATGGTTGTTTTTGCAAGTTGTTCAACGTCAAGGATTAGCTCTTAGCGGTATTTACTGAAAGTACAAAAATTGTTGCACTACCCAGTTTACATGTACACATCATTGAGGCACCCAAATATATTTTCGTTGTTGCTGAACTGTCTCGGAAAGTTGTCCCCGCGAATAGAAGTATTTAACTCACTAAACGTTACTTATTAATTCGACGATAAATAGAACTACAAGTGTGTACGTTGGCAGCTGCTCTAAATCTCACAAAAGTGTCGTTCTCAAGTTCTTCCCCAAACTTTGACCACATCCGTATTTTGTTTAAACTTCACAGTTTTTGGATACAAAATTAAAGCAATGCAGGATTATTGTTAACAAATGACACAAATATAAATGTGGAATTAGCACGCCCAAACAGAGGATGGAGTCCCGCAGGAATAATAGGTATTCTCTGGGGGAGCTGTGTTGTAAAGGTTCCTCTGCTCCGCATCTTCGGCACAAAACAGAAAGCGTGGTCCCGGAAACTAGTTTGTTTGCAAAAGCACTGCTATACCAGAAAGCGCGTTTTCGTGGTGCCGGACGCTCGCGCCGTTCGTCACGGCGCTGCACCAAGCAAGAATAATTTATGTCTGTCGAACACATGACTTGCACTGGGCGCGAACCTTCTGCAGCGTGCATTTTGCACAACCCGATTTGATTTTCTCAGCAAGAACAAATCGCAATGACCACCAGCATAGCGTGCGGTGACGTCGCGTGCAAACTATGTTAAACAGTTCAGTTTTCTGGTGAAATACGATGTGCTCAACACTAGCAAAAGTGAATGTCCAAATTGTAAAGTTGTGCAGTAGATATAGCAGTGTCGCGATGATATACGGCAGCCTAATAAAATGATAGAGCGAATGACCGAAAAAGCGCCGAGTGAGGGCCCAAAACAAATGGACGTAAAAATCGAATATAGTATTATACCTCCCGAGACAGTATTTCGCGAAGTTTCGAACTCGTGCAAGCCGATGTCCAAATGTGGTTTATATTAAAAATATATTGTCTGTTCTTCGCGCTATTTTTGTGTAATAAGGAATATCATTGCATGGATCTCTACGTATTGCTTTTTTGCCGTAAGGGATTATTCAGAAAAATACCATCTATTATAGCTCTTGCTGCAACTTTCGTGTATTTGCCTTCGTATTTATTATGTGAGCACACAGTCCTTTTTGGCATACCCTACGACCTTGTGTTTCACACTGCCAATCAGCGAACAAAAAAGCGCGTTTCCGCAGTTGTCATTTTCGAGTATCGTCCTCCAGCGTCGGTCTCAAGCGGTTATGTGAACTTCATACTGTCAAATTCATTAATGACAATAAAATATATATTTAATTAGTGACTGAAGATTGGAAAACATAAGTAAAAGACCGATTACCTTGAAGATATACATCATAAGTTATATTTCTCGTTAATCCGGACGAAGTTGGAGGTTTCCTCTGTAATCTGGAATTGTATTAGTTCTACAAGCCAAGAGATAATTAAAAATGTTCAAAAGCGTTTTTTTTTTGTTCGAATTGTTTACGATCGTTACATTGGTCATACTGTTTATTATTCTTATGCGAGACTGTTGGAACGATGCAAATGCCCTACTTTGAGTTCCAGACGGCGTGAGCTCGATCTTGTTTTCCTGTACAAATGTATTCATGGATTAATTGATTGCCCAGATCTCACGTCTGATATTAATATTCACGTTCCGAGTCGAGTTTTGCGGGTTTCTTCACACTTTACATGTTAATCACATCATACAAACCAGTCCCATGACCCGTATCCAACACTTCTGCAATACCCTCAGGGGAGCAGATATTGATGTTTTTAACCCAAATTTCGTAGCTTTTAAGACTTTTGTAACAAACCCGTGAACCTTTTGTTGTGCATTATTACCAAGGCGTCAAGCTGTTCATGAACACAAAAAATAAACAAATGAATGAATGAATAAGTAAATGCACCCCAAAATTATCTGAAATATGCTCTGCAAATCTCTTCCGGCGTTTTTATCGCGCGTCTATAAGAGATTTGGAAGAGCCTTGGAACAAATTTCTGATTTTGAAGCTACTTTAAATAACTGTGTGTTCCTCACACATACTTAACTTCTCAAACATATAGAAGTTTGTTATTGCATCGTTTATGTGACGAACAACAATTTTATGTGTATGTGGGCAGAACAAAAACGAAGTACACAGGAAGCGTGTCGCGCAACTATGACGATTGCGCACACAGACCTGCAGAAAGTGACCAATCAAGTAGCTGCAGTGTCGAGTAGAGTATGACATACTACGTTGTTCTTAAATCACCAGTTAGCAAGGGTGATATTTATTTGCAAAATAAATTGGCCGGCATTTTGTCAAGAACAAATAAACCTCAAACGCCAAGTTATGCTGAAAATGTTCACTTGTGCACATGCTATATTAAGCCAGATTTGATCTGAGCAGGAAGGTGCATACAGATTAGAGTGAGCAATTTCGATCACTCTTTTCTGCATGATTATTCGCCCGCATCACGGTGCTGAGTGTAAACAATGTTGGTCAGGAAAACGAGCATTGTGACTGCCGCTCAGTGTTTCTATAAAAAAGGTAGACTGCAAGCGCTTGTCCCGAAAATTTCGTGGCATTTTGAAGATATCGCTTTTAGCTCAGTTGCGTCGTCATCATATTGTGAAACGTATTTCGTAAACTCTATTTCACAATATATATGGCGAAGAGGTACCCTTTCCATAATTATATGCACTGTAATTAATGCCTAAGTTCAAGAGCACAACTAAGATTTAACTTTTAATACTGCGACGCGAGGTTGTACCAATCACGGGTATTTTAGGCGACCTATCGGGCTGATAACCTTTCCATTCAGGTAAAATATATGCGACTGAGGTAAACAAGTAGGCGTCGAGTCGTATAAACACATTTTGTACGTTAATATAGCTTTTCCTTTGCTGTTTCCTAAAAAATAAATAACACAATTTCTTATTTTTGGTACCTGAAAATAAAAGTAGGTTGTACGAATGATAAAAAGCTACAAAGTTTCTCGTTTAAGGGTTGAAATAGTGACTATTAGCAAAACAAGTCGGAAAATATGTTCCCAATTTAGCGGTTCAAAACGATTCGAACCGGTTAAAACCGTTATGCTTATACAGCCTGCACTTAGTCTGCCTCAACGGGCGACGAGTGTCCCAGCTGTAGATGAGAAATTTAGCCAATGCAGTACAACCGCTAGCCTGGGGTCTTTATAAAGTGCACCACGCAGTAGTGATACACGATCGCACGCCGGTACGATGCTCATCCAGATCGAAACGGGCAGGGGCGGGGGTTGAACCCAGGATCGACAACCGGCAAGTGCCGGTTCGCCACTCCTTTAAATGAGTTATTTCTAAAGGTATTTAATGTGCCTGTCTGACGTGGGTATTAACCCTTTGACGCTAGAGTTTGTTTTTCCGAAATATGTTTCCCAGTGATGAGGTCTTGTTTCCAAAGGAATAATATGAAATATATATTTATATATAAATTAAGTTTTTTTTTGTTTCTTTCATCGTCATTATTATTTAGCGGAAGCACATATAGACAGTGCTTACAAGCTGTTTATGTTTAGAAGCATCAAATAAAAATATTGAATGCGAAAAACTGCCACCTTTCTTCCCTTCGGTTTCACTCTGGCGCGCCCAGTTCCACGGCATTCCAGCCGCTTCAGATTTCCAATCTGAGGTATCTTACAGAGCTTCTATGTCGGATGAGATCTCATCATCCGAATTTATTCCGAAAAGCGTCGAAAGTCTGAATCGGAAGAGCCACTGCTCTCATTGGCAGTATCGCCAGAGCGGCCGCTACGCGCAGAGAGCATCACGTGCGCGGAGCGTCTAATTTCAAAACTATAACTATACTCTGTTTCATACTTAGCGTGCAACGCTGTCAAAGTTACTGGCGCGAGCGCGTGGCGTCCTCTATGGTTTTGTTTGCGCGCGGACGCGTGCAAATGATCGCTCGTGCCAGTAGCCCCACGCTCGTGCCAGTAGCTTTGACAACGTTGCACGCAAAGTATGAAACAGAGTATAGGCTAGCAAAGCGAAACACCCTACAACTATAACGCTTATAGTTCGCCACAGGTATAACAAATTGCAGGACCTCCCGCGGTGCGCGGAGTTACGCGTTCAGGCGGGCACTTTCAAATGTGTAATCACCGCCGTATGCATGTACGGCGACGACCGTCAAAGGGTTAAGAACAGGAGAAGCTGAAGTAGGGTCAGAACTTCGACTGAGAGCTAACATGGTGGACGGCGTCTCGTTCTGTCGATGGGCACACGTTGCGTAAACAGCCTTCGCCAAATGTTTTTTTGTTTTTTTTTCGTGTTTGCTCGCAAACCGGTCGGGCCATTTCAGTAATTGTTTTGTCACTGCTGCGTCGGCTCTTCGCACGCGGTCAAACATCGGCCTTGGTTCAAGATGCATAGTAAAATGCAAACTGATCGTCGACAGACATTTGACGACACGCGGGAAGACGGGTGTATAAGTGTGACGAAACACTGAACGAAACGAAAGGGACACTAATAAAAAGGAAGGTGAAACGAACTGGAGTTCATTCCACGTAATTTATTGACCGCTAGTGTGTTTTATTTTCAAAATCAGATACAGTGCCGTTCCACGGAAACAAAAAAAGATAAAAAGAACGTAATACAAAAAGGAACGTCTGTATATAAGTGAGTGTTATTTCCCAAAACAAATAAAGCTAGAAAGCTTTATATATGAAAAAAAAAAAAAAGGAATTGCACTTCATTATTAATGCCAGCGGCTCAAGGTAGCAAACTCACGCGTGCCTTGTTTCTGCAATAAGCAAACATTAACCGCAGTTTGTAAAACATTACAACGATAAGGATTCTCTATTTCATACACTCTGCTCGATAAGGCTGTAAAAAAATATTTACCTCTTTTTAGAGGGGAAAAAAGGCGCATGCTCTTATTGATTATGCGCATGAAGTTCGCAAACAACGGCTCCGATCAAAATATTACGTATATCTACTTTCGAGAATGATCGCCTTGTTTAATTAACAGGACGGCCGCTACGAGTGAAATAACGTTGCACAGTCGAGTTACGTTGTAAAGAAATCGAGTCTCCCACACAAACGTCGGAATTTGAGTGGGTAGTCATCGTAGAATAAATAAAAGGATGCGAAATCCGCGAGGCCGACCAGTACAGACAACGAGGAGTGAAAATAAATACGTCCCGATCCGACCGTGTTCGACGCGAGAAACGGGCGCAGGACTATCACTCTAAAAGAAACCCGTACGTCTACTTTCCCGCACAACACTCGGAGAGCCAATCATAGCAACTTACGGAGGCAGCTCAGCGAATGACGATGTCGAAAAAGAAACATATGTTTAGACCAAAAAACGCACTCTGAGTTGTGACATTAAGCAATGCAAAACGTCACACTTGCATTGCTTAATGTCACAACTCAGACTGCATTTTTTGGACTAAACATATGTTTCAGCATCGTCATTCGCCGAGCTGCCCACGTAAGGTGCGCTGATTGGCTCTCCGAGTGTTGTGCGGGAAAGTAGACCCACGGGCTTTTTTTAGAGTGTAGTGTCTGTTAAACTGTTACCGTTCACGCCGAGCTCAAAAGCCAAAGTTGCCCTTTAACGAGTGTCGCCCGTTAAAGGCACGAATCGTCGACTATATACGACACGAGTACATGCGACAGTTAGGCCGACGGTATACTCTCCTCGGCAGCCATTCTAGTAGCGCTAAAAGTGCCTTGTCACTCGATGCTTTTATGGGTTTGCTGTCAGCGGTTCAATTAGTCACACGCTGAGATTAGCTCCCAAGGATACTATACTGTCGGCTGCTGTCCAGCTTCGAGGGAAACGAAGTATACGCTCGTATGAATTATAATAATAATAAAAAAAAGGCCGTTGTCGCTTGCCACATGTGCAGTCAGGCACGACTCGACTTGAACCCCGCGCGTTTTTCGCCTTTTGAACAGCTTCCCACGCCATCGGCCGCGTCGTTGTCGTCGCTTCTCCCGGCGTCTTCGCCGAGAACCTTAGATCGGAGCAGCGGCGTGTCCCGGATCGCAGGTTGCGCGTACAATGGGGGGCTCGGCGGCGCCCGCCCTCGACTACACCTCGCTGTTCTGGCCGACCTTTTGATGTCGGCCTGCGACGCTGCTTTCCGCCGGAGCCTTCCAACAATGGCGATTGTTTCCCAGTTCGCCTCCACCCCCCCCCCCCCCCCCCCCCCCCCCCCCGTTATACGCGTCGAACGGGCTTTCCGGCAACATCTCGCTTTTTTGACGCCATGCCGAGATGCGGTGGCACTGAACGAGACATGTGCACAAACTGCTAAAAAAAAAAATCATTTCTTTTTTTTTTTTTTGGTCGAGCCGTGTTGATTATTTCCGTCGAAAACCGCTCATATTTATATACAATGAGTTGGTCTATCAATGGACGATAGATGACAGAGTCGCCTCTCAGCCGTACTAGCGTGCACAAACGCAGTGGTAACACGGAATGGGATGTGTTATAGTGTAAAGAAACTGTGTATACATGTGGAGACTGGATGGCCTGAAAGCGGCCTTGTGTCGCGCAAGATAAGCGCGTGAATGCTCCGTGGATGTCTTACGTGTAGGTGCCATCTGCGGCCGCAGTTGAAATGCGAGTTTCTCAGAGACTGCTGGAACGTGAGACGCAGTAGACGAAGCATGCGGAAAGCAGAACAATTTGAACTCGGCAGCGCCGAACAAGAGCCCATGGCACCAACTCGCGGCAAAACAGAACCAAACACTCGAGCCTACCTCAACCTGTTGCGGCAAAGGAACGATTTTTCTCTGCTTTCCTGTCGCTCTATTTTGCGCTTTTTCTCTGGGGAAGTCCGTAGCGCGCTCTTTCGCGGGGCAGAGCGCCGCTGTATGTCTGAACACGTCATGTTTTACTTCCGCCGGGAGTAAACCGGAGGTACTCGAGGAAGAGGTTCGACTTCCGTTGCTGACACTAACCGGATATGGTTAGGTGCCAGACATATAACACATCCCGTGTAAAAAGAAAAAAAAAAAAGAAAAAAAACGCGCGACGTTCTGTTTTTCGACGTCAAAGCCGTGTCCAGGAATAACGACGAAACTTTGCGTCAGGGTGTCCTTCCTGCGAGACGTCAGAGGCGCGACTCGGTGCAATGCCTCGAGCATCTGCGTGTCCGGTGAAGACGCCCCGACCAAGAACGGCGGAGAACGCTGGTCTTGGTCGGTCAAGCTATAAAGAAACCGCTCCAGCTAAACTCGGGGCACTTTCGTTGCCCTAAAATGCATTGAGCGAGTATCGCTTTTATTTCGGAGGCGCTACTGTAACTAAACTCAACTTTTCCTCCGGCTTCGACGCCTTTCTTTCTATCCTGCGCACCCTTCTCTCAACTCCGACCTCACTGACCAGAAAAGAAAAGAAGAAATGAAAAGGGAAAACGCGCGGCTTTGGGGAATATTACATTCTTCCTCCCACCCCCGCCTTCCGCCCCCAGACAAACTACGAAGCAAAAATGAAATCAGCCGGCCAACCAACACACGCCCGCAAAAAAAAAAAAAAAAAAGAAAAACAATCTCTGGAGGGCGGATTGAACCGAGCGGAGCGCCGCCGCTGACGGACGCGCGCGGCATTGCGGGGGTTTTGGATTCCGCGGCGGGCATACCGCGGATGCCCGCGAGAGACACTCGGGAGGATGGGGGGGCTCTTTGCCGCCCTCGCCGCTGGCCGTTTATTAATAGGAGGACATAGCCCCTGCACCGCCCGATACACCCGCAGCCCCCTCCTTGCCCCGTCTCGGCCCATGCCAAGCAAAACAGACCGGGGATTGTCCCGGTCACCGCGCCCAAACCCCGCGCCGAGACCCCAGGGAGCTCGCTACGCGGCTCTCTGGAACTCTGCTGGCGACCGGCGCGCCACCACCACCGCCGCCGCCGCCGCCGTCATGGCCGCTGTCGTAAAACCAACATCAAAACTCCACAAAGCGAACTTTGATTAAGAAAGTCCACGGCCGAATCGCCTTGGATGTGGGCGGATGCCGGCCTAACGAGCGCTCCTTCATCCAGCGCCGCCGAAAACAGAAAAGCCGAACCTCACCGCCCGGTCTTTCAGGTTTCTCTGTGGATAACACAAAGAAAGGAGAAAAAACAAAATATAACGGGTAGGTGGAGCAGCCATCGTAGTGCAGCTTAGCCGACGGCGAGCTTTGGAACTTTCTGCGCCCTGAACGGCAGCCAAGACACCGAGGGGCCGACCTGTCTTTCGGAATCCACAAGGGCGGAACTTGGAGCGGGACGAGCCCGCGTCTTGTGCGTACACCTCACAGCTGGCCGTTCCTGGGTCGGCGGCGGTCCACGTACTCCATAGAAGATTCAAATAACCGTTGTTGCGTCAGACCCTTTGACGCAAGAAGGACATCGCTCCTAACGATCAGAGGCAGCTCGCAAGACACATCAATACCGCATTTAGCAGATTTTAGAGAAAGTGCCGCCAAAAATATATTTTAGCCCAAGCACAGCCAACTCAAATACAGCTAGTGATTTCTAAATGCTCGAGACAATATTTCTCGCCGCGGAGTAAAAAGAGAACGAATTTTGAGTGGATAAAAATGAGTAAGATTTAAGATACGTAGGTGGTTCGTGGAACGGTTGCTCAAGATAACTGTTGCGTCGGGACGCCCTCGAAATGCTCGCTCGTTAGCTGCAAAATACAAAACCGAACTGCTTTTTTTTTTTTTTTTTCTTAAGGCTAGCAACGCGGATTAAAGATACAACAGTGCTGTTCCCCAGACGTTGATGCCAGTTTCGGTTGTCCAAATGGTAGGGGATTAATGTGCTCGATCTTTAACGAGCTCTCAAATAAAAAAATACAACCGCAAATATTAATAATCCCAACAATTCCCTTCTGCCATCTTCGTCTACTGATCTGTGGAACGCGTTCTGAGCATGCGCAGTGGCTGTCTTCTGCGGAGTGTTTTTTTGCCCAATGTGGAAAGCTCTGGAAATTTGTTGCATAAAGACAACCAACAAGCATGGCCATATCTGTCCAACATACGGTCACGTCAATGTCCAAACATCCAACGCGGACGCAAGACAAACAACCAAAACCCTAAGCTGAAACGCTCCCGGCCACCTGGCGGGTTGATGCTCGTCCACCAGTCGCGGTGTATGTCGGAGATGTGGACACTTCCAACTCGGCCGCCGGGCCCCGTTCCAGCCGGATTGCTGTTATATAGTTGCGGGCCAGCCATTGAGAGCGCTCGCTCGCGGCCAATCGATTAATTTGGTGGGCCAGACGGCACGCGATTGGGAGCGTGACCATCCTGAGTCAGCGGGAAAGGCGTAATCCGGTAGAGAGCTCATACAGTGCACCAGAACGGCCGTGAGCCCAGATGCTGACGAGAGGTTGCACAGCCCAACCGGCGAAAGAAATAAAAGCGTTTTCATGTTACTTAAGACCTTTGGAAATAGACATTAAAAAAAAAATATCCTGTTCTGGCCTTCAATTACATGTGAGCTGAGTTCGAAGACGTTGTGTTGTCCGTTTATTTCCTCACTATCTCAAGGTCAACTTTTCATCAGGTCGCCTGCGCGCTCAACCAACGCCCAAGCTACTTTCAAGTAAAAGTGGTCCGCTGTCGTCGACATGTACGTGGTTCCGTGGTGTAGTTACGGCGCGTTTCTGAGCGCTCCCCATAAACAGGGAGATGTCGAAAAAGCTGAATGAGTGTGAAAACTGGAATCTTTTTTTTACTGCGTCACCTGCAAGAGGCAGGGCAGAAATTGGTGCTTCGTCAGCGTTCAGCTCGCGTTCAATCAGTGAGAGTGATGATCAGTGACGATGACGCCGCAGTCATGTCCAATCTGCTCCCCACCTCTTTTGGTGAAGCAGGCAAATTCAGCACTGCGGCTTTCTAATCTAGAAGGTGTAAGCAGCGGTAAATATTTGCTCGTGCGCTGATTTCTGTGACGTCACTGATGACGCGGAAGGTGACGTCACTAAGTCGTTTCGTGCGTTGCGCGTCCGCACCACGCAAGCCCGTTGGCGAACTGGCGCTTCCTATTTTAGCACGCTCTCCATATACTTTGTTTCAGAAAAAGTCGGAGCGCAGCCAAAGGCGACACACGAGCGCACCGACTAAAAGCGCGACCACGGCGCGCGCTTGATTGGTTCAACCGGTGAAAACGTACGCGCTGAAACACGACGTGACGTTGCGCTTTTGGCGCTGCCTTCCATCGGCTCGTAGGTTGGTGAGGCGAAGTATAGTGTGTTCACCTAGCAGATAACGCTCGTGGATCGCCGCACCAAAATGACGACGCCCGTGTTACGTGACGAAGAGAACGGAAGGTGATAGGAAACGACGACCGAGCGAAACGGAAGACCCACGAAGACCGTCGCCGTCGTGCGAAGATACTCCTACGCAGCGTTAGCTCTGAGAGAGTTAAATGAATATTTGCTCTTCCCTAAGAAGTTTGCGGAGTGCAAGTTCGTCTGCTTCTTTTGCAGAGGTTGTGGTGACGTCAGAAAGACGCCAAGCTCTGATTGGCTCTGATCGGAAGGATAGTGGGTAGACCTCAAAGCAGGCTGCCTCGAGGTCTACCCACAATCCCTCAATCAGAGCCAATCAGAGCTCAGCGTTCTGACGTCACCACAATCCCTGCAAAATAGCAGACGAACCTGCGCTGCGCATAGCGTCTTGAAAAAAGCTGGATGTTATACTTTCTCCCGGCACGGGTCTCGTGGTTTTACGTTACTTGGGACTTTTGGAAGTAGAGTGATACATAAAAAAAGTATGGCCTTTTAGTCGATTAAACCGCACAGTATTTCCCTAATAATGTTACATCGAAAAGCAGGAGCCGTTTCAGTGGAGTATTTACGAATCGCCTATACTTGACAATTCTTGCAAATGGATAGGACACAGTTCATTTCAAGTTCCTCTAGTCCACAGGGAGTCAAAACTGGTCAATTGCTTTTCCGCACTGCTGGCCCGCTGAGTGTTGGGACATGGACTGCAAGGCGACAACAGTTTGGAAGCTACAGCGGGATCACGGGAAGCCCTGTACGATTCCGATGGCGGGTGGTACTCGGAAATGACCAGACTCCTTGTGCACGCATCAACCTTCACGATTGCGGATTTTGCATCCTCCGTAGAAACTCGATTCTATTCCGCTCAACAGGCAAAGTACTCCAGCATCAGCGTTTCAGAATACCAGAGCCGTCAGAGTGCTGGTTAATATCATCGCGTTGCGTCACTCTAGCAACCACGACCCTAGGGGCCCTAATCTACACGGCGGCATCAACCGGGACCAAGACATCGCCGCTTGCTATACGATTGGCCAGCGGTGCGGCGATGTCCCTTCGTCTCGCTTGGTCCCGCTGCCGTCAGGTTCATACGGCTGGAGACCCATGCACATGGACGATACAATAAGGCAGGTGTCGAAATAAATACATAAATACAGGCCCGCTCGAATCGCTCGCACCTGTACGACAGGGACCAAAAGTGCAACGTCACGGCGCATTCAGAGCGCTTGGTTAGATTAGGGGAACCTTCCTAGGCCTCCATGTGTACGTAAAAACAACTAGTGTCGGGCAGTAATAGGTCCACAGAAAGACGTCTCGTAATGGACATTGCGTTTTTTGCTCTGGTCGACCGTCCTCGACGGCACGTAGCGTGAGATCGGCGATCGTTGTTTTCGTTGTGGGTTTGCTATCCCTGGCTGAACCAATCCCGCACCGATGGAATCCTGGCCCATTCACTGTGCTTCACCCTGGAACTATACTCCTTGTTAAAATTTCCTGTCACATGACACATCGTTTAGTTTTCGTGGTATAGGTGGGCATATTTCTTCTTCTATATGCGCACTTTCCTATACCTATAGTCTGCAAGGGCAAATTTCGGCTAAAAGTGATCTTTTTTTTTTCTGTCTCTCTTAGATAGTCCGCACATGCGAAGCATACTGCTTCACTTGGATGAAAAATCCACCCTGAAACTCTGTCTTCAAGCTTCGGCCAAGCTTGTTCTCTTTCAATTACTAAAATTTAGTGAAGCTTCGGAAGTTCTGGCAGATGTCTCCATCCTCACACTCTTTTCGTCACTCTCGAGCTCGCTTGCACCTACATGGTTTACTTCAGCTTTTCGACGTTCAGTTTGAAGGATGCTGTTTGAACTCATTTCAAGCCCTCGTGTGCATGCGCTTACGCTAACTCGATGCGATTGCATGCAACATTGTCTATAGTTGAACAGTTAATAAGCAGACAACTGCGTGAACAAGGTAATTTAATAGGAACCATTCGCACTCCTCACGGCAGACTTCTGACATGCTGTAGTATATTTAGGGACTGGCCAATGGCGGTTCGCATGTCACTTCCCGACTGATAAAGAATGATGCTGATCATTTAGAATTTTAGATCCCTCGAAGGGGAAGCCGCCTTTACCGACTCCTTTTACAGTGCACATCGCGCTATTAAATGCGAGACGATATTCGCGCACCACCTAGCTGTCGATATATTTCACCTGTCTTCAATCCTGTCTTTGTAAAAGAAAAGAACGGAGCAAAAGGTAAGTCGGAAATTTCTGGCGAGATGGTTTTATACAGCACAAACGTAACCACGTTCGTACTGAAAAAAAAAAAAAAAAAAAACATAAGAGGGAAAACAAAGAAGGTTTGTGCTTTTGTGTTTGTGTAGATTTTCAACGTGTCCCCCAAGCCAATTCTGGAGGTTGACGTACCAAAGCAACAAAAATGGGCACGTGGCACGCACTACTGTAGGGTTCAGGACAACCTTAGACCACAGGCGGCCCCTTGACGCCCAATCAAAACCTCAGTTACACGCGCACTCGCAATAAGTCTCCGTCAAATTGCGGGCACCTCGGTCGGGATTCAATCCCGCCAGCTGTGGATCCGTAGGTCGACGCTTTGCCTCAAAGTCACCGAGGTTTTATTTTGTTTTGTTTGTTTGTTTTATTTGTCGAGCCACAGAGACGGTCGCCTTCAGTTCATCGTTTCCAGCCATCTCTTTACGAATCACGTGGAACACTACGTGAGTGACGCGCGTGAACAATGGGCTATCATTTATCCCGGTCTTTATTTTCCGTAAAATCTGATCAGCCACTAGCAGCTTTCAGCGCTAGTGGCTTTGAACAGCGAAACTGTGTCCTTTGTACCGTGCCATGGCTGCCGACGAAGCCTTTTTTCTCGATAATCACACAAAGAAAACGAAAGTTGAATTCCGATTGCGTGAGGTGAAATCAAGTCGCAGTGCCTCACCTGATCGCACGTTTACGCCTATTATACGCTTGTTCACCTCAAGAACCGTAGTAAAAAAAAAAAAAAGTCCGGCTTCTTGCGGAACGTTTTTAATCTCTTCCCCTCTCCTAGTCCTCCTCCTCCTCCTTTTCCTCCTCCTCCTCTTCCTTCCTCCCTCCCTCCCTCCTCCCTACTTCGTGTGTCGAACGCCAAAAGCATAGTTTCTTCCTTCGACAAACAAAATGTTTGTAACTACTTCGGATGGCTTACGAATAATGCGCAAAACTTTCTATTTTTTTTTTTTTTTTGGTGCGACAACGAGTGTACGCTCGTGCGGGAACTATGAGGGGCGCTTCGAAAAACGCGCGTGGCGTCGCTAGCGGAGACGCTGGCGTCCGACTGTGAAACGCGTTCAGCAGTTTCGAGCCGACACTTAGAGGGCGACGTTCCATGAGGGTCGGGGCAGACCTGCAAAAGCTGATCTAGCTGTTCTCCGCTTATTTATCCCAGGATATAAATTTAGGAAATCACAGTGCAGGCTCGCTTCCGACGAGAAATCTTCTCGGCTTCTGGAAGGTGCAACCTCTACACTTTGTTTCACAAAATCGAACGAGGGAATAATATTCTGATAGCATACCGCCATGAATACCCCGAGTTCAAGGTGGAGAATAAACATCAAGATGATTTAAATCGTTATTTAGGTCACACCAATTTCACTGATACTTTTCTTAAAACACCTTTCGCACAGACCTAATCTCAGAAATACGCTTTTGTTATCGTCTATCTCTAACTTGATTTTGTTCAAGTGCATTTATTTTGTTTAAACAAAATCATTAAACAAAAACGTAAACCTAGAAGGCTGAACGCGAACAAACGCGGTAATCTTCTGCTAACCGGAGAGGTAAGCTTTGTTTCTATCTTCCACTTCTTTCATCAATTACGTGGCATCTTATGCAAGCGAATCACAATATAAAGGAAACATGCACTCACAATCACGCGGACCAACAAAGAAGGCGACGTGGAGAGACAGGAAGAGACAGACTGACCGACTTGTATGTTCGGTTGATCTTGCATCAGCCAGTACATCCTTTTTGTTTTAAACAAGCTTTCCGTTTTTTTTTTTTTTTTTTTTTAATGAGATTATACCACCGTTTTACGCACTTCAAAACCAGAAGAAGCAACTGTCGTTAAACAACTCAAAAGCTTTACATATAAACTTCGGACTGATGCCTATTTTGTTTAGCTGAAGCAAATAAAGTTTTCCGAATAACCAAAGAAATTAAGCTCTTTTGGTTCTAGCATGGCGGGAAAATCTTAAATTTAAAATTCAGATCAATGAAAAAAGACGATTTAGTTGATTTTTTTAATTTAAAACTTGTTTTCTCTTAGACTGCGCTGTTTAAGTTATGTCGCATTAATTTGACCAAACAGGAATTTCGGGCGTTTTCTTTTGCCGTCACCTTCTGCCTAGCGGCAACGCCAAATGTGAAACGACGTTAATTGAAAAAAAGAACGCACGCAAAACTGCAAGTTTCAAACATCGATTGTCTAGTGTTCTCAAGTTTCATCGTAATTCTCATTATAGATACACATTTCTCAATTAATGTACCGTCCAAATTGTGTGCCTTTGGAGGGCATCCCTCCAACGAAATGGGCGCAGCATATTCGCGAATGTGGGATTGGAAACACCAACTCCGCTGTCTGGCGCTGTTGTAGGCAGTGCGCACGCGCAGACGCTGGTTTGTGCACACAGCTAAACATTTGTCAACAGTCTGTCGGTGTGTATCAACCATTGTTCGGATTTGTAGACGACGCTTTTGGCTGCTTTGCAAACTACGACTCTGCTCCGACGGCTCGTTCTCATATGCCAGCCGTAAAAAAAAAAGAAAAAAAAAAAGAAAAGGAACGAAAAGCGAATAATGTGTCGTCTGGCGTCACAACTGCAAGATAAGAGACCGAGCTGAGCGGTATCTGAACACGAGAGTATCGCAGTAGGGTTTCTAGAGGACCTGCCACTTTACGAGGAACATAAAGAAATGGTTATAAAAAAAAAAAAAAAAGGAACCACGCCCGGATGTGACTTATGTTCAGATCTTTCCGCGCCACTAATAAGGAAATAATCGGGCTCGGGAACTTTCCGACGGCGAACTGCGTCAGAAAGTGTCGACACTCGCTTTGCAACGCCAACTTGCGTCCGTCGGATACGTTGAAGACTTCGTTCGTTTCGGCTCGTGAGTGGGACAATGCTGTAACCACAGAGTTCCTGCTCTCTGTATGTAAGCAGCGTACGAACGTCCAGCTTCGTGTGAACACCTGGGTCCGTGTGTTCATTCCTACATTTTTGTTGTCGTTTCTTTTGTTGTTGTTTTCTGCGCTTTTACGTAGTAATTAGGTACTAGCTAGCCCACTTGCGCATTCTGTTACAATAAAAGTAAGTGTACTGTCTTCCCAAGAGCCAGACGAATGACATCTTGGGGTGTTGTCTTTTTTGTCAAATTACAATCACTCGCACTACTCACGTAAATCGACACGTTAATACATAAAGGAAACGAACCGCGGTATTAAGCAAGCTTTTACGGTAGTCGATTTTGGTACGAAGAACCTGAAAAGGAACCTGATTATCTCAGAGAGGCAGCCGACAAGAGAGTTGGCGGGTTTCCTTTCAATTGTGGTAGTATTTTACGCTACACATACGATATACTTCTTGTGGCACACAATGTTCATAAATAAAACGCGTTGCAAAGTCACAACTTTCCCGTGTATTGCACAAAATATCTGCAGTACGCCAGCAACAAGCCATTCAGGAGGTCTTTTCGAGCGTATGTTCAGGCGGTTAAACATTTTCTACACGCTCGTAAATCAGTGCATCTCGATACACGAGTCCTCTGCGATTTGTAACGCAGTGTTCAAGCGTATTGTGATATCCTGATGTTTCATACTACGGTCAAGCCCCAAAGCGGAGCACGCAACTGCAGTGGCCTTATAGTTTGTTGAGCGAGCGAACAGCGAGTCGTCCACCGTGCCGAAAACGACGTAAGAGGAAACAGAAGGCTGATAAACGTTCCGACCCTACAGCGTCCAGCTTTTCCTCTATGAACTTTGATTTTCTGCGAGGAAGCTCCGCGAAAAGGTCGGGCCGCACACTGGAAGCAGTTACAACGCAGCCGCGTCGTAAATCACGCTCCTCGCTTTACGGCAAGGCCAATCGGGCTCTCGGTTCGAGTGCCCTCGCGTTACATGCGTCCGTCGATCGACGCACAAACGCTTCCGAGGCAGCGCTTCGAGAGCAGACCGACGTCCAGCGCCACTGTGAGCTGCCATAGCCAGCACCAACGAGAGAAGAACACACGTGCATTCCCACAAAAACGCCCAGCATGTTGTCATTTTTGTTTACCTGGATGGTTGCAGAGGTCATCGGGAAACCCGGCTCGTTTAGCTCGTCAGTCCCTAACGAGGTTGATGGTATCTTTCGCTTTAATGAGCATTCACCAGGTGGGAAAGAGACAGACGCTCCTTGCCTTCTCAAGGTGGTGCTGACCAAGACAGTTACGTACGAGACATGCGACTCCGGAAGATCGAGCTAATTGATCCGGCCAGCCATCGAGTCAGCTCACATCAGACTTCCTCCGAACAGTGGCCGTGACTCGGTCTTAATTTCGGGCTTACATGCACTCGAGGGATTGAGCTCGGATGTCGCCGGTCAGAGGGGGTAGCGAAGGTTTCACGCTCGTGCAACAGGAACATCTCCGCGTACCCAGCCCACAACCGTTGCATCCCCGCGCGCGACACCCAGTCTGATCTGTTGACCTAGCTTCGTCCGAACTCAACGTGACACCGAGTCCCGACCGAAGCCCGCTCTACAGAACGACGTCTCAAACCAGTCTGTGGCTCTCGACCGTCTGCGCTCCGTTGCTCGAGCAGAGCCGTCCGGCGAGCCTCGGCCGATCGCTAGGCCTTCCGGTCGCCCCTTAGGCCTTTCGGCCGGGCCCTGTCAGTGCCGCGCCCGCACACGTAGCCGGGCTCGGGGTACGTGGCCGGCGGGTTCCGCGTGAACGCGTCCACGGCGTGTGCCGGGCGTGCGGAGCGGCCGAAGAAGGCCGCCGCGTGCCGCCATGTTTCGGTCGGGCCGCGTCCCAAGATGGCGCCTGGAGAGTGTTTATCGATTATGTGCCTCCGCGTGCGTCACGAGTGCGGGGCTCCCGGGTTCGGCCGGCGAGGGGAAGCCCTGGGTCGGCCGAGGACAACGTGAAGGCGCAGCGGCGCCCACAGCGAGGGCCGCACGTTCGGAACCTCGTGCCAAACACGGCCTTCCACGACTGCAGCACGCGTGCAGCACAGCCCCCGGAGCGAGGCGCGGGCACGGGTTCGAGAACACCGTGCTCGCGCCTGCGCCCGTTGGCGCGGTGGCACGAGCCCATCGCGACCGGCTCGCGGTGCTGGCGTGCCCCAAGGGCGACCTAGGGACGCCCCGGGTCACTCCGGGGTCCCCAGGAATCCCTGAGAGCGCATGGCGCGCGCACGCATGCACCGGACGGCGGCAAGGAGCGGCACCACTCACTTCATCTGTTTGACGATGGTGCTCTTGCCCGATTCTCCCGCACCTGCAAGAAAGAAGCGGTGCCGTCAGAGGTGGTGCCGAGAAAGCAGCGGAGGCGCCATAAGTGTCATTGCCCAGAGCCATGATGGACGCCATGACGTGCGCTAAGCCTAATCACGCTCGCAGTCCCGTGCAGTCCGGCAGTGCACGAGGCTCAGCCCCGGCGTCAGGCACCGGGGCCCGTGGACCTGAGGCCCCGGGCCTGAGGCCGGGTGCCGCGGCGGGCCTCGCCGGCGAGCCGCGCGGCGCTGCGGAGGAGCCCCCGCGCTCACCGAGCAGCAGGAGCTTGATGTCTTTGGCGGCCTGGATGCCGTCCTCCTTGAGGTTCTTCTCGATCTGCTTGCTGCGGGCGAGCGCCGCCCGCTCTTCGGCGCTCATGGCACAGCCCATGGCTCGCACTGTTCGGGCGTCTCCTGGATCCCCGGTGGGCGGCGGCCGAGCCTCCCTGCGTCGCGGGCCGTTCGGGGCGCCGTCCGGGCAACACACTCCACACGCGCCGCTGCTGGCGAGCTGGCCCTGGAACGCGCTGGACAGACGTCGAGAGCACCGTGCGGCCCGGAAGGCGGCTTTCCGCGGCGGTATGATAATGAGCGCTCGCTGGGGCTACGCCAATCGACGCGCCGGACCCAGTTGACGGTCTCCTAGGCAACGCGTGCGCGGGCTCCTGACGTCAGCGGGACGCCATGTTCGCGATGCGCTGCCGGTTCGGGCCCTACGCTGCCTACGCCGCCTTCCGCAGCCGGCAGAGTGTGCAACACGGCCGACACAGCTGTGGCCGGAAAGCGGCCGAGGGCGCGCACCGCGGCTGCAGCCGCGCCAAGACCGGCGTCCGCGTGGCGCCATCTCGGGGAAGCCGGCTGAGGCCTCGGGCCGACTGCTCAAAGGGCGTTTCCTCGAGTGGACGCCCAGGGCCCAAAGTGCCGCTAAGAACCCTCCCAAAAGAGAAAAACCAAAGACGGGGTGGGGAGATTGAAACGTCTCATTACGCCTCGCGATGGTCCCACTTTATTTAAACCACAAAGAAGATATTTTTGCCCCAACGTAATCAACTCTTCGGTGACGGTGTCCTCACTCCGCACTTCGGGCACGCGCGACCACTCAGCGACCGGCGCGGTATTTCAAAGTGGGGCGCTGTCGTCAATGTTGAGGCACGCGTTCTGTCGGCTCGTCTAAGTGCCCACGACCATTATAGTCTGGTCACCGTACGACGAAGATGCGGTGAACGCTGTGTCGCGACGTACTATGTCGCCTTACTTCACTTCCTATGCCGTAGCCGAAACCAAATCCGCGCAGGCGGGCTTCGCCTCACATCGAGGGGCAGTGCAGGAAAGAGACATTTGCAGAGCAGCTGGCGACTTGCAGGGGATTGCATACGGTCATAAATTCGCAATAATTCCAAAAAGCTCGAATTTGAGAACATTTCCGACCTTCTTCCATCGCTCCGACGTGCGTGATGTACGTATAAACCGGGAACACGCAGTCCGAGCACTTTTGAATAAACCGGCCCGGCGCCTACGAACCGCGCGTTGGTAGAAAACTGAACGAAGGGCCATATCTGAGATTTAAAATTTCACGATCGATCTTAGTATGTAGGACGTTTTATCCAACGGTTCGTACTTGTTTTAAGGCGAAACCCTTATATGTCCCATTACGCGAAAATGCGTCGGAGTTGTGCCCGAAAGATGGCCATAAAAATACGTCATCAAGCACACGCTGCTCAAGGTCAAAGCGAACGCGCTTCAGAAACAAAACACAAATAAAAGCACAGCAACGCGCTTCGTCACGAAAGCCGTGAAGCCGGCGGGGAAGAAAAGCACGCGCCGCTCAAGGTCAAAGCGGACGCTCCTCACAAATAAAACACAAAGAAAAGCACAGCAATGCAGATGTTTCGTCACGGAAGCCGTGAAGCCGGTGGGGACGCCGCGCCTGCGCAGTGGGGGAGTGTCATGTCAACGTCGGACAATAATGCTTTCGCATTCCTACACGACACGGGAGCAGTCTTAAAGGGCAACTCCGCTCAATTCCGAAAAATTTAGGCTTACATCTGATTCCATTTCACGAAGCACTACTAAACATCTCTACGTCTTCGGATTCGCGAAATATGGAATATTATATGTGTAATCCTAATTTGAACATCAGGTGATACCGAAACCGAAACTTCGGTTGCGTCAGGCAACATTGGTCTCGTGTCGTCAGAGTCATGGCCACGTCACGTCGAACCACGTGGTCTTGTGACGTTCGGGGGGGGGGGGGGAGGGGGGCGAGGGACAGGACACGCGACGCGGGCAGGTCGCTACGCATGGCGTGGACGGTGATGGCCCGGGGGAAAGGGGGAAAGGGAGAAGACGAAAGAGGAGAAGGGGAGTGGAGAAAACAGACCGATAAGCGCGCAGGGCAGCGAAAACTGGCGCATCCGCGTTACGGTGATCACGTGGACGCCGTTCAGCCAACACCGGGAGAAGAAACTCATGACGTCATCGTTCAATTTCGCTCTGAGAAGTAAAAACAAACAAAACGTGAGAATGACGTAGTCATGCCTCTGACGTATTGGTTCAACGTTGGCCGCTCGAACTCCGTCGCATTGACTGTGCTGACGATTGCGCCTCACGTCGCACGCTAGAGTTGGCAGATTTCGGCGACTTGGCTCACTTGAAGGTTTGCTGGCCAGTTTATTAAATATATAGACGGAATTAGATCGTAATATTTGACATGGGGTCTTCCTATATGATACTGAAGAGGGCTACATAGCTTTCTAACTATCAAAAATGAAGCGGAGTTGCCCTTTAAGTGCCTTCGGAGTGTTTTTGATCCGTAATATTTTGAGCGTCTCAATTTCTCCCTGAGGCAATAGTGAAACTGTGATGGCTGGCTTTTCCCTACGACGTCCGCTTTTTTTTTTTTATTGTTTCTACATCTTAGGGTTACTATGGATGCCACACACAAGTTGGACTCCTGATCCGACGAGTCTCTACCGCGCGCCGGGGATAACATTTGAGAGCCCCGGCTGCTCGGCAGAATAAACGTCGCAACTCACCGCGTGCAACCCCGGCGCGGCAACACCATGCAACTCACCGCGTGCCACACTCAACCATGGAACTCAACGCGTGCAATGCAATACCACGCAACTCATCGCGTGTCATCCTCAACCACGGAACTCATCCTGTGCAGTGCGACACCACACAACTAACAGCATGCCACCCTCAACCATGGAACTCATCGCGTGCCACCCTTAACCACGGAGCTCATCGCGTGCAGTGCAACACCACACAGCTCACAGCATGCCACCCTCAACCACGGAACGCCCAGTGTAACACCCCACAACTTATAAGTTGGGGGGTGTTGCACTGCACACGATGAGTTCCGTGGTTGAGGGTGACACGCGGTGGGTTGTGTGGTGTTGCACTGCACGGGATGAGTTCCGTGGTTGACGGTGGCATGCTGTGAGTTGTGGGGTGTTGCAGTGCACGTTCCGTGGTTGAGCTGTACCACACGTACCACCCTCAACCGCGCAACTCACCGCATGCAACGCAACACCACGCAAATCACCACGTCCTAATTGCTGTGTGTGGTTTTCTCCGAACTTTCACGGACAGCGTCTCATTACAGGCAGCCGACCGCAAGCTGCTCAACACCGGCCACTCACCGCCACGTATCACCGCTAGCTATTTAGCACGAATATGCGGCAGACTCAAGGCAAGGCCTCAACCCCGGCGAGGCTATTGCGAACACCTGTGTATGGTCCTCCTGACGCTTATGGTTCCCGCGAATACATTACGCCCAGCGCTCGAACAGGCAACCGTATACGTATCAACGACAAGCCAGTACCTGACCTGGGCCATTAGGCACCACTTCGTTCAGCATCTTTCTTCATTTGGAGCCAACTCTCTACTCTCTGCGCCACTAGGGGGGAGCCCTGCGGTGACTTGCTCTTTCCCACGACGCCACACACAAGTCGGACTCCGAGGAGTCTCTGCCACGCACCGGGGTCCCGAACACCATACGAGAGCCCCGGCTGCGCGGCAGAATAAACAACTCGGCTCCCGCCGAGGGAGCCCCGCCGAAGAGCGAGAGGGACGACCTGGGACCAGTAGCCGGAGCAGACGCATAAGTCGTACTCAGGTAAATTCACGACGTATTAATCAGTTTAATAAATTATATATTTGTAGAAACATTCGATTCCTACAATTCCTGTGGTGGCTGGCTTGCCCTTTCCTACGACACAACAAAACCATGGCTACAGCCATGGCCCGCTCCCTTACAATTTTTCGGTTGAAACGACCTCGAAGGTAAATTTGGTTCTGTGTGTCAGCACTTCGGAGCTCACCTTTCAGCGGAAATCGAAGAGGTGCCGAACACGCCACAGGGAACGCTCAGGTTGTTTAAAGGATGGTGCAGCACCGACTCAAGTCCCTTGAACCGCTCACTATCGAGCCCAAGCATCTGACTGCTTGCCTTTCAACGACGGGAGACTTGTTTCAAGATGAGCCTACTTTTTGCGGCTTCCAAACTGTCGTTTAGGAAGCGGCTTTCGGTCGCATGTTGGCGGTGCAATAAACAGCGAAAAAAAAAAAGAATTGCTGCAGCTTTGTTTATATGATTAAACACGATGAAATGCGGTAGCTTTAGAGGAGCATCGTCAGTGAAAACAATTAGGAAAGGAAATGGTGCGGTGATGAAGTGGTTGTAATATGCCGTACACAAATCGAGGATGGCGTCTAGGACGACTTCCTAGAGGACGACGTTAAGAACGACGTCTATGACGACCTCAAGGACGCCGTCTAGAAGACGTCGAGGAAGACTTCTAGGATAACTTCAAGGACAACGTCAAGTATGACTTCTGAGACGACCGCAAGGACGACGTCGAGTACGTCAGGTCACGTCAGCTCCAGCTACCGGCGCTTACGAGCTTACGCGACCGACACTTACGCAACCGGCGCTTACGAGTTTACGCGACCGGAGCTTACGCTTCAACCCATCGCTTCGACCACGAGCACTTCAGCCCAGAGTGTCGAACCGGAACCGAACCGAAGACCAGAGCCGAACCGTTATTTTTAGCCGAACCGGAACTGAACCGAACCGAAATCTTCACCGCCATCTTGGAACTGAACCGGAAAAAAATATAACAGTAACCGGTTCAAAACGGTTCAGGGTAATTTCTTTTTGCTTTTTTGTTAGTATCACAAAATTAATACCTGTGAATAAACAATTGGCAGCTGTATTTCTATGTGTTGATAAAATCGTCATGTATAGAACTGCAATGTAAGAAAAATTGTGGGTTCTCGTGGCGCTTTTGTATTGGCACTATGATTAACCATGCGTCACGTGGTCACCTGGCATCATGGTGTCAAAACATGCTGTCAAGTAATGTCGACGTCACGTGACTTACTGCGTCAAGTTGATTTAATTTTAGAAAGACCCCGTGACGTAACATGACGTCACGACTTCGCACCGAGAGTGACATGACACCGTGACGTGCGTGATTTTCATGACCCTGAGTCGAGTACTCGGATTCATGACAATCAGCATCGCCAAACATTCGGGTAACGGCTCACGTTCAATGAAAGAGGATAATAGCAAAGTCTGAAGCTCAGCTCATGCTATATGCTTTGCCCACCACAGCGCATGACTATGATAAACACTGACGGTATATAATTAGCGTCAGATCACGTGACGGCTTGTTCTAATTACGAGTTGAGGAGGGAAAAGCTGTTTCTTTCCTTTATTTATTCTGCGTCTGCCATTGCGCGGAGGAGAAAACTAATGGATGTTTTGGATATGTTCTTAGCGGTATTTACTGAAAGTACAAAAAATGTTGCATGACCCATTTTACATTATTGAGGCACCCAAACATGTTTTGGTTGCTGCTGAACGGCCTCACAAAGTTTTCCCCGAGAATGGAAGTATTGAAAAGACTAAATATGACGTATTAATCCGACGTTCCATGAAACTACAACTGTCTGCGGAAGGGGTGCCTGAAAAGAAAGATCCTATAGTGGCCTCAAAGAACAGGCGAACGTTGGCAACCGCTCTACGTCTCCCAAGAGCGTCGTTCTCAAGTTCTTCCCCAAGTTTCGACCACCTCTGTATTTTGTTTAAATTTCACAGTTGGGTATAAATTAAAAAGCAATAGACGATTACTGTTAACAAGTGACACAAATATAATTGTCGAATTAACACCATCAAAGGGAGGAGGCAGTCCCTCAGAATTAAAAAGTATTCTCTGGAGGAGAAAAAAAAATAAAAATAAAAAAAGAAGGTGCTGGAAGGAGGGGAGGGGGTTAGTTAAAAAAACAAACAAACAAAAAAAAAAACATACTGTGCTGTAAAGTTCGGCGCAGACCAGAAAGCGTGGCCCCGAAAACTACTTTGTTGGCAAAAAAAAAAAAAAAAAAAAAAAAAATCTCTTGCCAAAAAGCGCCGTTCCTCACGCTCACGCCTTTCCTCACGACGATGCATTAAAGGGGCCCTGCAAAGCGTTTCTGGCCATTTTTTTAATTTGCATCGCGTTCGCTCGAACTAGTGAGAGGGACTCTAGCGGCACATTAAAAATAAAATAAAGAATAAATCTGATGCATTTTAAACATAATAGGTGAAATAAGTTCAGAATTTCGAGCACATTTTCTATTGTTGATAACGTCCTTTGTCTGAACCAATGGAGAACCGAATCGACAAGAGCGTGCAACAACCCTGCGCGATCATCCTAATTGTTGGAATAAACATCCAGTTTTGAAGATGTGAACGCCCCACCAATTTACGGGTGTTCCAAGCAAAGAATTACGCGCTTGAAAGGATCAGAAGGGGTCAGCCAGTTCCTCTAGAATTCTATGTCGTCATTATCCGACGCTCTAGACCAATGTCGTCACTGAACGCTCATGTTTGCCACTGAGAGGCACGCCCTTCGAGCAGCATTTGGTTTTCTTCATGCCTTTGCAGTGTCCTTTAAGAATTTGTGCCTCTCAAATACTTGGCTTGCACTGAGCGCGAACCTCCTGCAGCGCGCATTTTCCACTACCGAATTTGATCTTTTTCAGCAAGAACAAATCGCAATGACCACCGGCATAGGGTGTGACGACGTCACGTGCATTCCATGTTAAACAGTTGAAGCTTTCTCGTGAAATGCGACGTTCGCAACACTAGCAAAAGTAGAAGTCCAAATTGTAAAGTTGTGCGGTATTTATAGCAGTCTCGGGATGATCTGCGGCAGCCTAATGAAATGTTAGAGAGCATGACTGACAAAGCACAGGGTTGTAAATTGGGGGCTCAAAACAAGTGCACGTAAAACCGAATATAACATCAGCCTCCTGAGGCAGTATTTCGCTAAATTTCGAGTTCATGTAAGCTGTTTAAATGTGATTTATATTAGGATTTTAAGAATCTTTGCCTGTCCTTCGCGCTATTTATGTATAATTAGGAACATCATTGCATGCATCTCTATGCACTTCTTTTTGCAGTAAGGCGTTGGTGTAAGGGATTTTTATCTCTCTTTCTGCACATTTCGTGTATTTGCCTTCAGATCTATCATGTGAGCACAAAGTCCTTTAGGCATACCCTGCAACCCGGTGTTTCACACTGCCAAACAGTGAACAAAAAACATGTTTCCGTGGACTAAACAGCGGGCGTATTTTCGAGTATCGTCCTCCCGTGTCCGCCTCAAGCGGTTACGTGAACTTCATAATTAATGAAAAAATATTTTTAATTACTGACTGAAGATTTGACAACATAAGTAAGGGCCGATCATCTTAAAGATATACATCTCCCCTCCCCAAAATTATCTGAAAGGTGCTCAGCAAATCTTTTCCGGTGTTTTTATCCTCGATAGGCACGTTGTGATTTAGGAGAGCCTTACACCAATATCTAAATTTGAAGCTGCTCTAAATAACTATGTGTTCCTGACACATATAACTTCTCAAGCATATAAAAAGTTTGTTATCGCCTCTTTTATGTGGTGAAAATAACTTTGAGGTGTCTGTGGGCTGGACAAAAACAAAGTACACAGGCGCGCGTGGCGGAACTGTGACGATTACGACCGTCAACAGTCAGGGTGTGTCCAATTAAGTAGCTGCCACATCGAGTAGATAATTAAATACTACACTCTAAGAAATGCCTGCGCGTCTCCTTACCCGCAAAACACTCGAAGAGCCAATCTCTGCGATCTACGAAATCAGCTCAGCGAATGATGAGGAGGAACATCTGTGTAGACCTCAAATTGAAGTCTCGGGTGTGGCATTTTCCAATGCAAGCATGGCGCTGTGCATGGCGCTGTGCATTGCGTAATGCCACAGCGTAGACTTTGTTTTTAGGTCTAAACGGATGTTCCGCCTCATTATTCGCTGAGCGGATTTCGTAGATCGCTGAGATTGGCTCTTCGAGTGGTTTTCGGGTAAATATACACTCTAAAAAAAGCCCGTGCGTCAACTTTCCCGCACAACACTTAGAGAACCAATCACCGCAACTTACGGAGGCGGCTCAGCGAATGACGATGCCGAAACGTATGTTTAGACCAAAACGCGCAGTCTGAGTTGTGACATTAAGCAATGCAAAACGTCACGCTTGCATTGCTTAATGTCACAACTCGGACTGCGTTTTTTGGTCTAAACATATGTTTCGGCATAGTCATTCGCTGAACTGCCTCCGTAAGCTGAGGTGATTGGATCTCAGAGTGCTGTGCGGGAAAGTTGACGCACGGGCTTTTTTTAGAGTGATAGACGCGCAGGCATTTCTTAAAGTGTAGTTAGTTTTATTAAAAAAAAAAACAACATCAATTAGCAAGGGTTACGCCTATTTGCAAATTGAGTTGACCCGGCATCTTGTCAAGAACAAACCTCAACATCCAGACTATGTCAGTCTATCCTTGCAAGAAAACGCTCACTTGGGCAAGCGCTATTTTACACTCTAAGAAATGCATGCGCGTCTACTTACCCGCAAAACACTCGAAGAGCCAATCTCTGCGATCTACGAAATCAGCTCAGCGAATGATGAGGCGAAACATCTGTTTAGACCGGATTTAACGACCGATAATTATAAAATTCCTGGACTACAAAAGCAAGAGTGAGGTCATGGGCAGTGCGTACAAGCTAAAAAACCTGACATCGCCTAAAGTATGGGTCAAAGATGTCTTCTCACCTAAAATGCAACTCATCCGCAAACAGCCGAGGGACTTCGCAAGGGCGAATCAAGGCGAAAACAGATATCGGCTCTCATTCGACAAAGTGTTTCTTAACAATGCGGTTTACAAATATGATCCTACCAACGGACAGGTCGTGCCCTGTCAAAATGATCACTCTTCGACCGTAATCCATCGGCAGCCTTTTCAAATCGAGTCCCGTGGAGAACGTTGGTCAGCTGTCCTTTCCTGTCGCCAACTTTCGCAGTCTAACACCGAAAGACGATGACTTGCTTTCTTTTATTGATACATGTTCCGCTGATGTCATTTTGTAAACTGAGACATGAGTCAGCTCAGACATAGCAAATTCAGAGTTGAAATGGTGGGGTTATGATCGCCGTAAGAAAGTGCATCCCATCGTCATTTATTCCAGTTGATACAGCGCTTGAGATTTTGTGGGTTACAATCGGAATAAGTTTTCAAAAGTGCTTAGTCGGGGTGTGCTACAGACCACCGGACTCCGAGGCAGAGTTTATAGACCAGTTGTGATTGGCAAACCCTCTCCTCCCCTCTTCTCATGACGTCAGGTATCCCGCAGGGGTCTGTACTGGGTCCTGTGCTTTTTCTTATGTACATCAATGATCTTCACTCTGACATCAAATCTTGCGCTCGTCTATTCGCGGATGATGATGATAACAGGCGTTGCCCGGCACCAGTATCGTCCGATTTCCGACTTGCTGTGGCTTGCATGCTAAAGTGGCCAAAGCCTCTCACAGACAGCGCTAGCCACCACAGCATTGCTTCGTGCGATTCGTGCTTCGCAGCGTGACGCGCATTTTTGGGCGTGCATTGGATCACATATAAATTTTTTAGCTGGACGGCTTGGACCTGATCCGGGACATATAGCTGTCCCGACAAGGACGATGCGGGACTCGGGACGCCTAATGAAAAGTCGGGATACCCCCGCAAAATCCGGGACGGTTGCAAACCCTACGCACTGACACATCTGTCTCTGTGTTTAAAAAAAAAAAAAAAAAAATCCTCTAATTTTTTTTTTTTTTGTAGTTTGTTGACTGTGATTTTATCTAGTACGGGGTTACAATCGCACCTGTCACAGTGTACTGACAAGTTGCTTGCTGGCGATGATAGAGCATGTCGTCGGTTTGCCCTATGGACACTTTACCGCAGAACCGTTGAGTAGATCGTTCCGATGACTCCGATAATACCCGATACTCACCGCCGCCTTTGCGCATGCATCGTATCGTTATGGGGAATCGTTATCGGGGGTATCGGAACGATCAAATAAACTCTCTAATGTTGCCAACTACAACGACAGCGCACGGCACGTGTACATTACCCTGTGGTTTTTTCCACATGTAAATCTGCTCGCTCTCCCCCTGTTAACTTAGCGCATAACCATAGGCATAACTTCGAAGGCGCCGAGAAAACCATTGGCACACCATGACGTTGCGCTACTGTTTTGAGGCTGTGCAAAACCTTATGTACCATCGGGAATTCGAATGAAATGCGAACAGTGACGGAATTTCGAGCCCACAAACACATCGGAGTAGGGCGCTGCGAGGTTGTGCGTCCTACGCCGATGTGTTTGAACCTCGCCAAGGACAGCGAAAGCTTGGAAGCTGCGCCGGTATACTAGGCTCCAAGTTTCGTCACTTTTCGCATTTCATTTGAACCCGATGATACCTATGTCATAACCATAGGTCTCCTTTTGGGCTTTTCTCGGGCAACCTAGCTTACAAGGGTCTCGAAGCCATTTTGACAGGCTTTACGCCACTCCTGCCAGTAAGCCTTTTGGATAGCCTCCGTCCGTGAGCCTTGCTGTGGTCTATGACGGCACTCAACTTTTGCAGAAGCAAGGGGTAGGTGTTGGGTCTAGCGTTGATCCTGTGTTGAGCGACATTTTTCGTTCAAGCAGGGGATCTTGGAAGTGATGTGATCAGGGTTGACCAGCGTTGTTCCTCAAAAATAATTCTGTTCAAAGTAATTTTTTTTTATTGAGAGCACGTTAAGGCTCGTTCACACAGTTGCGTCGACCGCGTTGCGCTGCGTTGCGTCATGCAGCACAGCGCCTCCCCATTGGCTCGTCGTAATGGTCGCCATAGCAACAGCTCCACGCAAGCAGTCTTAACGCAGTCAATCGACCTTTAGAAGTGTTCGAATCGCATGCCAGTGGGTTGAACGTCACTACAGAAGACCCAGTAGATCGATGCTTAGTTTTTTAGATATCACACTTCAGTTTTTGGATGGACATGTTTGCTGAAGCTACATCCCCAGGAGCAAAAAAGAAAAGCGTACTTAATTTTTACTTTAGTTTAAAACTGGTAAAAAGGGGGTCGCGGTGGTGCGCTCTGCGGGAGGCATTGCCCACACCGAGATGGTTGACTGGTCTTGTTAATCAGGCAACAAGGCTCACGGACGGAGGCTATCCAGATGGTTTACTGACAGGAGTGGTGGAAAGCCTGTTAAAAGGGCTTCGAGACCCTCGTAAGCTTGCCCGAGAAAAGCCCAAAAGGAGACATATGGTTATGCCATATGCACACAAGGTTTCGCACAGCCTCACGAAAGTAGCGCAACGTCATCGTGTACCAGTGCTTTTCTCGGCGCCTTCGAAGTTGGGGAGTCTATGCGCTAAAGTTGACAGGGGTGAGCTAGCAAGCAGATTTGTATTCGGAAAAAAACACACCGATGGCACACGCGCCGTGTGCCATCGGTGTAGTTGACAACATTAAACTGTCCTGCGGGAAAGTGTATATAGGGCAAACCGGCGGATGTGTGTTAATAAGAGGTAAGGGAACCTGCTCAATCGATCAGGTCATCGCCAGCAGGCAACTTGGCAGTACATTGTGACAGATACGGTTGTAAC
Organism: Ixodes scapularis; assembly: GCF_016920785.2. NCBI lineage: Eukaryota > Metazoa > Arthropoda > Arachnida > Ixodida > Ixodidae > Ixodes > Ixodes scapularis. The sequence goes on along the minus strand of NW_024609884.1, from coordinate 5,527,109 downwards.
CGCATATTAGATAAAACCACAATTTTAGGACGCCACAGTCAACAGATGACTAAAGAAATTTTATGATTTTTTTTTTTTTTTCGAAGCACAAAGACAGATATTAGTGCGGTGTCAATCGCATTGTTTGACAAAAAGTTGGCATTCCTGTGTAGGCTTGACACGTGTCGGGGACAGACGACTTGGTGCATTTTATGGTTTGCGTTTCACATCGATTTGTGTTTCTTTTAAAATAAATCAGTTGAGTCAGCGCTTCGTGCGTGCACTTCGTCTTCTTGTCCTTTATTTTTTGGCGCTGTTTATTTTACCATTTAACATGTACCACCAACTCTCACAACTTTCCACGGTACCGCTTTCGGTAATCCCTTCTAAAATTATCCTGGAAAGCGGAGTGCAGGAATGTGCGCGCACATATGTTTCCGATAGAGGGAGAAGGGGGCGAAGACTGCCTAGGGCGGTAAACTACGAAGTCCGCTTGGACACGCGTGTACTTCCACTTCTCGTGTTGAGTTAGTCATTGTATAAACTCGAGTTAAAAGTTCCAGGAAGCGGCTTGTAAAAACAAAAATATTAATATTGCAGAAATGGCGCGAGATTGCATTGACTCGCAATAGACCCGTTGCTCTCGGGCAGGGGGCGCGAGCGCGTGCGCAAGACGCGACCATGTTATGCTGGCAGCACTATCCAGGCAGCGCTGTAACGTTCGATTTTGCACGTGCTACGTTCGAATGCAAGCATCAGTCAGCATCTGTAGACGCCCGATAACAAAACGTCTAAAAAATAAAAAATAAAATAAAAAAGAATTATGCAGCTCGCGGCCTCAGCTTTATTATTATATTGCGTTCTTTCATAGCTTCTGTGAGATCGTATGTTTCACTTTACGTGATAGCGAAGCTGAAGCTACTTGCAAAAACATGTTCCCCTGAACGATGCTCGCACTGCACGAGCGCGCGTGCTTGGATGGAACACTGCAAGCTCGGAGCTCGCTCTTGTAGCCTCTGCTGCGCTACACTTAGAATGGAACGGAGTATAAAAAAACTGTAGTGAAGGAAGCGTGATAACGGGCACGTTCGAACCGCGAGCAAAATATTCTATTTTGCTCGCCTGGAGCGCTGCTCAAAACTTGAGGGCTACGGGCCTATGCTCGGAAGGCACACCTTCGAAATGGCTTCCTTCGGAGCGGCGGCGAAGTTAGCAAGAGCGGATGATCGAACTGTCAGAACCGAAAGGCCAGGTGCGCGAGTGTATAGCATGAGGAGTTAAAAACGAGCGAATTCCGCTCCCCTTTCCCGACAGTCGAAGGCAAGTAAGCCAGGGACATTTCGTCGAATACCCGCGCTTTTGTGCCCAGAGGACAGCCGCGTACAGAACCTCCGAAATGGAGCTTAACTAGAGAAAAGCAGGGGCCCACTTTCTCGGCATCACGTTGCTACTGCTCCGACTGCGTCGCGTGCGAGCGATTCGCACTGGCACTCTTCTCTTATTCTTTATTCAGAAAACTCCTCATGTAGCGCCTGGAAGGCATCATTGCAGGAGGGCGAATAATAACGAAAAGAAAGTTTCAGCATTTGCAGCGCAAAGTATACAATCTTCCATATGGTATTCCAGTCTTTGACCGTCCTAACAAAATGAATTTTCGCAGAGCTCCGTCCTGGTACAGTATTCGCTTACCTTTTGTACATGATCATTTCGTTTGGAAAAATAATTTGATTTTAAGATGTATGCCGAGCTCTACACCCCTTTCGAAAGTGTGCCCTCTATTGGAAGCTGTACAATTCCTGCACAATGGCGCAACGTTGCAATGGCGGACACCAGTGCGAGCTTCTTGGGTTCGCCCTTGTTCAGCGGGAGCACAAGTCGAAGCTACACGCTCGCGCTACTGGCACGTCAGCGGTGTCGGATGCTTTACTATTGTGCAGTGGACCGGATTGTTTTTATAAATCGGCACATGACTTTCGAAATCGAGTAGCTTCATGGCAAATGTTGTATACAAATTTCAAACGTAAATGTTTTCGCCAAAGATCCAATGAGAACCATCCTAGTGGTTGTTTTATAGCTACACAAGAAAACAACAAAAAAAAGAACAAAAAAAAAAACGGTCGTACTGTTCCCGGACAAAGCGTGCAGCACGATTTATTTCTTTTTTCAAGTCATCAATGCGATTTTTTTAAGAGTCCCATCAGTGCATGCATAATCTAGAATTGGTCGCACACAAGCAAATATGCTCTTTTTTTTTTTTTTTTTTTTTTTTTTGCGTAGCGTTTTTATAGGTTTTGTTGAACAAAGCCAAGTGCGACACCCGCCCTTTTAATAACATCATCAATTTGCGAATCCAACGTGCAGTGGGATGACAAAATGATTCAGAGATACTTTATTTTATGCTCATTGGTTACTAGCTCAATATTGAAATAATACTTTGTACTGATATGAACACATTTCTTTACGTTAAGTTGCATCCCCCATTCACCGCACCAGTGTTCTACTCGATCTAGGTTAGCCTGCACTTGTCTGGAGCCCTCCTCGTTCTTTATACACGTGTACACAGTGCAGCCATCCTCAAATAATCTCAATTAGAAAGTTACTTTGACATAGATATCGTTGATAAATATGAAGAAGAGTAATGGCCCCAGAACCGACTCCTGTGGTACACCAGACGTAACTTCAACAAAATGGGACGCCTCGCCGTTCAAACATTGCTGACGTGAACTCAAGTGTGACTGAATAAATTTTTGTATTGTAAATTCCATTTTTAAACAATACAATTTGTGGAGTAAGAACGAGTGCGACATTGAGTCAAACGCTTTCCCATAATCAATAAATACACAATCAGTATGTTCACCTCTATCGACGGACATGACAAGATCACGATAAAGCTCGCCGGTTAGTGGCATGATACAAGAATAACCTCTCCTAAACCCGTGTTGAGAATCCATGAAACAATTATGGTAACTAAGATGCTGGATTACCTGGCTATACAAAATGTACTCAAGTATACTTTACAACAAATATAGGTTAGAGAAATCTGCCTGTAATTTGTAACACCCTTCTTTCCAATCGTTTGGCAATGAGTCATTACCAAACGATTGGAAATAAGGGACCCAAAAAGGATGTTACAAATTACAGGCCGATTTATCTAACCTCTATTTGTACACATGTATAGCCAGACGTCCTGATTTAGGCGCTACAAGTCCCGGTTTTCCCGCTGTGGTCCCGCTGTCCCGCCAGCGTGCTTGTGGGACGATGGTTTCTCTGGCTTTCGGCTCCCCCGAACCGCGAATGGATAAAAGACGCAGTCAATCGAAAGGATCACATTAGTGAAAACGTGCTTTCCCTGACCTTTGAGCAAGGTATGCTTGCAAGAGAAGATGATGATGTTGAAGGTTAATTTGCATGGACATATCTACAAAAGTAAATACATTAAAGGGATACTCCAACGAAGTTTGAAATATACCCGTCGTTTTCAGAAATGGGTTGAATATGTTCCACAATATCCGTAAATGTCAATCGCACCTTTGTATTTTGAGCCTGATGGCTGTATTTTTCGTTATAAAAGGCCCACTCTGGCCAGCGCTCGGAGAGCAGCCAGCACAGAGCACGTGACATCCGACGCAATCGTGACGCAGTTCGTCTCGGGGCGAGCAAAGCTGCGGCGAGGCTGACGTCGAGAAAATGACCTAGTCGTTCCAGCCACCGAAGCGGCTGCCTTTGTTCGAAGTTTACAGTGACGGGTTAATCTTCTATAATCTTGTAGATAGCACTTCTGCTACACACAAAAAGAGAGTCTCGGGGAGAGGGGAGTTCCGCTCTTCTCTCGTCGTGCCCCTCGCCCAGTCCCGCTTTGGGGTCCGAGGAATATGGCCATTTTTGTAATGACCCGTCAAGCACAGATGGAATGAAAATTTTAAGAAGGTATGGGGAAATGGCACCAGCACAGCGCTGCAGAGCCTTAGGCGAAATTTGATTAGGGCGGGGGGCACGACGAGTTTCGTCTAATTTGTTTAGGAGCTTTAGGACTCTTTCGACACCAACCTCAACTGGAGCCATTTCATCGGACTTGTATGCGAAAAAAAAAAACAAAAAACAAAAAAAAAAAAACGATTGAAAGTTTTAAAAAGTCAAACTTTTTTACGAGCGTCCTCCCGTAGTGTCAGACACCATCCCTGCGTTGACTAAATTGGGTCCCCTCGCAACAGGAACGCCGGAACCGGGGGAACAAGCCAGAGCCAGCCCCCCTTCCTCCTAGTATTCTTATGGGGGCGGGGGGGTTCAACTTAAACTATAAGAATGCTTGGAAGTCAGACGCCAGGCGCTCGTCAAACGACGTAGTAAAAGGGAAAAAGAAACCCGTGAGGATAGTAAACAAAACTCAGATTACAATGTCTGCGATTTTTTTTTTTTTTTTTACACAAATAAAAAAGACAAAATGCACACGTCCTTCTCGTCCAGCCTCCTCATTGAGCAGAGCGCCGAGGTAGGGAGGACGCTGCTGATGAGCGCGAAGAGCCACTTCTGAGTCACGCCGCCGCCGAAATGTGCGAGTTAAAAAGTTTAAACTCGACCTGGACGAAGTACATGGCCTGTTCGCTGCGCCCTTAGGCTACTTACCATTTCAAGGCATTCGGTGACGTCGGCGATAGAAAGCAGCAAAAGCACTGACGCTTCCCGCTACCGCGAGTGAAGCCACCGGACGGCCATCTTGCTCGCAGACGAATTGCGGTTCTGCTAGCGTTGTAGAGGCTAGCGGCAGCGTACTGAAGACGCATTTTCTACTCGTTCGTCGTCATTCGCCGAGGACATTTTCACGTCTTAGGAGTAAACGTTGAGACTTGCCGTTGAGAACACGTGGAAAATTTTAAACGCAGTGCCGCAGGAAAAAGGCAGAACTCGTGGAAAGCAAGTTTCGCCGGTCGCGCGGCATGATCAAAGCTTCCTTGGCACGCCGAAATGCTGCGTCTCTGTGCGTTCACACGCTTGGATACCGATCAAGAATCGGCGCCGCGGTAAAAAAAAGTTTTGAAAGTTCGTCGCGCGTAGATGTCTTAGCATCATATATCGGCCGCGGAGTTCTCGATCGTCTAGCTGTTCCAGCGATTTGTTATCAATAAAGGGGGGAAAACAATCTGTACGATTGCTCTTATGCACTATCAACCATGGCTATGTTCCTAATCTACTCTAATGGATCACATGGCAGCACAAATAGAGCAACGCTATGGAGCAAGGATGGTTTTCGAAGGCAAAAGTACAAGACGGCGAGATTGAAAATCTCTGAGGCATAACCCATATGGTCGTGTGCAATCGGTTGACCAATTACAATTAGGCGAGCTGCGCTCAAACTTGATGTCACGTGCGATTGTTGATAATGAGCCAGACCACTGATCAGTGATGAGGAGCTGTGTGCGCGGTATTCTGTAAACCGTCTAACGACTTAAAAAAAAAAAAGACGGACCTTCCCCCTCTCCCCTCGTCACTGGATCAAGCTCATTCTGGACTGCGAGAGCCGCAAGTTACAAATACAGTCGTCATAGTAAAGTACGCTGCTCCAGAGGAACATACGGCTCCACGCACATTGCACTCGCAAAACACGTCCACACGGCGTCGAATCTTGATCGGCATGCAAGCGTGCGAAGGCACAGAGACGCAGCACTTTTGCGTGCCAAGGAAGCTTTGATGACGCCGCGTGTCCGGCGACACTTGCTTTCGACGAGTTGCGCCTTTATCGTGCGGCACTGCACTTTCGTAAAAATTTCCACGTGTTCTCAACGACAAGTCTCAACGCTTACAGAGTCTTAAAAACCTTTTCGGTGAATGACGACGAATGAGTAGAAAACGTGTCACCACCACGCTGCCACTGGCCTCTGCAATGCTAGCAAGACCGCAATTTGTCTATGAGCAAGATGGCCGTTCGGTGGCTTCACTCGCACTGCAGCGACCAAGCGGGGAAGCGCGATCCAGCAATTGTCAGTGAGCAAAAGCACCGTTCTTTCTGGCAGAAAGAATGATAGCTTCGGCAAAATTGAAAACTTTCCAGCAGAATTGAAAACAAGAAGAAAAAGAAAGGCCGGTTTTGTTTAGCGGACGATGAAGACGTTCCAGATACAAGTCTAAAAAAAAAATCGTTTTATTTTGAGTGCAGTGTTCCGTTTTTTTTTGTGGCAAGTTTTGATACGTGCTAGTTCGTTTAAGAAATCATTTTCCAGACAGGTTTCAAGACTAAAATACCTTTATTTAGCTCATGCCCAATGAATTGACAGAACAACAAAATTTTATATATCACTCAATCTTGCAGATAATCAAGTGGCGACAACCTCAACTTGTTGGCTATGCTTTGCAATGTAGCCAGTAAAATTGAAATAGTGGTTCTTACAACGGTACTTAGTTCCCGAAATCGGCAAAGGTGCAGCCGTTACGAGTTGCATCGTTGAATAACTGTGCTAATGACTTGTACGAGCAAAACAGTCTGCACTTTCTTGACTTTGGCACTCTCTACAACTTCTATGAGCCAGTTTAAAATATACAGTTAAGAGAAATGTGCTGGAAGTTGTTTAGCATAGTGCAGCCTTCACCATTAGCATCACAATGAGATCGTTGTGAACCGCAGCGGTATTTCGAACCGACAGCGGTATTTCTAAGTTGTGAGCAGCAGCACTCGCAACCATCGCAACAAGTTACCATGCCCCGCTGATAATGAGGCTGGGCTTGTGTTGCACTGACCCTCGCAAGCCTGAAAACACCGGACATAATGGAAGATACAACTGGAGACTTGGAATTCATTCTCCTATTTAGCGTTTTAGTCCAACCATGCAAGCATAAACGTGTTCCACCATTTGAACAATGGTGAAAAGTCCCCGACCAGGTGCCAGCCTGGACATTGACCCGAGACCCGACACATGAATGCAGAGGACCAGTGGAAGAGAGAGGCTCTAATGCAACTTGGGGGGGGAGGGGGGGGGGGGCGACGACCCAGTAATGTCAGAAAGTGGGCAAGGCCATGATTGCAGATGCCACCGACCACAGAAGCAACTTCGAGTTGGTATTTCCCTAGCATGCTGTTTTGCCAAGACTCGGGAGAAGTTTCCGACGGCCATCCATTTCTCTCGATGAGCTCAATCATAACCAACTCCATTGTAATCTTTCTTACATTGAAAAAGAAAAAAAACGTCAAACTTATCGTACACTGGTGAGAGAGTCTATGTGATATCCCCGACCAGATAGCTCCGCCACCGTTTTTGTACAAATCAATGATATGCGATAGTATGTGTACAGATAATTGTGCCACTGCTCAACCTAATGGGTGCAGGCCTCATTGAAACCTAGAAAGACAAAACAGAATCTTGAAAAACACGCGTCCCACAGGCCTCTCGTCGTCTCAGTAGTTGTGCAGCAGGCTCAGCGCCTCGGCTGCCCTTGTACGCTGCTCGACAGTGTCCGCCTTCAGAAGCACAATCAATGCTGCACAGACCCGGTCGTAGGGAAGGGAGTCGTGCATTTCTGCAGGTGCGTTGCCGAGCAGGAAACCTTGGAACACGATGAGAAAAGAGGAACAAAGTTGTTTCCTTCAGCTGGTTCTCCGCAATATCTCGTTGCACTTGGAGCTAAGATGCTAAACGGCATTACGCATTTTAACTATAAAACGAGTTGTCCAATTTACGATAAGGAAAGAAGGACATTAAAGACAAACAGACAAGACAGGCTTTCGCTTTCAACAAAGCGAAAGCCTGTCTTGTCTGTTTGTCTTTAATGTCCTTCTTTCCTTATCGTAAATTAATAACCAACACGCTCAACCATCTACAGTTGTCCAAAATATCTAAAATTTTCGGCAAAGTATTCTAGGTAAACCAGCGATGGAACAGACATCCAAAGAAAGCACGAAGGTAGCAGAAGTTGGTACGAATAGTACTCGAAAAGGAATCTCCTGGAAAGCCTCAGCCTAGTGGTAAACTTTTTGCTACAACACTTAGTCCAGAAGAAGCAATGGAAATATTGGCTGTCATTTTCAGCTCCGCAAGGTTCCTTTTGAAGATGCAGTGGAAATAAAAATGCTGTATGCTTAACAATTTAATGGAATGGGTAGCCCATACAGCAGTTACCAGTGAGTTAGAGTATAGTAAGTAGCCTCGTATTACCTAGCGGAAGATTCAGGGCTAGACAGAGTCCTCCCTAGTTTGGCAGAACTAAATTCAAGCACAATGTTTTATTAATGATAGAATTAGCCAATGGCCTACTAGATACATAAAACTAAAAGACATACTAATATGGAAAATTTGTCACAAAACTGTATTTGCACGAATATACTAACGCGAGGACAAATTTCGATGCCCTCAAAAAGAAAAGAAAAAAAAAATTATTACTATTATAACGCGAACCGAGGCCGCGTCGATTTCTCGCATCGGGGGCATAGCAGATGTGAAAAGTCAATAGAAATAGAAGAAATATCAGTTTATGTTTTGACTGCACTCATCCTCACTGCTCAGGTCCTTCCGTTTACAATCCACTTGGCGACTACGCGGATAAGCAGCAGCACGGCACTTGCTTGTCTGGTAGTTCCTTTTTCTTTCGTGCGAGCACCTCGGCAGCCCACAATCCAAACAAGGCAGGAAGCAGAAGCACCAACACACAAACACCAGATCACTCTGGAGCAGAAACTAAAGAATGCGCAGGCAGAAAAAAGACTGCTGAATCCGATACACAATCACACTTCTTCTTCTGGTCCCTCTGCATAAACAAATCGACTTCTTCCAAAACCTACGCGCCCCATCGCGGCGAAATACCACGCAGTGCACTCTGGGAACTAGTTGGCCACTCAGTTTCGGTTTCGAGTGAGCAGCTTCATCTCATGCTATCACGCCACAACCGAACGCGCTGATTGCGTTTTCAATTACCGGACTTTTTACGAATGCAGAATACACTCCATTCTCGAGCGATACAGAACGAAGGCCGGGGCACTTTTTTTGGTTCATGAAACACAGGATATAGTGCATGCGTATGCAAACATAGTAAGACGTGGCTTAGTCACCCCACCCCACAAGTGCATCTTTGAGCTCAATGTCAGTAATCCCGTCTAGTACCAGTGAACTACAACTGAAATTTGGTCACCTTGAGCCTACACATATTTTGCTTGCCAAACGTCCGCTTCTTGTTACTTTATTGGGCGAAAAGCAAGCCGCATCTTCACAGGATTATCAAAGCTGAGCCCAGTGTTGGCGCATGAACTTTTAAGGAAACGCAATAAATTCGACCTCACTACTGCACAAAAGTTAGTATGATGTCTTCCTCGTGTCATCACATATCTCACACTCAAATTTTATGCTGATAGAAGAATAAGTTATCGCAAACACTGAGATCGGCTAGCTACGACGGGGGCCCTAACAAGCGTCCCCTACTCCTCTGTAAGCCTTTTTGCACAAGCTTTTCCTGATGCCCAAGATCTGTGCCTGAACGGTCTGTCTGAAATTATCTCGGCATACTCAGTCAGGAAGGAAGCAAACACATAACAAATATTATAGCCCTTAGCAACCGTCAAATGCGCTTTGAATAAATTCATTCGTTTGGCGCACCGCATAGGGGTTCATGCCCGTCCGGCGCACCTCCGGCGAACGGTGCGACATTCTTAAAACAAGTGCTCGACTTTTGCTTTCTTAAAACGGTTTGTATGTGCGAATGTGCCTATATGATTGTCAGGATAACTTTATGCACATACACAATGTTGAATATTAGTGGAATGCAAGGGGGTGGAAACTTCACTTCGTGCAGTGCTGTGGGGCAGTACAGGTAAGAGATGAGAAGTGTGTTTAAATGGAGCTTTTCAATGGTGCCTTAGAGTTTTACCTCGCGTACTCAGGCATATTAAGAAAAAAAAAAAAAAAAAACGCATCTCCACGTGGTGAATGATGTTGATTGGAGCGAAGCTCTGGTGGTGCTTGTCTGCGTAGTTGCTGAGCCGCAGCATGCCGAGCCTTTCGTTCGTCTTCATCCATCTCACGCTGAGGTCAAGTGCTCAAATGCGTATATAACCACATTTCCATACCACACATTCTTTTTCTGACATGGATGAAAACGAATGAAAGGCTCGGCATGCTGCGGCTCACCGTCTACACAGACAAGCACCACCAGAGCTTCGCCCCAATCAACATCATTCACCACGTGGAGATGCGGTTTTTTTTTTCCCTACACCAGCACATGAGCTCACGAGCAGGAGCACGTGCACCCGACGGCAAACGGACATACGGACATGGCTAGCCTCTAAGGAGCTTCGCCCCTAAAAAAAGTAATCCCAAAACGTTATATTTCGTCTATGGACGCAGGAAACAAACTTCCTGATCAACAATACTAATGTGAAGGCTCGAGCTCGATGTATGCATATATACTTATTGGTTGCTACAGCTTGCTGATTCGTACACAACCAAGATCCCTGAGCTTCGCAGCGTCCAAATTCCCAGCACTGGCTCGTACACATACCTCGAAACGCTAACAGAAGGGCTCAAGTACAAAAATACAGCAGGCATGCGTTAAGACAAGCTAAACGTCTCGGGCTTGTGCTAAAGCTTCGAGGTCTGGCCATTTAGGTTAGTTTAGAGACCACAAACAACGCTCTCGGGACCAGAAAGCATGAGATAACGGCCGTTAATAGTCCACGCTGTGTGTGTGACCTCTTGTCGACGTGTCAATCGAAACCGAAACCATGCCACTCTCCCCCCTGGCCAACTAGTTCCCAGAGTGCAAAGCGCGCCGTGTTGCATGCAGGGCTTTATGGAAGTAGTCTATTCCTCGTGTTGCACGATTGCGTAAACGCGTTTGGTGGTGTTAGCTGGGCTTGTGTTGACTTGGCCCGGCTTGGCTTGGCTCGAATTGGCCAACGAATTGGCCAACACAAAAGCGATAAAAATGCTTTTTTATGTTTTCTATTCGCCCCTTCACGTGGCCAAATAGCTAATCAATTCCCTTCCACACCCCCACTTCTTTTCCCACTAGATATTTTGCATTGAGCCGGAGGGATGGCTTTCTCCTCTGGCTTTCTCCAGACTCGCACGCCTCGTGGCTGAACTTATTCCGAATATAACGCGAGGTGCGTTTTGGAGCACGTAATTTCGAAAAAAAAAAAAAAAAAATCGGGTTATATTTGTGCAAATACGGCATCCACTGCAAATGTTGGAACACACTTCATTATTTTGTTTTTAACTATGGGCCTCCACCAAGACAGCTCTTCATTGCTACTGCCATGCCAATAAGGAAGTTAAGATTGTACTGACCCAAAAGTAATGCAGCATTGCACTGAATCACAGCTTGAGGGCTCTTGAGATGTCCCAAACACAGGGTCACAAAATTAGCCATGTGCTCCTCGAAGTCATTCACCTAGAAAGGCATGCAAAGAAAGTCAAAGTCTGTTCGTAAATAAGCACAATTGTGACACACTGTCTTGTGTGTAGGCTGACCCAAACAAAAAGTGAAATCCTAAGAAAGGAAAATTATGAAGAACTGTTCACTCACCACAACTTTTGAGAGGTCGTTAATGAACTCTGCATAATGTAGATAAGAATCGTTGGGCAGGTGTTTCTGAAACATGTTGTTAATCTCTTCAGACCCCAAAAGGGGTCCGAGTTTCTTCAAGGTTGTTTTGCAAGCCTGCAAAAATTTTAAGAAACCAAAACAAATATAGAAACCATGTGGTACAGCCCACCATCTTGCAATAATTGCACCTAGGGTTCTACGTTTCGATTTAAACCAAAAAGTAATAAAACCGCAGAAGTGGCCACTTTGTTCAAGCGCCCACTATTAATTTGTTCCAAACTTGGGAATTCTGCAAATTATATGTTAAGCGCCTGATTTGACTGGACAAGTGCCCATGTCTATAGTGGGTTACAAATTAAGAAGGCAGGAGAAGCTCCTCCCACAAGCGTGATGTGCCCGTTTCAAATCTCTCCGCAGTCGAAAGAAGAGTTCACTGGAAACGCTCCTTGTTCCACTTCAATGGATTCCAACTTGTCTCCGATCCCACTTTTTAAGAAAGCGACCTTTGTATTCATCGGAGGGGAAACCGGCCCCTGAAAGCAGCCTTTGTATCCATCGGAGGGGAACCTAATCTCCAAAAGTCGTATTCGTTTCCATCGGACGGGGAAAACTCTAATCTCCCTCTCGTGGCTTCCACAATGCTAAGTCAAAGTCGAAAGATAAAGCAAACATGTACAAAAAGGCAAGACCCTCCTCATGCGTTGGCCGCGACGTCAAGGAAACGATGGGATGCTATTGGATGCGGAAGTGGCGGAGGGATATAGGATTCCCTTTGAGGGGCATTTGCCGCTACCTTCTTGACCTGTAACTTACTATAGATTAATCCAGTTTTCAGTGAAAGTGGGTGCGTGCTCCCCCGGCATTTTATGGTGAAACAATAAAATTATGCCATACTCATTTTTAAGATTTAGGTTTTATCCAAAATAGGTCAGTATATCTTAAAGCAGTGTGGCACAGTTGACGGGCGTTTCTGCGGGAGTGGGGTGTTGTCATTCTGCGATTTTGTAAATCGTTAGCGTATCTTTGGCACTGCCCTTTATTATGCTGGGGGAGGGTCCAACAACAAACAGTGTTTTGGGACCAGTGGTTGCTATCCTTTGAAGATGGGGGTTTGGATTGTTTGAAATGTCCCACAATTTCTCAATGTACGAGGGCACCTTTAAAACATTCAGTCGAAGCCAATGACGAGAATGAAGCATTGCTACCAAAGTTTTATGGGGACATGAAGCGTGCAGTGCACTGAAATGTGGTACCACTTGTCTTTTGGCATTCACATTTGACTGATTGCCCAGCTTTAGCACTTCACATCAAAAGCTTGCTAGTTTTGAGTATAAATGCACAGTCACTCTTTAGAGAGCGGACGTTTAGTGGCTGCGGTAAAGTGTTTCGAGGGTAGTTTTGAAACTGAATGGGCATGCATCAATGAAAAAAACTTGGTAAGTTTACAACATGTCTTAATTACAATCATATATAGTAATTACAATCTAGATGACCAGTGAAATTTAAGGTTCCTTGTTATGCTAAGGCTGGGTACATAGCCTGTCAATATCTATGTCTTTTGTGCTTGTCCGTGCATGTTCTGCCATTCTTTAAATAGTCTATACATCACTTTGACAAATAAAGAAGCTTTTTTTAAATTTTATATTGCTACATCTGAAGCCCAATCTCTTCTAGACTGCCACTCCTTCACATGGCATCAGCAAACTCCCCATGAGAGCACTGCCCTGAATGCCACCATCTGCTCTTAGGCTACAACCTGTGGAGACCCTCTTCCCGTTCCCCGTGACCTTCCCGCTTTCTGCCGCCGTCCTATCCGGGCGTTCCCCCATTTTCCGTCACCTTCCCACTTCCCGCCGCCGTCCTGTCCGGGCTTTACCCCATTTCCCGTGACCTTCCCGCTTTCTGCCGCCGTCCTGTCCGGGCGTTCCCCCATTTCCCGTTACCTTCCCGCTTTCTGCCGCCGTCCTGTCCGGGCGTTCCCCCATTTCCCGTGACCTTCCCGCTTTCTGCCGTCGTCCTGTCCGGGCGTTACCCCATTTCCCGTCACCTTCCCACTTCCCGCCGCCGTCCTGTCCAGGCGTTCCCCCCATTTCCGATCCCCTTCCCGCTTTCTGCCTCCGTCCTGTCCGGGCGTTACCCCATTTCCCGTCACCTTCCCGCTTTCTGCCGCCGTCCTATCCGGGCGTTCCCCCATTTCCCGTCACCTTCCCGCTTTCTGCCGCCGTCCTGTCCGGGTGTTCCCCAATTTCCCGTCACCTTCCCGCTTTCTGCCGCCGTCCTGTCCAGGCATTACCCCATTTCCCGTGACCTTCCCGCTTCCCGCTGCCGTCCTGTCCGGGCGTTCCCCCATTTCCCGTCACCTTCCCGCTTTCTGCCGCCGTCCTGTCTGGGCGTTCCCCCATTTCCTGTCACCTTCCCGCTTTCTGCCGCCGTCCTGTCCGGGCGTTCCCCCATTTCCCGTCACCTTCCCGCTTCCCGCCGCCGTCCTGTCCGGGCGTTACCCCATTTCTTGTGACCTTCCCGCTTCCCTCTGCCGTCCTGTCGGGGAATGTTTACAGCCATCCGGGAGGGACGCGGCAAGCACCCCTTCAACGGTTGGAAGGACAAAGCTAGGAAAGCCTTAAAAGGGGAGGCCAGACAAAGGAAGGCTCTCTCTCGGACGGCGACTCTCTCTAACGGCGGACAGCAACGAGCGTGCAGCAGTGACAGGAGACGAGGACGCTGGCGCGGGATTCGGCGGGAGACGGACGCTGGAGCGGAGAAGTGCGGGCCGCGAAGTCGAGCGGCGGACTCGATGAACGGACCAGACAGCGACCCTGGACGACGACATCCCCATGACGCGGTGTGGACGACCACCGCTGGGACTTGGAGCAGCTGCAGTGGACTTCCCCCCGGCCTCGCTAATGACCGTTCCCCAATACCGAAGCCCCCCAGGCAATAAGTGAGTAAATAAACCCTTTTGCCGAGAGCGAAGTATTGTAGCGTCATATTCATCTGGGGACAGGGTCCGAGAGAATCGGAACTAGAAGCCCGCAAACTATAATGTAATTGCCCAGTGCTCAAAAATATAAGCAAAACAAAAACCACATATGGTCTTGGGTTAAATGGAAATATGCACATATAACAAGAAAACAGTAAATTTTTATATGTACCGTAGAATACTGCGCATCCGCCCATACCAGACTAAGTGCCCATGCCCAAATTTGTAAGATCTGAGAAAATATGCACAGTACATCGATATGTAAAACTGATGACCGGAAAAGCGCCCATCCCCCATTTTTTCACGATTATCTCTAAATCTTGGGTGAGCGCTTGCCTGGTATTTTACAACATACATATTCACAATCAAAAAAAAAAAATCCTTTCCAGATAATAAACACAAAAAGTAAGTCAAATCTGATGAGAATAAAAACAAAAAACAATTAAACTTTGTTTCTGAAAACTACAATACAACATTTGAAACCAAAACTAAGCAATTGTATTTCTTCGCACTATCGAAAAATAAACAGGCAGCACTGATCACCATCCTTACCTTTACAACCTGCCTGTCGTCCTCGTTCAAATGCACAAGCAACGTGATGAAATTGTTCATGGCCTGTTCAATAAATGCGTCTTTGCACTCTCCATGCCCAAACTTGGCTAGGTCACCAAACAACTTGAAGGCAGCTGCACGCACTTCGCCCTTGTCCTAATAAAACAAAAACAAAAATACTCGTCAGAAATTAAATCATCAAGGCTTAAAACTTTTGAGGGACGACAAGATGGATATACCACCGCCTTCACAGTCAACTGCACTAATAATATGCGCATGACATACTACATGTTTGTTATTGCTCGTTGTTCTAAAGAAACAAAAATAGTTTAAGAGACAAAATCTCAGTGCTGCTTTACAAAATAAACTACAATAAAGACAACACACTTGTAGTTATAACCACCGAGAAAAGGGAACAAATTAAGAGAAAGACAAAAGAAATCAACAAAATGACATCTCAAAACTTGAGATGTCGCTGCGTTGTCCCCGTTCTTGTTTCTCTTCATTTGTTCCCTTGTCTCGGGGTTTATAAGTATAGAAGTATGATAGTTCACCAGCTAGCCTGTGCCATTCCCCTTACTTCAATTAAAGACAAGCTGGGTAAAAACACATGTAGTGCAGATAGGTTTGCCGATAGGATAGCATAAAATATCGACTATGCACTATTATAATTAGGCCATATACTCTTCGGTGTTTATTCATGTCGAAAACTGGGAGATATTTTTCGGTGTTTAGTCATTTCCAAAATACGGGTGCATTCCGGCGAATTGTCTTGAGCAGATGCTAAAAACAGTTCTTATAGATGGAAAAAGTTGTGAATAGATACAGACAATCAAGACAAGAAACAGTTTAACTTTTATTTACATCTGATACACAATGTTCTTGACACTTCATTATTGTAATATATGCATGCAAGCATCTGTCATTCCCGTCCGCTCCTTCCTGTTGTTGAGGCGTAATTTCGATAATGCGCTCTCTACATTTGCGCTAGACATGGGAAGTCTCAAAATGTCCGAAAAGGCTTGGGAGAGTAGTACTGGCACCAGTTGAAAATTCCCATTAGATTCCAATTGGAATTTTTAATTGGTACCAGCTACGTTTTGGGACAACCAATTGGTCACTGCAATGTGAACCAATTGGAACCCATTAAGATTCCAACTGGAAATTTTTTTCCAATTGGTGAGACCCATTGGCCAGTGTGTTTCCAATTGGAACCCACTAAAACCAATTGGCTCCAATTAAAACCAGTTAGAATTCCAATTGGATCTAATGGGAATTTTCAGCTGGGGCCAGCCTAGTGAATGCAGCTTCCGGACATGCTTTGACCCAAACAGTAGGAAAGACACTTCAAATCACCCAACTAGGGTCCACAAAGGAGGGCTAGCTTCAATGGGGCAATCTACAAAAGGGCACAAGGCGGACAAACTTTTGGGGACATAAACTGAAGGTCAAGGTAACCAGTACCGACAGAAAAAACATCTCGATTCCTAAGACACCTTAAGAACCTAAAACAACCGTTAAAAAAAAAAAAGAGCCCGACAAATGTTTTGAAACTTTATTTTTTGTGAAAAACAACAAATAACTGTTGCTTGTATGAAAATATTCAAAAACAAATATTTTTCGGTTTCAGCAGATTTTTTATTTTTGACACCGGCGATGTTATTGGCCCTTTTCGGTTAAAACCAGAAAGTATACGGCATATTTATGATGTACAGTAATCCCTCGTTTTAACGAAATTGCTTTTTTCTAATTATTGCTTTTACTTAAGTTCAACATGGTCCCAACCGAAATGCACGCATTTGGAACTGGATTATTCTAAGTGTATCGGCGGCCAACAACGAAGGCCGAGGTGCCGAAAGCATGCAAGCCTACACGGAGGTGCACGGAGACCCTTACGTTCCGTGCCCCTTCTTCACCGAGGCAAACGGCAAACTGGAAAAACGGCAAACAAGAGAACTGAGCAAACCGGTGATGGAGGGCAGAGCGCGCAAAGTGACGCTTCCGATGCCAATGCGGCGACGGGGCCAGGGAGCAGTTTCCACATTCCGACGCTACTCATGACGCTTGCGGCCGACGCTGCCCAACTCCTGTCGGAATCGGGTCAAAGGAGCGATGGAGCTCGATATGCACGCCTGAGCGGGCGCGCTAGCAACGTACACGTGCATTGTATGGGAGAGTGGGAGTGTTCACCGAAAGTCGCTTAAAACTGCGAGGTTGAGATAAGAGCGTTGAGAGTCTCAAACCCCCAAAATTGAGATAAGAGAGTTGAGAGTCCCAAATCCCCCGAAAATTCTACCTTACGGCATCGGCTGTTCGACACTGTCCACCATTTTGCGGAACAAGCAAGGCATACTAGACGGGCTCGAGAAGTTTCTCATGCAAGAAAAAGTGTGCCTGCAACCGAAGATGAAAGATCGCCAAGTGCTTCGTGCACGTCGGATGGTCTCTTAGGAGCATGCTTGCCGAGCTGGCGCACAACTCCTGCCATGGATGCTGCGATGGTAGACCTTGCGTGCGGCCAGGGTCAACATGAAGCGACGTCGGAGAGCCGCCTCGGGAAACGCCGACGACCGCGGAGACGCGAAACACCCTACGGTTGTTTCAAAACAAAGTAGAGTGCAGCGGCGGTGATAGTGTTCTTGCGATGCCTGGAGCAGTTTCAGAACTGATGCCGAGATAAAATTATCGGCAAACTCCACTTATTTATTCTTTTACTCGGTAAAGCTGCCGCGAGTTGTTCATAGCCAAGGTTTGTTTGATTAAATATATGGTCAGAGTGCTCCGCAGTGTTCCCGTCCACCTTCAGGGCTGCTATAAGTTTTTTCGAATTACCGCTTATGTCGAATTTTTTTGCCGTCCCGTTGACCGTTATAAAGAGGGATTACTGTATACCGTTGTATGGAGGAGAAACCATGCAGAGAAAAAAGAGTGTAGGAAACTTACTTTCTCAAACATGTTGCGCAACCGAAGAGAGACAGTGACAATGAAACTGCTGACATCATGTTCATCTGCCTGAGCAAGAAGTGTTGTGAGGCCATTCACAGCCTCCAACATTATCTTCTGTTCGGAATCATCTTTGTCGTCCATTCCGCTTATCATAGCAGACAGGACAGTGCCAGAGTAGCGGTGAACCTGCAACAGCGCAAAGTGTGGCATCTAGACTGAGCGACATTTAAACAATAAACAGCAAATTACCAACAGCCACAACAAACAACGACAATCACAACAACCACAACAACAATGTGCCATTCACCATGCTTCTAGTATTTGAGTGGATTATTGCTTATAAAAATAAAAGGTAAAACTGAATGCAGTGTGCCCCCAGTTCTTTTACAATTTACACTTTTTTTTCGCATCTTATGAGACAGATACGAAGGCTTTTATAACATATAGATGACAACTTCAGTTGACTTTGCTTCAGTATAACTGGACTAACTTAAACTTTAGGAAGCATAACTATACACCTAGAGGGTGTCGTTCAACACAACTAAAATACCAGTAGCCACTGGCTTCTTAGCACTAGAAATTACTATGTACTAGAACAAACTTCAGCTTGGCAAGAATCCCTAAGCAATGTATAGCTACAGATAAGTAAAATAAAGGGAAATGGAGAATGCAGTCACAAGCCACACTTATTGATGGTAAGAGAGATTACATTCAGTGTTGGTCACCTGCAACAGTAACATCTTTAGATTTGGATTTTCTGTCTTTGATAGGTAGTAGTGATACTGGTAATTTATTCCCCTTAACGCAATCCAACTCCTGACACCAGATGTGAGAAGAGCATTCTCCTGTGATTGATACATGATACACACATGACCTAAACTGATACTCGCCCCGCCCTATTTATTTACTGCACATTGTATAAAATATGTGAAAAACTAAAGAGTGTCTGCATTCTGCAAATATGAAAGTGAGACTAGAATTAATGGTGCCTCAAGCTAAAAAAAGTTATCTTAAAAAAAAAAAAAAAAAAAAAAGCAGAGTGAGTGCTTGTGCTGTTCAGCAGCGGCCTATTTGGTGACCGCAATAATGAATGTGAAATGTTAAGCAAGCTTCCATATATGTGTGTTTGTGTGCAATGAGAGCAACGAACAAGCTGCTTGAACAATGAAGGCAGAAGTGTAAAACTAGGTTGGAAGTAGTTTTATAAACATCTGCTGAGGCAAACATGTAACAATTTCCGTTTTTCTGGCCAACCAACCAGCTGCTTGTTAGCGAGAATGCTCTTGTGACCAGCCACACAGCCCAAGCGTGGAAGGAAGCAGCAACACACGGGACTGGCTGCATAAAGGGTGGGAGTACGGGACAGCTAGCCAACGACAGCCGTCAACGATGAAGATGAGAACTTACCCCCATCCACAGTTCCCCTATTCCATACTTCCGGTTTACGGGGAAAGCAAAGGGTGAACAGACACGGGGAGAAAAGTCAGAGGGAACCTGGCAAGGACTACTGCAATTCTTTCATCAAGCAGCCTCCAGCAATGAGTTCAACAAGCTTCCCATCTGGACATTGAAACTGACACTACCTCCAGATGACATCCTTCACACCACCCACTCTTTTTGAACACTCAAAATCTTTATGTTAGCTTCGTCCTACAAGCCTTTGCAATAGAGAGAGCTATTCATGCATTGCAGAGTAAGGTATTGTAAAATTCCACATTTTTGCGTGCCCCTGCTCTTTGTAAATTTTGAGCAACTCAAAATTTGCAAAATACTATACAACTGAACAAAAATTCTTATTGCTTTTGGAAAGCTGAAATGTTTGCTGAAACTCACAAACTTAAGGCGTTAATAATAGTATGTCTACTATGTCCAATATGAGAGAAATTGGGGTGGCAAAAATTAGGTACTTTGCAATACTAATTTCAAGAGTTATAAAAAATAACTTTGAGAGGCAGTGCATTGAGGATTGCGTGACGTTTACCAGAAATGCAATAATCCTTTCCAAGATATAGTACCAAAATGCCTCTGAAAGGGTGAACTATAAATGAGTGTGTGAGTACCAGCTATTTCATATAAGCCAGAAACATGATATAACAATTCGCAACGCTCGTTTCTTGTGCATGTGAACACATAGAACAAGAACCAAGCTCACTGCTTCTTCTCATATGAAGCATATATCGATATGCATATGAGGAGAAATCTCACTGATGCAATTGCCACAGCTTGACATAAAAGTGGCTGATGGCTCTATAGTGTACACATAAAATTTGTGCAAAATGAGCATATGAAAGCTACCTCAAATCGTCCCAGATGTGGGTGGCACTAAAAAACAAAAACAAAAAAAATACAACAAGAATATGAACAACATCCACAATTGCTGGAAGGGCAGAAACCGAGATGCATTACATCTGGATGTCTTTACATCAAATACGAGCTCGCAGTTTTTGACGTCACTAAGGCCACGCATCCGAGACCACATTTTGCGCGGTGCGGAATCGCTGACAAAGACTGTAAGAGTGCCAGCAGCAGGACTAAAGAGCAGCATTAATTCTTCCAGTGCCGTGGACGATCCAACCTACCTATTTACCTCGACCGGTTCAATGCTGCGAACCGCACACTTTGCATAAACGTTCAGCACATTTTGTGCATATTTGATGCTCTTCTACACTCCTCTTCTAGATTTTTTGGCATCAGTCACAACAACCAATCTGTTCTTCGATCCTGGTGGCACTCCTTTACTTTTTTTTTTTTTTGTGTCCGACGTGCCACATAATTCAGATTTATTCGCTCGAGCTGCCTGGGCCACTTGGCCAGTAGAGAATGCAGACAAACGCCTACACTGGTTAGCCCTGGGCCGTTCCAGGCCGGTACCCTCCCGTTTCTGGGACGCAGCCCGCACTTACGAGGTCTCCCTCGGCGCGCCCAACCCAGGCGAGACCCCGGATGCAGAGGCGTCGCACTGCCAGGCACGGGTCGACCAGGCGTCCCAGCACGTCGCCCATCAGGGGCTCCACCAGGGGCTGGCTCCCCGGGAAGCTCTGGGCCAGGAACTCCGTGAACAGCGCCACCACCGCCACTCGCTGGGAGTCCTTCTGCGTCGCCAGCGAGCTGTGCAGGCTTGTGATGATTGCCGGCACGTGGCGCGGGCAGTGCTGACAGATGAGCCTGGTAGGACAGGAAGGCAACGGGGATCGGTCCCTCAGCTCGTGCAGGAAAGAGCTTCCGGTAAGCCGATCATACTCAAAATGACTGCAGTGGTTTGCAAACTGGAGGGTTTTAACTCCAATACATGTGGCTGTATCAGAAGGACTATGCAAACTGCAGGGAAGAGGGGGGATGGAAAGGGAAAATTTTTATGATATAACTTTTAATGCATTTTTAGATCGAGTTAAACTGGTGTCTTCAAAGGCTGTTCGTAATATCAGCACGGCACTCAACTGCAACTCTTAGAGGGATTTCACACAAGCTACATTCTGCATGCGCTAAAATTTGTCCCCTAATTGTCCTTCTTGGTTGGGAGGAGAGACACACTGCCACATGAAATGTAACCAGAGGACCTGTTCAGCTACTGACAATTTCAATAGAGTCAAGAGTTGGGTCAGTTGGTATATGTTGAACATAATGGAAATTAAATGGTGCTTAAGAACAGCGACAAAAAGAAGAAAGACACTAGACAATGGGTGCTGTCCTGCGTTGTGTTTCTTCTCTTGGTCCCCGTCCTTAAGTGCCTTTTAATATTCATCGTGTTCCACTAACAACTTCCAGATATTCAAAATCTGGGTCGCATCTCGCATTCTCTGTTTGACTCGGCTCCAAAAGAGTGCCACGTCAGTGAGAACAGCCATTCAAGTCGGAGCATTGTGTGTACCCTCTGCTCAGTGAACTGCAGAGACCATATGGAAGAAGCATCAGCATTCCAGTTCAGCCCTCCATTTCCAAGTGACTTGCTTTTGTTGAATTAGTCACTACAGCGAAGCAACGAGTCGAAGCAAGACAAAAACACCAAATTTCAATGCAAGACTAAACTCGTTAGGACTGTATGCAAATGCACCAGGAACTTTTTTGTCGATGGGAGGAGGTGCTCAAAAAGAAACTGCAAAACACGCACACCCAAAGTCACGTATGCATATGTGGTGTGACTGCAGCAGTGTTGAAACTGAGCAGAGAAGCATAAAGCAGTAACCTCACCGCCCCAGCACAGCAACGGAATCCGGAAAGAGCTCCTCTTCCTCCATGCTCAGCCAGTGGCCTTCCTTGGACATGACGCTGACGACGTCATCTTGTCTGGCACAAGACAGAAAGGCTTCGAAAGCGTGTAGCGTACACCTAAAAAAGTATGTGATGAAACAATTACTTATTTTCTTCCTGCACTGAAATATCTAGTCGCAACTGATAGCATCTGGTTCAAAGAGCTACTAGCTATTTACCCGAGCAATAGTGACGCAAGTGTAAAAGTTAAACTTTCACTGTTGAAACCTAGAAATGCCACACACGTCCAGCTCTTTTACACGGAAAATACTGTCAACGGAAAAACAGGATGTGTATGCACATCCTGTTTTTCTACACTCCAAGACTTTTCTGGAGGTACTGAAATTAATTGACGGAAAAAAGTAGGCCTGAACACGTTCTTCATTGAAACAAAACGAGCCGTCGGGTGTTCTCACCGCAATGGAACCAGCTTGGAGTGATCTCCAGTCGCTCCCTTGGGATCACCAGAAGGCTGAGCAGGAAGCGGTGGAATGCCAACATAACTGGCTGCCACAAGCAGGAGTGCAGAGAAGACGTGGCCAAACACTTCCCGGGTGCAACCTTCCATCTCAGCCACTCGGAAGATCTCTTGCACAGCACAGACACCCTGAGAAGGTGGACAGCACAAACATCTCACAACAGCACGGTGCAGCAGCCTCCACAAACGGCCCGAAATCGGCCCAAAATAAGCACTAGCTGTTTAACCCCTCGGTTCGGTACATAACTTAGACCCTAAATAAGCATGCAAGAATTAAACTTAGAAATATCAGAAACTAAAATAAATAGAAGTGTTTCGAGTCCGCCAATTCTGGTTGTGAAAGAGCTCACCCCTGGCATAGCCACGCTTTATGCCTCTAGGGTAATCCAAAAGGCTTGACACAAGGTCCGCTTACCGCCAGAACTTCCGGAGAGGCCACCTTAATGGTAGCTTTCTGGTTCCTCGGGTCGGGATGTTCTTGAACAGCCTCCCGGCTATCAAACATTTCCAGGAGGTGGCTCACAATGTTGGACCCAGTCTCAGGATCCTTGGCCAGGGCCTTCCAGCAGTCACACACTTGCCTTGAAAACCAGATTGCCCACTGTCACAAACAATCTCTAGTGCTTATTTATTTGCAATTATTAATTTAGTCTCTGGTGTATATAAGTGAAGGTGTTCTCTTGGGTTATGGCTTCGTACTAGGCAAACAAATTTTATGTCGGAGACCAAATTTAGAGAAGCATCTCTATGTCCAAAAAAAGTTTGCTTGCCGGAGTAAGGCTGCGTGCTATGCTACATCACTTTTTTTTGGCAAATCTTGGTTGACTCTATATTCAGTGTTTATTTTTATTAACAGGATGATATGATAAGTTAGGAAGAGAGTATAATAAACCAGGCTATTTCTTTTTCAGCTTTCCAATAGAACAATTTTGCTTTAAAGATAAAAAAACCCAACCAATGTTCATTATTAAAAAAGTAATGAATTCTCCAAAACACGTTGGAGTTTGTCAAGAGGTAAGTTTTCAAAACATGCAACTCCCTCTGAGCAAGATAGATGCAACACCGTTCCACGATAGCAAGCACTGAGAACAGCCCAGTTCAGGCAGCCTGAACGGAAGATGCATTGCCTCGAAAGGCACGGTTTGTACTGCCACATACTCATCAAAGGGTAATGGTGAGGACAGCAGAGCATTCACGACGAGGCTGAGGTGGTGCTTTGCTAGGGTCCTGACAATCTGAAGGCTTCCAGTCCTTGTTTTCGGACAGTGGATGTGCCAGAGCTGTTTGCGAAGATCTTCCACGATGTGCCCAACCTGCAAATATTCCGACATAAAAATACAATGTGGGGAAACAGAGCCCTTTACATACCCTCCATGTTTAGAATACCGTATTTACTTGCACAATGAACGCACTCGCGTAATGAACGCACCCCCCAAGTCGGCTCTCAAAATTTCAACTTTTTTTTTCACTCGCGTAATAAACGCACCTTCAACTCGGACGTCAAAATTTTGACCCCCTCCCCCCACGCGCGCGAAATGAACGCAGTTTTTTTATCCTGGTGCAGCGAGGTCGCGAATGCATGAGCAGCGTGGGTGAACAAAACGCCTTGCAAAAGGCGTTAAAAAAATTCGCAAAGATTCAACGGAAGCAAAAAGAAAACATGGGGAGGAGATTTTTTTTTTTTTTTTTTTTTTGCACAGCGCAGTTTGGACTTTGGGTTCGCGCGCCGCCGCGCGCAAGTAGTTAAGAAGCGGAGAAGCGCTCTAAGCGAACGAAACAGCTTGCGAAAGGCGGCAAAAATATAAAAAAATACAGAACCAAGAAAAAACAAAAACAAAAAAAAAAAGAACTTTTTTTTTTTTTTTTTTTTTTTCACAGCGCATTTTGGTTACGGGGTGTCGCGCGCCGCGCGCAAGGAGGTAAGAAAGAGGATCGGAGAAGCCCTCTAAGCAAACGAAACAGCTTGCGAAAGGCGGCAAAAAGGAAAAAAAAAAAAGACCCACGGAACTGAGAAAAAAAAAACAAAAAAATAGGAGCTTTTTTTTTTTCTTCTTTTTTTGCACAGCGCAGTTTGGTTACGGGGGTCGTGCGTCGCGCGCGCCGCGCGCAAGGAGAAAAGAAAGATAAGCGGAGAGCCCTCGCCTAAGCAAACAATACAGCTTGCGAAAGGCGGCAAAAAAAACCAAAAAACCAAGAAACTAAAACAAAAAAAAAGCTTTTTTTTTTTGCACTGCTTAGTTAGGTTATGGGGTCGGGCGCCGCGCGCAAAGAGAAAAGAAGTTACTTCGATTTTTCAGGATAAAAGGTCCGTCATTATGCGAGTAAATACGGTCGCAAAAATTTCACTTCGCGTAATGAACGCCCCCCCCCCCCCCCCAACTTTCACAACTTTGCATCGATTTTTCGGAAAAAAGTGCGTTCACTCTGCGAGTAAATACGGTATATACACTAGGTATGCTATCTAACCACCATTCAACTGCTATTTTAAGTTGCTCTTTTTAAGAGATAGCTTAATGGGTGACACTTTGCAGGGATTTCAGTGTCGGCGTTTGTAGTTGTCTGTCCTCGCAGCAGAGATTGAAAAACCCTCGTTCTGTTCCCTCAAGGATCAAAAGAAAGAGGTCAGTGTTCCCATTGGCCGCGCCGCGTGAAGAGAGAAGGGAGGAGAGCCCCGATGACCTGCCAATAACGGCGCGACGAGCAAGCATCAGCGGAGCGTCTTCCCCTGTCATCTGCTAACGATAACTTCAAAACGCATTTTCAAACATTACTCGCATTATATAAAATCCCACTGGCAGCATCCAGCTGCTACGCATAATGTTGGAGGGTTCTAAAAACACAAAAAACGTAAATCCACAATCAATTTCACTATAACATCTCTACTTCTCAAACCCAACTCGAAATGTAAAATATGTTCTGCCGACACTCGTCGCCTTGCACACGCCTTCCCCGCAGAGCCTTACCTCGTTTATCTGCATGCATCCCCATCTCCGCTCATTGCTGAACGTCAACATTACACCCTCCCTTCCCCCCCCAACGACACCAGAAAAACCTGCGCCTTTGCTTGTGTTGTTACTGCCGCAGACTCTTCCTAAGGGTGCCGCCGTGCCAAGGCAGTACTTTGTCCCAGGAGCGAGCGTGAAGGGAACGGCTGGCTTTCCTGGCTCACGATCGGTATCGCGCCCACACTGACCACCGACAAGGAGCCGCTTGTGCTGCGTGTACACAGCGACGTGGGGATCTCGAGGAGCGTGAACATGGTACAGTTATCGCTTTTACTTCTTTACTATGAAAAAGGCACCCTTTTTTTTTTATCATAGCCCCTCGCAACAAATGAAAGAGCTCAAACATCTCATTATTTCTATATAATACTCTAATAATAATAATAATTACTATTATTATAAATCACCTATACATAAAAATGCCAACCTCTAGAAATCTGTAGCATCAGCGACATGCAGGATTAACCTCACGGTGCCATACTAGCTTATTTATGACTCAACTATTTTTGACTAAACCTAAATTATACTACATTCACCGCTATCTTTGGGGGTCGAGGAAGCTACATGTTCTTGGACCAGTCGACCGTCGGTCATGCACCAAATGATCACACTCTCTGTGGACAGTTGCACACAAAGTAACAATGAAAGACATGTCCTCGATTAATTGGGCGAGCTTCCACTGCCCTGTCAGCTTAGCAGTACTGCTAAGCTGACAGGGCGTGTAGATGCGCTATCGCAGAAAATATGAGCATGAACAGCCCACCGTGCTTCTTCGGCATGCCTTCCAGTTTTTCGCATTTCGGACTAGAGCTGTAACGTGAAATCGACACTCAAGACCGTAAATGCTTTGACAAATCAAGAGATAATGAAGCTTCCAGGGACTGCAGGTGTAGCGAAAGGTCAAACCAAGCATTACAGGTTATACAGTGGAATCTCATTAAATCCAACTCAAGGGGGACCAAAAATGTGTTTGAATAATGCCGAGTGCAAATTATAGGTAGTCTTTTTAATGATGGGACTTGTACGGGACCTGCATGTAAGGTTGAATTATCTGCGAGTTTGAAATAAGAGAGTTTGTATTGTCGAGATTCCACTGTACTGTCTGCCCGAATTTTCCATCATGCAGTGCTTCACAAAATTTGGAATGAGACCTCCTGACCTGGTTGATCTCCATCAATAGGCAGACATGACTCTACTACAAAAGATGTTTGAGAAGATAGCTTCTACCATTCTTCTTCTTCGTTTAGAGATCCTTACAGTCAACCTCCATCATATACCTCATGGCATCGCGACCACAACCTAAGAATAGATTCTTTATTAGCAAGATCGAACCAATAAATTAAAAATTGCTCCACTCTCTCACGCACTTAAAGATTGTAATTCCTTCCCTGAAACAACTGCACTTGAAACTAACCACGATAAATTCAGTTTTTTTTTCTAAGGCACACCTTAACATATGTTTGTGACTAATCAAAATATTTAATTGGTTACATTTACTGTTTATTTATTGTTTACTTGTGTTCTTATGTATTATGCAAAATGTGTATTTCGTTAATAATTATCCAAACTGTTATTCGGCAACTCTCATTGTAAAACACTTCATTTGAAGTGCCTCTGAGGAACAATAAACCAAACTGAACTAAACCTGAAGAGACTCACCTCGGCGCGCAGTTCCCCTCCTCTCAGCTTTATAACCCCGGTGAGGACGACGCTTGCCCCTGCTGAACTCTGTGAGATCGGGTCCGTCAGCCCCAGCATCAAGCTAGTCGTCAGCGAAAGGAGCTGGATGGACTGTACCTTCTGGGCAATAATCTGCAATGCACATAGCACAGTATAACCTCATTACAGCAGATCTGATTACAACAGACATTCGGTTATAAGTAGAGCCGGTATTTCCGGGACAAAATTAGTGCTGAAATCGGGACAAAATAGGGACAGAAAATGGCAAAACATTGGGACGCTTTCCAGGACAATGTACGCCTCTGTATGTGCAGTGTTTATTAGCGTTGAAATGATTCTTCTTTTTTTATTATAACACATTCTATACTCTCGTGCCTTGAAGGAAGTGGTCAGGAACATCTCAAGTGTTTGTTTGCTTAGGCTGTGCCTTGTCTTTGTTAACAAATTCTTAGTCGGAGAATGATCACTCCACTTCCACGGAGACAAGCGGCAAAAACCTGAGGGCTCGTTTGGCATCCAAGTCATAAACGCAATTTGGGGTTTTTAGTGAACGCACAGTCAAACCCGTCTATAATGAGCAGTAGGAAACGCTACGAACAGTTCGATATAGAAAAAACCATTTACAATGAACTTCGCTCGTTGGAAGGAGAGAGCTTCTCTTTCGCTCTCATCTCTTCGCTTACACCTTCTTACAAAATGCTGGAAAGTTGGTTTTTTTTGAAGGAGTGCAGAGTTTCTTCTTTTAGCTTATCTCCCCTTCTGAATCACTTCTCTTCGTAAGCAACCGCTTTGGGATGAAGTTTTTTTTTTTTTTTTTCTGTGCGTGCATGCAGTGTTTTTTTTTTAGCTTTCTCTCCTTCTGAATCGCTTCTCTTTGTCAATTTTGTTCGTGGCAGGAGCTTTTGCGATTTTCTTTCTTTCATAGATTTTTTTTTTGGGGGGAAGGGACAGGCTAGAAGACGATTTTTTGCACATTTTTGGAAGCCTTGCCGGGGGGTGGGGGGGGAGCGTTTGATATAGCCAATATGTTGTTCTTCATAAAAAAGTACTTTTTACATGCATTTTTATTTAAATTTTCTGCGAGTTCGATATCGACAATAATTCGCTGTACGTGGGTTCGTTCTAAATGGGTTTCACTGTACCCACTCTATGTCAGGGTTTTTCTCATGCGACTTACGAAGTTTGTCTTTTGCACAGCTGCCCAACAACAACGTGCCAACAAGAGAGGCCGTGGAAACGGCAACACATGGCCGGAATCCATCACAGATCAATTGGAGCGCACGTGGCTCTTTCTGGTGCAGATGCTGAGTTAAGGCGACTCGTTGGCAGCAACCATTAGAAGCATGTGCGGCACCATCAATCGGTGGCATAGTATATCCAGCGCTTTAGAAGGAGGGAAGGCAGCCGGCTCATATGCGGTTTGAACGCTGTTGGAGCCGTTGGCGAAAGAAGGCCACGCTGGCTCCTTGCCGATACAAAAATATTATCAATGGGTGAAAGGCACATTGTATACAGGCACTTCAGTTAAGTAACTGGACACTTAATGGAAAATCGGGACAACATTGAATCTTTCAGGACATTCAACGTAAAATCAGGGCAATTTAGGAGAACAGAGTTGATGAAAACCGACTGGGAATTGCTTGATAGATGTATATTGGTCACTGTTATTGGGACGCTTTTCAAAATCGGGACATGTCCCGGAAATCCCAGCTCTAGTTGTAACATACCGATTTGTGAAGTTTGGTTGGTCTTCCTATCTATGCCATTGAGCCAACTTCACTTATTACAAATTTTGTTATAACATACGTTCGGATATAATGGACTATATTAGGAAGTATGTAAGTAGTCCACCATTTCATTATAGTGGACTCTTCCACAGCAGTAATTATTTTGGACATTACGCAGCATTGGTTCGGTAGTGGTGGAAACAATTTTGCCAACTGCCGTCATTGCGCTTGGTGCCTCATAAGCCTTTCAAAGCATGCAGTGATGACAATCATCAGTACAGCTCAACAAATTATAACTACCCTCTTTTAAAGTTCAAAACTTTTAATAAACCAGTTCTTTCCTAATGATCCATTCTCATTATTAGTTTAATTCATACTGCTGGTCCTTGTTCAGAACTGTTGCAGGAATGGTATATAAATGACACAGCAGAAACAAATCCATGGTTAAATTTCGTCAGTGTCACTGGTTAGAACAGACTCCAGTCATAACCCACGTCAAAGTCTGTAGTAAGAGTATCTGCATTCTGCCTACTCCTTTTACAACAGACCAAAATCTTCATCACTATCAAGGTTCGTTGTAATGAGTTTATACAGTACTACATTTAGGCTCCTAATGATACTGGGCAAAGGTATTTTATAGTACCGCAATATTCTGACAAATCTAAGCACAAGGTAGTCCCGGTTCCATGGCCACAATACAAATGAGATGAGGAACCAACAATGTACCAAACATTGATTTTAATATTAAACTATATGTCACATCATTTGAGGAGGGCCAAGCATTACACAGTTATATTGCAATAGCAAAAAGTACAGCCTATATTTGAAGGGCCAACTTTGGACGAGTTGGTGGAAGCTGACCTTGTGGCGAGCATTTATTGCCTAATTATAGAATTCTGGCCGATTTTCTAGCGAGACTGAACTCACCTTAGCCAACCCCTGAGTTACAGAGTAGAGAGAATCAGGGTC
The DNA here is from genome assembly GCF_016920785.2 of Ixodes scapularis. Taxonomy (NCBI): domain Eukaryota; kingdom Metazoa; phylum Arthropoda; class Arachnida; order Ixodida; family Ixodidae; genus Ixodes; species Ixodes scapularis. Next base: position 5,497,025 of record NW_024609884.1, on the reverse strand, counting down.
CGGTCTCTGAATGATTGGCTGGAGCTCTTCGACCAGGTGAATGTCTGAGTCGTCCTTGGAAGACAGACCTAGCGGTTGAAAAGAGGGAGCAATGGAACATTATGTACAGGGACAGCCCAGGAGGAATGCAAAAACCACCGCCAGATCTGGTCACAAAGAGCACGCTCGGAAGCAGACTTACTCTGGCTCTTGTTGTTGATTTCCAAGGAGAACTGAACACACTTGAGCGCCGTGTTGCGTATAGAAAGGCTCGGGTCGGTGCAGCGAGGAACAAGCAGTCCCAGGACAAAGCCGAAGCAGCTGAAGATCTGGAACACCTGGAAGCCAGGCCCAGGGCGCACAGAGTGAGCCCCGCCATCTGGCAAAACAGGTCCCGAGACAGAGCCCAGGTGCCGTCCCAGAAAGACTTACCCCAGTTTCAATGTGGTCGCAGTAGAACGACATGAGCTTCCAGATTGAATTGAGACATCTCTCCCTCTCAAACTCCTGTTTTGATGTGAGCCAAGGGATCAGCACCTACGGTCATTTCAAAGGTGCCAAATTTAACATTCCGTCAGAATCCAAGTTAGAAGCTTTGTTCCCATTTCCCTAATACTACAGCTTCCAAATGACGACCCCCCCCCCCCCCCCCCCGCCCCCCTCAAATTTCGTTTTGTCCGATGAAGAACAAGGGAAGGCCAGATATTATTAAGAAAGCATGTAGATCATTAAATTATTTTTGCAGCAAATAAGTATTTTGTGGTTACAAAACAAAAATCTAAATTTAAAAAAAGTTATTCAAGAAAAAAAAAAGGATTATCACAGAAAAGTGATAAAAATGTTTTCAAAGAAAATGAGATTTACTGCAGGAGATTAAAAAACAAAAACTGTTCTTCTCAAGAGAAATGGGATTACTGCCTTCGCCTCCTGATAAACAAAAAACTAAAACAAGTCGGTCGACGAGTTAAAGTTACGAAATTTCACAATTTTCTGTTGAGAATGCATTAGGTACAGTGTTACTGTGTAGCTGATATACCTTCTTAAAGGGAAGCTGAAGCAGTTTTCAAATTCTAAAAAGCTGTTAGAGTTTAGATGTAGGCACCTAAAAAAAAAAGAATGTATTTTTTTTAATTTTAAATAGGAACGACGTAATTGCAAATTAATATTTCGCCACAGTTCCACCCCCTGCTGCCTGCCAAGCACCGGAGGAGAGAGGAAGAAGAAACCCTAGCGAAGGTGACGTCCCTGGAGGTGTCAGGTGACCCCTGCTCACCTTCGAGCTGGCTCAGCAATACTATGGAGCCTGCAACGCGTCTCCGACTGGTGTGTTTACCGCGTCCAAGGAAGTGATCCCTCAATTTCCTTCCGCCTGGTGACATCACAGATGTGTCATACTGTCGCCGGTCGCGATCCTGGCGCTGTCCCAACAGCTGTGGTGGATGTGGCAGACGCTTGTTCTGCTGCAGGTCGCTCTCCAGTGTGGCAGTCCACGAACGCTTCAGCAGCCAGGAGGTGGGACAGCGACACTCCCATTTCCTCGTGCTTTTTTCCAGAATTTCCAAGGCCAACCGTTAGGATGGCGAAATCGGACAGCCCGCACTCGGGCATTTGCGAGGTCATTTGTTGCTTTTTGGGGATGATGCATGGGCGGACGCTAAACACACCAGTCGGAAACGCGCACCGTAGTGATACCGACAAACACGTCCCATTGCCTTTGACAGGTAGAAGGCAGCAGAGAGGCTTGCTGCATTGCCTGCGAGGATCGCTGCCAGTTTTTCCATACCTAAGCAGTTTATGCTAAATCTGGTTCAATTTCAGTACAATACACAGGAAAAAAAATAACTATAAAAGGCCATTCCTTAGTTTTTCTCTTAGTGCTTCAACTTCCCTTTAAGAGAAAAAAAATACAAAACAAAATTGAAGCTTAGATCATGGAATGTCAGCACTCCTATTCCCATCAGAAAAATTCTTCCAGATGAAACTGGCTTTGTCCCGGTGCATGCATAAATGTTCAGGTGCCCATTTGACAAAACAAAGCACCAACCTTGATCATGAGCTGGAAGTTATCTGGGGACCTGTCTTTGAACAACAACTGTGCCAGGAACTGGTCCAGAGCACTGAGACTAAGAATAACTAGCTCGGGGTAGTCCTTCAGCTCGTCGCCATTGATTGCCTCGTCATACAACAAGCTGGGGTTCTTCGATGGCAGCGAGTATACGCGCGAGACAGCGGTTTCGACCAGCACGACTCTTTCGCTTGGCGGAAGGACGGGCTCCAATTTGCTGAATGTATGAGTCAAGGAAACACAAGCTAAACCAAAGAAATAAGTAAGTAAAACAGTATTTGTGTTTCTAATTTAAAACTAATTCTCCTTTTTCTTTCCCTACCAAGAGTACTATTAAAGCTTTGGTTCTAACCAAACCAACAGTTGGAGTCATGGCCGATGAAGTTTGGCTCAGGGCAAAATGGCCAGCATGCGCACATGAAAGGATACACGAGGCTGGCCAGTGCCTGAAGCACAAGGGCCCGTGTGGTTGTCGTGACGATAGTGGGGTTCTCAGCCTTGAGCATGACACGCATCTGGGTCACCAGTTCCCCCCGAGAGTGGAATGTGTAAGCCTCCTGCAACCGGTCTGGATGAACCGCGTCAGCAATCATCCGAACTGTGTGGAGCATTGCTTGCCGAACCGAAGGGTCCTGAAATGTGCAGTGCATGTCAAGCACAACAGGTTCGGGCCTTTCTTTCAATCGGGGGGAAAAAAGGGAAATCACCTTGGATGCCTGGTAGAACTTTGCAGCGCTCCTGAGGATTGGCGTCTCCACCCTTGTCGTCAGTATCGACGCCGGGGCTTGCAGTGAAACGTGACCGTAGCTCAGGACAACGGTTGCCAGGAGCTTCTCGTGGTAATTATCGCCCGTAAAATCCTTGAAAGAAGTGCATAGTGACATTCAGATGTCAAATGACGTGCAGCTTAACTAATGCCCTTATCACCTTGTTTAAATTCCGTAAAGATCAAAACACTGTTAATGCTCAGCCTTCCCAGCAACTAACAAGAATGAAATGGGTGTGAAAATGCCTTTCAGGTGAAATTTTCTTTGGTGTCAAGTACAGACAAGCCAGCTAGACAGTTTATTACAAACTTCATTGCAATAAACTGACAGTGTCAAGTGCCAAATGAAACTAGTTTGAATGATTACCTTGAGGAAACTAAGAAGCCCAGAGTTCTTCCTGAGGTCATCCTTGGCCACTTGCTCAAGCTTGACCAGGACAGCATCCAAATGTGACGTTCCGCAGTAGCCAACTGCAACTGCACACCCCTGATAGCAATGAATGAAAAGAGCAGATTAGTCACATAAACAGGCAACTAGTTGTGATGTCCTCAACAAAAGACACACACACATGAAATTGGTTAACAGACAGTTTGTATGAAAGGCACAACCAAAAGGCAGCCACGATTTTAAGCCCCCACTTGCCTCTCTTTCCTCCGGATGAGTGTGGTTTACATGCTCAAAGATCTTGTCGAGAGCACCATTGACAAACTGCTTGTTTGCAACTTTCTTCATCACGACACCGAGCAACTGCAACAATGTGCACTGCAAAAGCATCAAAAAGAGCGCATGAGACAACTGCAACTCAATTTCACAAAGTGCATTAAGAGAAACGGAGAGTGAGCAGACCATGTGGAAAAACAGCACAAAGACGTCGTATGCTACAAAGTCTTCTCGAGAGGCATGAAAAATTAGCATGAATTTCTTGAGACATTTTCAACAATCTATTCTGAAAATCTCGAGGCCGAATTTCCCAAACATTCACCTCGTAAAAGTAGGGAATTGCAAGCTTTTAGACAGAATGAAACATGTTCTGGTCCCAATAAAATTTAACTTCTGACCGGAAAAAAAAAAAAAAAAAAAAAAAAAAAAAAAAGGGTTGCTGGCAGCCAGCACCTATGCGCACCTTGTCCTCGGGGTAGGCGTTGTAGAGTGGAAGCTGCGCTTGCATCGCACCACCCACGGAAATGGTCCAGTCCTCCTTGTCCACCTCCTGGAAGCACTTGTGAGCCAGCTCAAGGATCTGCTCCTTCCATGACTCCCTTTCCAAGGACTCGGGGTCGTCGAGGGCACCTACGCAGAAGGCATCCAATGCGCTCTACAATAGCCTCCCAAAAGTTTTTATAGTCCACTCTTAACGCCGAATTCCCAAACCTCACTTGAACTGAGGCGCCCGTCCACTTCTTCAAGGAAGGCGCGAAGGCTGGTGCTGGGGCCAATCGCGACGACGGATAGGCGGCCTAGGCTGCTTATCCGTTCTCGCGATTGGCCCCCCAGCGCCGGCCCTTGCACCTTCCTTGAGAAGGAGGAGGGGTGCCTCAATTCGAGTGAGGTTTGTGAATTTGGCAGTTAAGCGCGCCATTAGGTAGGGAGCACAAAGAGCACTCGAAAGAGCTTAGAATTTCGTGTGTTGAAAAATTAAACCCTTCAATGTGGATTCGCATGACCAATAGCATACAGGCAAAAGGACTGCATTTGTCAGGTTAAAAGCACAAATAATCTGACAGGGATTTTGAGAGGGAGTGCCACTTTCACCTGCCTCATGAAACTGACTCATAACAAATTTTGTGACATTTAAAAAGTGGCTTTAAGGAACACATTTGTTTTTTTGTTTTTTTTTTCATCTTTGCACGCTTAATGTTTGGTATTGACTTTCCCCTTATGAAATGTATTCCACTAGAAATACCTTTGAGAAAGAAACTAAAGTGAACTGAAAAGCTCTTTTTACACTGGCTTGCTGTTCCAACAGATTTTTACCTTTCAAATTACATTACCTTTCTCATGAATACAAAGGTGGTGGAAAATGCATTACAGCACTTTATTCCAGAATTTAAATGTTGCCTGCACCAACCAAAGCTTCAACAATTTTGTGACACTATTTGACAAACAAAAACAAAATATGCAGGAACTTCCCCAAAATTACCTAGGCAGAATGCAAAAGAGGCATAACGAAAGTTAAAAGAGCCCACACATGTTACCACAGAAACTCAAACTAAAACCAAAATAACCCTCTTCATCTTAGTTTCTGAAGTTGTTTCTCAAGAGCAACACAGGACTTCTTGGCATACTGAAGCAAGCCGAAGTGCTAAATACTTTCATTATTTACAAAAGAAAAGGAGAAGGTTCCTTGCCTTCAAGCCTTAAGGCCATCTGGGGCAGAACCGTGTCCCAGAGTGCAACTATGTCCCTGTGCACCAGGGAAGGAATGCAACGCAGCAAGCGCAAGATGTGCACACCCCGGTTTCGGTGGGCAAATGGGTCTCCCAACATCACAAACAGGCGAGCAAGGAGAGCCTGCGGCCTGGGCACTCCAGCTTGTGCAAGAAGAAACAATGAAAAGCATGTTTTTTTTTTCTTCGTACAGTCATCAAACTCAAGAATGCAGCAATGTTTAGTTTGAGCTGAGAGAATGGACTTTTGTAGAGCCTGCTTACGATTCTTTTGATAGTCAATTTCTACAGCAGTCGACTGTTCACGCTTCTTGGAGGCAAAATTAGCAAGGCACTTGCAAAGCGTGCCTACAGCAGGGGTCAGGTCTTCTGACAACAGGTACTCAAACAGAGAAGGCCACAAAATCTGTAATGCGAACGCTCCGTCAGCGCAAAAAGCAAGAATCCACAACCATCGAGACTTAAGTACAAAACGAGCGTGTTGGTAACAATAATTAAACATGAGACTTAAGTACAAAACGAGCGTGTTGCTAACAATAATTAAACATGAAACATCCCGCATTTCCACAGCTCCAAGCGATTAGATGTCACCCTCACGAGATCGTCCTTCACTCGCTTGCCTCTACATCCTCTCCCATCACCTTTCCCCCTTTCCAGTGTGGCCTCTTTCACCCTCCCCTTCTTAACCTATATAGGCAAACTTCGGGTCAATAAAGGTTGTTGCTAGTTGGAAGTCTTTGTTGTCTGTCCCCCCTTTCTATGTATCTTCCTCATGTTTAACATTGAGACTTGCTTCGTATGTACCATACCTTTTCAATGTTGTCAATGGTGGTTGTCAGAAGCTGGAGGACATTTTCGCACATCGTTCGCAGTGCTTCGTTGCTCACATAATCAAAATCCATGGGACGTTTCGTCTATGCCAAACAGAAATGGGTGAGGAACTTGATAGAGCAGCTTTGTCCAATCATCAAATCTTACAATGCCTATTAGCTGGTAGTGATGCAAAACTATCGATAGCAATATCGATACTATCCATAGTGTAAGCCAAGTCTAACTATCGATAGTAAAAAAAACTATTGATAGTACTCGTATTGATAGTTGACTATTGTAAAACTATCGATAGTATACTATCAATTGTGACTATCGTGAAACTATTGATAGCCGACAATCGTAAAGCTATCAGTAGTATTTTATTGGGTGACGAAGGACCTCAAGAGTCCGTCTAGAAAATGTGCAGCTCAGAGAAAAATGCAATAGCAATTAGGGACTTCCGGATAATTACTCAGGAACAATCAAAAGCCTATTGAAAAACTATCCGAAAATGGTAGAAATTCTTTCTAGAAACTATTGACAATAAACAATGAAGAAACTATCGATTGTATACTATAGAAAAACTGTGAATAAAAGATATTGATAGTGAAACATTGATTATTTCCTTTACAAGCTGTCATAGTTTTTCTTCGGGTTTTAAGATTGTTTTTCAGGAGTTTGCACTTTGTTTTAAAGCGATAGCTTTACATGCGACACTTTACACAGATTTCGAGCTTGTGAGCTATTATCGCCGCTATAGAAAAAACCTTCTCTTCCCTCTTGGTGCAAAGAGAAGGAAAAAGAAACCCTGCTTTCTCCCCTCTTGGTGAGAGGAGAGGGAAGGAGAAACCCTTCTTCTCTTGGCACGAGGAGAGGGAAGTCGGGTCGGCCGCAGAGAGAGAAGAGAGGGTACCCTGGGCATCCCGCCAGTAACAACACAACGAAGGGAGAGTCTTCCTGTCGTCTGCTTGAAAGACTTGTTTTCAAACATTAATTGCGTTACGCGAAATTTCACTCTGGCAGTATCCAGTACCAATGCGTAATGTTGGATGGTCTTAGAAACTTCCACCGCGCTTACCCACTTACTTCACGAATCACTGGTGGCGGTCGTCAGTGGCATCCATGACGGCTATGCACACCCATCCTCGGGTATGCGACGGCACCATTCCACCCGCATTGCGCGACCGTGCTACAGCTATTGCTTTCATTTTTTTTCATAGACAGAATTTAATAAGGAAAATGAAAATATATTTGTCTCACCTGATAAGTAAACTATGCATCCCATCATGGGATCATGAGTCATGACTGTACCCAAGTGAAAAGGTAAGTGTGGCATTTCATTCAACCAAACAGGTTACGAGCACGAAAGGAAACAATACTGCCTTTTAAATTCACAAGTTTCTCTTTTTTTTTTTTTTTTTTTCACTGTAATAACGCATTTTTGCCAACATTGTCTTACTTGGATCATAGGAATTTTTTTCTTTTATCTTTTAATTTTTATCCAATTAACTATTATGTTCTCAAATGTGCTGTAATTGAAGAATAGAAAAAAAAAGTGCATCGGTAACTATCCATGTTGGTTTGGTATGAGCTTTTTATCTGGCAATGTTTCGTTTGAAGTATCCACAGCCAAATTTGTTACATTTATCGCCTAAAACGACTTCCTTACACATTATGTGACGAGGCCTATATTATGAAGTTGTATTTTATATTAACAGGCATCTACAAGGCATCATTATCAAAATCTGTGAAAATAGAAGCAAAGAATAAGTGACAATATATTAAGGCGAACAAGCCTAGCCATTTTGTCAACAGCCTTCCCCATTTTCGGGAATTAGCTTCAAATGGTCATCAGTTGAAAAAAAAAAGAAAAACGTTATAATCCCCAGCAGAGTGCCCCATTTTCACCTGTTAATGGTCAAGACTATGGAAGGTAACATGTGACAATTGAATAATAAAAGAAACAAAAGCGTGAAACAAACCAGTGAAAAACCCTGATGCTAAATATCTTTCAGCGGGTATATGAAACTGCGAAACTTAACATCAAACCCGAGGAATATACAAATAATGTGGACAGGAAAAGTAGCAAAATGCCATTTCTGTTTTATGTCAATTATTTTAAGCAGTGTCTAGTGTTACGACCGATGGAACCCGAAACAAAAATTAAAGTTACGATGTAGCTTTACCCCAAGGTTTCTATTTACGTCCGACGTAACCCAATATGAAAATTAAAGCCAAGTCCCGAGGAACTCGAAAGAAAAACTAAAGTGACGTAACTTTACCCCAAGGTTTCGGTTTACGTGCCATGGAACTCGAAAGAAAAATGAAAGTTACGTTGGATGGAAATAAAAATTAAAGTTATGTCCTCTGTAACCTATGCAACCTTATTGAATGTTACGCCTTACGGCCGATGCATGACAAACAAAAAAATATTGTGAATTATTGCTACATTAAGTTTGATGCAGCATTCGTTAGTTGGTTGAAATCGCGACTTCATCTGTACCTCCAAGTTTGTTAATGGGGCTGGAGTGTGTTCCTTGTGTATCAAGGCTGCTGAGGCAGGGGACGTGACTTTGCTTTTCATATTGGGTTACATATTGGGTACTTGAAATCTTGGGGTAAAGTTACATCAGACGGACGCAACTTTAATTTGTTTTCAAGTTCTGTCGGACGGACGTAAAGCTAGACACTGCATTAATTTTATGAGAATGCAAATTTATGTTTAGTTGCCATTCTATTTCATATTTTGCCCAAAGTCCTGCATTCTTTGCCCATACATATCTGTCGTCATTTCCTTTTTGGGCTGTGCTTTCACTCTTGTAACACTCCAAAGTTTTCTGAAAGTGGACTTTCGATAGGATCTATACTGAACCGAGGGTCAGCTATCGATAGTACTATTGGCAGTAAACTATCAATAGTTTATCGATAGTACTAACGATAGTCAATTATCAATAGTACTAATGATAGTCAACTATCGATAGTACTATCAATAGCAATGTTTTTAATAATCAAAGAAAAAATCGTAAGGGTGCAGGCGAGCTGGTGAATATTAACCATGTTGAATTAACCCGAGACTGGGGTAGAGAAGAAACATCAAAACGCAGAAGGGACAGAAAATAGTGATGGCATAGCATAGGGGTTAAGGTAAAATAGCGATGGCATAGCATAGGGTGTCCGCTTTATACGCAAGTGGACGCACGTTCGATCCGCGGTGGGCCTACTTTTTAAATGGAGACGTCGTCCTGTCTATTTTCAGTCCCTCCTACGTTTTGATGTTTCTTCTCTACCCCAGTCTCAGGTTAATTCAACATGGTTAATGTTTTTAATAGTTTTGCATCATTATCAGTTGGTCAACATTATGCCAAATGACTTGAGAACACAGTATGTCTGTATGTACCATTAAATTAGACATGGCCCAATGAGTGCAACAAGAGCAGGAAAATATCATTCTCGTGCCTCATGCAAACTGTGGGCTTCCCTTCAAACATCCTGTGCTTTGCAGTACCTCTTCCCTATGCAAAAGAATTAAAACAGGGAATGCGAAATCGCTAGATGTTCCAAGAACTCACTGTGTCATCTGGAAGGGCGCACTGACGAATGAGAAACTCAATCATGGAGTGACCTCCCTCCATTTCAAGGTAGCCATGATGTGCAAGTGCCACAATAACTTGAGCCAACACCTTCTTGACCTGCACAAGTTAGCACAGAGAAGGAACAAAAATTAGGCGTCTAGCAGAATAGGGAAAAAAGTGCACTACACTGATCAAGACTCCACAAAAAACAGCATCTGTTTCACTACTACTTTCAGGGAACAGAAAAATTTCAGTGACTTCTAAGTACAGGAAGCATATTAATCGAGGGCAATTAATTAGCCTGCACGAAAACCCCATAGATAGCGCATGCAACATGTCGTTACAGCCGCTTAACAGCGAAACTGGAAGTGGAACATAAGAAAATGTGGTGCCGCGGTGCCAGGTCGTGCCAGCAGGTGGTGCAAGTGGTTTCTTAGGCTGCTGCTTGTGCATTTTCTTTAACAGTTGTTTAACGGTAGTTTTGATGATTTTTCAGCCAAGAGAAAAATAGGAAAACCTTCAATTGCATGTCTGCACCATGTCATGCTTCATACATATTCTACCTGCATTCTCAATATTAAAGAGACAAAGTTTTCGTGTGCCATTGGGACGTCACCACAAATTTTCTGCGACACATCCAGAGCCTTAAGTCACTACTGGCTGGTTAGGGGTTTTTTTCCTCTCACTTCCAGCACCTCCGCCGAAGTCCATGACTCCAGTGTGGCAATATTTCTTGTCCAGCCCTACCAAGCCTGACTGATCACTTATTGCCAAAGCATAATCATACCTCGACTGGTCTTGTTAAGAAAAATTTGAGCGCATAATACGCCGCAGCCCGGCGAGAGCTGCCAAGGCCTCGGCGTCGCCGCGTGCCAACATTGCGAGATGCTGCAAGAGGCGCCAACAACGAAGCCGACACAAGGTAGGCGGCGCTGCAGGGGCAATGCTTGCGACAATGCTTGTCAGGGCGTCTCTCAAACACCCGTCCTCCAGCACGAACTCGCCTGTGCTCTCACGTCGCGTTTACATTCGAGGCTCACGAGATGCCGAAGCGTTATAGAAAGGTAAAAAGAAATAAAATGGATACTGCTTTTCATTCTCCAAAATTTGTCCCCTCGAAAGCTCGGCAGTCGATTGTAGAGCAAACGATTGCTGGCATCCTAGGTTGCTAGTTCGAACCTGGCTCGACAGACAGAACTATTTGCTTCATATGAACTCGGCGGTGGCGGCTGGGAGCTGTCACGCATATGATGACGTCACCGGGAGTTTCCGTGCAGGAGACCCACGCATTTTCCCTGGAAGGTTTCCACTAATAGCTGTCGTTGTAAAACTGCCAACAGCACGTCTTGTGATGTGACCTTCCGTTTGCAGGGAAAAGTTGCCAAGGAGGAAAGAATAATCTCGTACCCCAAAAGCCAACATGTATAAACAGAATTTTGTTCCTCACTGACTTATGCCTATATCAGCTGCCCTATTATTTTAAAAGTAAGACAAAATGTATTCACTCCTTCGTTTCAGTTCTTGAAGTAAAAAGCAGCAAATGGGATGGCTATCTTTTGGAGGCGAGTTATCTCGTGATATTCGGGCAAAACAACTGTTAGATTTTTCAGCTTACTTTATTGCTCTGGTCGTTGAAAACTGAATGAAGACCCTGTGTTATGTTTCGCATTCTGTCATCCAGACTCATGTCTGAAAAAGAAAAGTTTTTGCACCAAATTCCACTTGAAGTAAAAATGAGTGGAGGAAAGTCACCTAAAAAACATTAGATGAAAACATCACCTACTCCTCCCACCTGCAGAATTGATGATGTGCTTCAGCACCGTGAGAGCCCCAATTCTTGCTTTCTCATTGCTGTTTTCAACTTTCATTAACAGAAAAGCAATCAGCTTGTCGGGAAACATGGGGGCTTGATTGGAAGGAACAAAAAGAATGCGCAGGATAAATTCCTTTTCTCGGATAAATTCTGTTACACCAAAGTAAGGGTAGGGTAATATGGCTTCAACAAATATGAAACAATAAGCCCAACTGTTATAAGCATTTGTACAATACTGAATTCAATGATTTACATCAAACAGCTCTTTTTACACCTTTAACATTCCTTGTGCTGTTCAGAGCTTCACATAGCACACTCATTGTTCAATGGATGCTTCCAGGTAATATGTTCTTGACAAAAGCATATGCCAACACTTTACACACATGCACATAAGTAGAGCCCTGCATATCCGCGGATTATCCGTGGATATCTGCATTAAACTGGCGGATGCGGATAAAAATGAATCAGATTTGGCAGATCACGAATCGGATATGGATGCCAGGCGCTGCGGATGTGGATCGGATGCGGATATCCACAGGTCTGGGTCCACATTTTTGCCGAGACAACCATAAATGTGTGCGACCGCTCAGTGTAGAGTGAGTAAGTGAGTGATACTATGAAGTTCATCATCGAATGTATTGTGGGAGCAAATTACTCTCTTAGATAAAAGGTGTCAATCGGGGAGAAAATTGTTCTTTATGTCAAGAAAGACTTGATTTTCACCAGATTGCTTTAAAACGTTCTATCTCGCCAAAAATGCCGTCCCTAGAAAAAGTAAAGAATGCAGGAGCATCAGTCGTCCTAAGAAAGCGTGTTTTTGTTTGGTAGGAAAAGGGTGGAAAACATTCTTTGGGCAAAGAAAACCCAAAATGCACAAGCCACAAGAAAGTAGAAAAAGCCTGCAAGTGGCTTCTTCGCCTACAAGTAGATCGAGGAGAATGAATTCGATTCTCTGGAGTGGTGGAACTTGCGCCAGCACGAGTGTCCACATCTCATTCTTGTAGCGTAGTTCGTGCATGCCAACCCTGCATAAAGTTCACCAGTGGAGAGAGACTCCTCATAGAGGGTATTAATTTAAGAGAGGCGAACTAATCTGAATCTGTCCATGTTGACAATATTCTGTTTCTTCTCAGCAACCTCGACAAGTGAAACGTTGACTGTGTGCGAGTTTTCTTTTTCTCGGCAGTTGGCGCCGAGTTGTTTTTAAGTATATGGTTTCGAGCCTGCGGTTGAGGGCTAGTGTTTAAAACTGAAACCAATAGGTGCTGCCATTAATATTGTGACACTTTCCCAGTGGTTTACTCGTGCCTTTCTAAACATACAGAAGTACTTTGCTGCAATGAGTGAGCGCCTTTGCTTTCCCACTTATTTATTGCTTTGCCTAAATAAAATGATACAATGCTATTAGTCCGTCCTTTGCTAATTTTCATGTATATAAAATAGGAGTGCTTGAGCAAAGCAAAAAGGAAAATAAATATTAAAATTTCCTTTCTTTCGAGCGCATCTTCTAGATAGAATGTCCGCGTCACAAACTCCCAAGACGATATCATAACTGCGATCATCTTTCTAGCGATGCAAAGTGCCTCTGGAAGGATGATTCTGTGAATATGATAAAACATAATACAATAAAATGACTTTCACCGTATTCTGACACAAAGAGTTCTTTGTACAAAGGTAAGTAGACAGCTTATAGGATACCATCCAGATGCTTTTTTTAAATTTTTATTCATGCTTGATATTTTATGATGCAAAATGAATGCGCAGATTGAGGGTCGGATGCAGTTACGAATTTTGCACAGCTGTTCGCATGCGGATACAATTATTAAAGAACATTGCGGATGCAGTTCAGATGCGGATACCAAGTCTGCAGATGCGGATCGGATACAGATGATTAACTTGTTATCCGTGCAGGGCTCTACCCATAAGGTCAAGATGGGAACGATTCTTTTCATGAAATAAACAAACATGCGACACAAATCAATCTCTACAGTGCAACTACAAACTATATTCCTGGCAAAGCAAAAGAGAAGCATTACCTAGAACAGTGAAACAACGCAGAGACTCATTGTGATTGCGAACACTCATAGGCTCAGAGTAATCGGGAGGATTGCACACCTGGACAGAGAAAAAAGAAAACGCAACTAGTCAGATGCTAAATACAGCAGTTCCAGAAGACTAACTAAACATACACACACATACTAAACATTTGGAGAAGCAATTAGATGGCAAACCTGGGCAAAGATGGCATTGACGAGGCCCTCAAGATACTGTTCTAACGATGAACACTTGTTTTCAGTAGCAGCTTCTAGGATCAGACACAAGCCCTGCAAGTGGATGTCAACGATCAAAGACCGCTCCAACAAAGCCCAGTCCACACAGGTCCATCAAGGTGACGTCCCTCAGCAGCCGACATAAACGCAATCTGACGGAGCCACTCTGCTCATCACTTGACGAAAGCATTCGGAAACTTTTCAGGACTCCACCACAAAGTGTTATCATCATCATCATATTTGGGTGGAAGGCGACCAGTGAACCCCACTTGATGGAGCTGCAGGAATGGGGCTTAAAAATTGCATGTTTGCCATTGAGAGAAGGGCCAACGATTGTCACCTTGCTGATGGGATAGCAATCCTGATGTTTCCGGTATAAGGCAACGGTGGAAGTCACCAGCTTAGGCAGCTGTTCCTCAAGCTTTGCTTTGCTTAGCAGCTGTGCCATGCAGCCGAGTGTGACCGCAGACTCCGCCCTGACCTTCAAGACAAAGCGTTTGATGGGACTTTGTTAAACGGTTTGATAAACACAAGATGCGTCCCTTGATTCAACGATCCCAAAAACAAGAAATGGCGATCATGCGTGCATCATGTTATGAAACGAATGACGCTGTGAGAATAAATACCTTCGTTTCCCTGGCCTGCAGCCAGTTATTGAGAAGAAAATCGGAGGCACTGGCCACTTCACTCGCAAAACTTGCTTTCTGCACTGAAGGATCAGGAGCCTTCTCGATGTTGACGAGGTAGTCGAGGATAGCCTCCGAAAATCTGCCCAGCGCTGAAAATGAAAAACGCATTGAGAGAATGACTATATAGTGTTCTTTGCACAAGAATCCAAGGGGGAATCCAAATTGGCAATGTGGTACACATCTTCATATCATCAATGGTAACTGGAAGCGTATGGATTGCAAAAATCTGAGGCCTGCCCCAACTAATCCGATCCAAATTCTTTAAAAATTAATTTTCAACAAAGTTCAATATACTGCAGTAACATTTTTTGCAATGAACGGAGAGCAATAAATTGATCAAGGTGCAGGTGAGGTGGTGAAAGTCATTCTAAAACTTGAAATGAGGTACCACATCCAATTCCCCAGCATCAGGTGTCAAGACATCTTAACTAGTGTAAATAAATTTATTACAAAACAAATTAAAAAGAATACTGGCCTACCTTCATAGCACTGCAATTATGACAGGCGATTGCTAAGAGTAGCTTGAAGCTCATTGACATACGAGTTTCAAGCGACTGACAAATCTTGCAACAAATCCAAATAGCATTGACAAGTATACTTGTCAATGCTATCTGCTGGCTAGCAGATGCTCAAGCGTATTGGCTCTTACCTTTCAGCCTTGCAAGCCACCTGGGCCCGTTTGCTCGAAGCTGGTTAACTTTAACTGCAGTTAAGAGTTCACCTACCTTCCCTACAAGGTAACTACAAGTACCTAGCCAAGTTGACGAGGGCTGGATGAGCGATAGCTCCGTGTTTTATCAGGGGGTGGTAGCTGGTGGCACCTACTGGTTGTAGCGAATATAAGTGGCTTCTGTGGAAAAAGTTCCCAAAAAGGGTGGACACAAAAACGCGCACTATCGGGTTTTCACGACGCAGCGCGGCATACATTTGAGCTTAAAAAACATTTTTTGTTGCTTGTGGTACAGATATTGAGTAAGGTAAAACTAAATTAACCCTTGTTCGGAAAATTTCTAAATACTTGGCTGTTTGAATTAAGACAATACTCCTTGAACTTTTTTTCCAAGTTTGAAAGAGGACGACGAAGTTCAGTCCTGGAAACAATAAGGAAGAAGTGAGCAGTGAAAGGCGGGCGGTACACAGGCAGCATGGTTGGCCAGCATGTAAGGACTGTATATAACACCATCATAAATTAAAATACCTGTTTATTTGGCTCCAGTGAAAATAGACCTATTGGTAAATTACCCAAGCATCGAGGAGAACGCTGGAAGTATAATTCTATGATCCGCGCGCGCTGGCCTTTCCCTTATAGAAGAATTGAAGTAAATAATCATAATAAGGCTTTGACGAACGCGCGTGCAAGGCAAAATTTGTTTTAGGCTTTTTGCTTTAGAACAGTTACTACTGCAGACGCCAGAACGTGCAGTGCGTGTGACTACAGTTGTAACATGCTCCTTGGAGCTTGGGACGTTGTCTGTTTTTGTGTGCTATCAATACCCGGCCGACTGAGTCGAGGCAATCCACTTTCCGAAGACGTTGCCATGCCGACAGTTATCGCGTTCATTTAGGCTTTAGGAATGGCCAGAATAGAAAGACTATCTAAAAAATGTGGCGAGGTCATTGCTCATGCTTTGCGATTCAAGTGAGGTAAGGCAAAGCGAAAGCCTCCTGAACCATTCACTACTGACTAACGCGCTTGATATTGCAGCTGCAGCGACACATTAGTTCCAAAGCGAGCGGCGCTCACTCACCGAGGCACCGCCATTTTTCCCCACCGTCCTTACTCTGCCGGTCACGTGACTTAAAATTCTCCCCTCGTAGGGAAACGCGGTTAACTTCTAACCGCGGTTAGAGTTAACCAGCTTCGAGCAAATGGGCCCAGGGGTAACATAACTTTGTAAATAAAGATTATTATTAGCATTATTATACTTACCAAATGCCATGGCCCACTTCAGTTGTTCCGCACGTGCAGCCCCCAACATTGGGAGCATGGTCCCAAGCAAGGCTTTCAAGAAGGGCATTATGCCAAAGGCTGCGAAAAAACAAATCCCCACTAGTGTGAAAGACCAAAGGAACTACCACTGCATTACAGATGCGTGCAGATATTGTGAGGAGCGGTCAAATTTAAATTTCAACGTAAATGGTGCGCGAAATAACCATGCCTATAGGGGGGGAGGGCACTCTTGTCGTGCGATGCTCTGGAAGTCGTACGTCATTGAAAACAGTTGACATGCTAGCGTGAAATTCAGTAGATGAGAGACATGAGCAAAGAAGTGGCTCATCCAAGTGTGGAACAATGTGTTATTAATAAAGATCTTTTCAAGGAAGGAAACATGTGCAGCAAAGCGAGGAATTGCTGTCGTCGGATATAAGAATTTACAAAGTAAGGCTTTTAAAGAGCGTCAAAAACAAAGCACAACCCCAGCACCCAAGAGCTCCGTCTGCCCCTTATAGCACAATGCTCGGTCACATGCTGCTGCTTGCACGATGACGACAACATAGAAAATGAAGTGAACTGTTTTCCCTCATTCTCCATAAGGCCTGGACCTGTACTTTCATCTCTTTCGGCATATAAAGAAGTGTTTAGGAGGGAAAAACTTCACCAGCAATGAGGAAGTCAATAGGTGTGTTCACAAATGGTTGTGCCTGCAGCCAGAAGTTTTTGTACACAGACTCAAGAAGCTACCGAACCAATGATACCAATGCACTGCAAAGGAGGGAGGGGGGTTACATTTAAAAATTAAAAAGTGGTGTGATTTAAATCAGAGATCCATTAATTTTTTTTTGTACTGATCAAATTATAATTTAAATTTGAACACCTCTCCTGTATGACAAGTAGAAAGTCTGTCTTCCATGTCCCTCTTTCGTTATGTTAAAGATGCATAATCACCAAAATAAAATCATAGCATGCCAGCATGCGCGTTGGCCCATCGAAATTGTTAAACAGCTCAACCGTACTTGAAAAGAAGGGACTTTTAAAACAATTAATATGAAGCTCTAAAGGCACAATGTTTAGTAAATTATAAAATTATAGCTGGTGGGTGAGATAGTAGAGAAGGAAATGTATTTAGAACGGTCAATGTCACAGTCCTCATGAACAATTTTATGCAACATTTTGCAACAAAATCTGAATGCAGGCATTTCAACTTTCTCAAGGATGTAGTAATCCTAGTGGCCATAACTTTGGTAACGGACGGCAGCATGGATCACCCTATCTCAAGCTCCTGCCGCCCACCTTAATTCTACTCCCAGTTCACCTCATTTGCTCCTCTCAAATTATACCTTACGAGAGTTTTTTCACACTCCTCTCGACCTCAATGACCAAACTTCTAAATTCTTCTTTGTGACCCCCTTCATAATTCATTCTCCCTTCTTCAATAGGAAACCTGAGCACCTTCACACATTTTGTTTCTATACGACATATCAAGTTATCAAATTTTCATGATATTCTCGAACAGATTAACTGCAAGATTATTTTCGCAACTATCAGGAATGAGAACAGTTTCAAGATTTTGCCTCACTGACCATGCACATTTTGAGGATAATGCAAAAAAAGGAAAGTTACAGAAAGGAGAGAGGTACAAGAGAAGGAACTCACGATTTGCAAGCGCAAGCCCCGCAAGTGTTTCCAGCACGAGGGGGTGGGGCATTGGGCCTGGCTGAAACTTGGCAGACATCAGCTCCATGGTCTCGTGCGGGTGCTGTCTGCCCAGGGCAATAACAATCCCGCACATCACGCGCTCCCTGTCGGTTCCAATGTCCTGTCGAAAAATCAAAGGGGCCTTACCCTCGCTGCTCGGATAAATCCCCATGAAATGCCTATACGGCATCATTTCATTCATCCCAACCTCGTAGATTTATACACTAAAGCATTTCCAGTGTTCCTACCTTCCCAGTTCTCAAAAGAATGGAAATTAAGAGTGAAACTGCAATTTTTTTTTTACTCCAGCACATACCTTGATTTGGGTCATCTCCTCTATTGTTGTCTTGCAGACATCCATGAGAAGAGTTTTATCAAGATTTTCGACAGAATTTTTGCAAACCTCGTGCATCACCGAGAAAAGCAAGAGCTTGTGTGATGAAGATAGCTGCAATAAAATGGAGATGTCATCTACTTGCATTTTAGGGACATGTCAAAAAGGCTGGGTTCAAAGTGACTTTGTAATCTGTGAAAGAGTTTAAAATATTTATTTCTTCATACCAACACGGTTTAGTAAGCTTGCACAGGTCTCAAATCTGAGAACCTCATTGTACTGAACATAACTGTTGGTTGTCTGTTAGCACACTTTAAAACACTGGCCATCACAGAAAAAATTAAAGCACCTATAGACGGTGACAGGTTCAGAGTTCAGGGGAAGCTCCTCCCACCTGTTTCCACTTCAGCAGAGCGAACGCTGCAGAGGAGGCGACCTCCTCTCAGGCACTTGCTTTACTAAAGTGGAAAGAGATGGGAGGAGCTTCCCTTGAACTCTTAACCTGTCACCAACTATCAGGGGTGGATTTATGGGTCAGGCCTGGGGGGGGGGGGGGGGGGGGGTGCGGTAGGCATTTGGCTGGCGAGGGGGGGCGGGGAGGGGGATTCTGCTGAGATCTGACGTTACGGTTGAAACGTTGCACAGATCTATTTTGTTGATCCAATATTTGCTGTCTCCAAAACCTTAACATTTTGACTGGTGTATGTCAATGATTTTATTGAAACAAAGTTGACCTTGGGGAGCTTAGGGAGGGGGCGGGGGGGGGGGGGGAAGTCACCCCCCCCCCCCCCTGAATTTGCTTCTTCCGACTATAGGTAATGATCAGCACCAAATGTAACGTCAAAAGCAGAGCTTATTTTCTTCATTCCATACAGAGATACATTAGGAAGTCAGTGCAACATATCTGATATTACAATAGATATTACATGCACATTGTATTGCTCTAGTAAAGGGCTGTTGCACTTAAGCAAGGAAGCAAAGGACTAACCTTAGGCTCCTTGCAGACATATCTGTGGCAGCAGCTAAGAACAAGGTTAGGCTGGTGGTTGCCAATAACTTGCAGTGAATGAACAACAGCCCGGCACACATTCTCTTGCTTGTCACCGAGGGTTTCTATGAGGGCTGTTACAATGCCTGCAAGCCACAGTACATTAATTTATGGCAAGAATGGATGCTCAAAAGTCAAGCAAAAGATGCCACTGTAATCAAACCCTCCCTCAAAACTGGAAATTTCGGAGGCAGCAGTCTTTTCAAAACTGGTAAGACACGCATACATTTGCAAGTATATCTATTTATAGGATCTACAGTCTTCGCCAAAATTTTAGAGCCCATTGCACGCGTGGCCAGAGCAAGCCCATTCCTGTGCGGCAGCGCTGTTACCGTTGGCACTCACTGGCTGCAAGTTTTTTGAGAGTGAGGGGGAACTTCACTCTTGCGTTGCGCTCACTTTGATAATGCAAGAGTGAAGTTTCCCCTCACTCTAAAAGTCTCACATTTAGCGAGTGCCGATCGTAGCAGCGCCGCCGCAAAAAAAGCCAGCTCGCTCCGGCCACGCACGTGGCGGTCCCTAAACTTTTGGTAAAGACTGTACCTCAATGTTCCAGTGTCTGTAAAACTTATACCGTTCTGGAAGATTGCTAAAGCCGCAATGTATCAGCTTTCCGAAACAAATGATACCTGCGCAGAAAGCCAGATGAAATCTTTTTATTGTAGGCTATTCCAAACAATAAAATTAAAATGTGGTAAAAGCAGCTAAAGTGAAATGTAATGCTCAGGAGTGAGAATGCATGTCTTCAGGAAGATATGTTCTGTTGGGAAGCACTGGGACACTTAAAGGGAAATCGAAGCAGTTCTGTATTTGAGAAAATAGGGGACCAAAAACCACCAAAAATAGGGGTGGGTTATCTTTCGGGTGGGGGATCTCACGGGATATTACGGTAAATGCCTTGTCAGTCCCCTCTAGTACAGATTTGACCAACATACCCCTAGACATTTTTTTTTATTAGACAAGTTGTTTATGCCCGCAAATTTAGGAATTTAGTGTAAGTCTGGTTCTTGGATTGTAGCTCTCTTTAACCAAGTGATTCTGGAGAAAGTATGAAAAGAGGATGAATATACTTACCGTCCACCTGGCCTCCAGTTTGAAAGGGCATCTCCTCAGCCATTGCTGCACTTTTAGGCTTCACTCCGTCCAGTATCTACATCAGACTGAAAACAAAAGTACAATCTCCACTAAAATCAGTATCTGTGTCGAATGACAGTGCTATTTGTGGTTCAGAGAAAATTGGCAGTGTATCTACTCAACTGTAAATGTAAAACATAAAAAAAGAGTGAATGCCTGCTTAATACTGACCTTGAAATGCATTCAGCTAGCTTTAAAAATAAGACTTCCAACAACAATTTTGTTTCGTGAGTTTAAAATAAAATATGCAGCAAGATCACAAGATGTGTAGTATAGGTATGGGCGCCTGATAAACTAAAAAGCAAACAAAAATTAAACACTTGGAGTCGAAATTATTTTTCTTTTCATTTTAAACATGGGGTTGTACATTGATCTTTAAAAGTTTCTGAAGATTTCATATTTAGGATTAGGAATATTCACTCTTGTAGAAGCACATCATAGGATCGCACCCGACGCCGAGAAAGAAATATTTAGCTACGAACGAGATCGCAAATGAAACCACCGGAATCAAGACACAGAAACAAGCCGTTTTCTAATCTTTACGTGGGAACGCAGTGGCCCGATAGAGCGCCGCTCGGAAGGTGGGCGTGTAGTTTTTCAGGCTGCCTCGAGTGATCGACGTACCGGGCTCCATTCTGCGCAACGTCTGTACGCGTGACAAATATAACTCGGCCACCGTTTAGTTCGGTGCGGCGCAGCTGCCGATGACAGAAGGCCGGAGCAAAACAGGAACAACAAAATAACACTGGTCCGAAGTCCACGCGAGTGTACCAGACAAAACAAACGCGATAAGCAGTCGGCATGACACTTCCCCTCGGAAACGCAGTAGAGGGAAGGGTGGCCATTTCCTTCCTTTACATAGACGGACCCTCCGGACACGGTCAACACATCTCTAAACCCCGAAATATTCGCATATCTACCCGATGGCCGTTTGTTTACTCGAAAGCAGAGTGGCCGGAGGGCGGCCGGCTTAGTTCTCAATGGGTCCTACAAAAAAACTCGCGGCTCGGTGGAGCTTACGGGAATGTTACTTACGTAAAACGTGTCGGTATGCACACTCACGGAAGAACATCATTGACAGTCGTGGCGACAGGTTCCAAACTGGATGCGAAATTTCACTGTAAACAATCTTCACCCATACGATCGCGCGATACAACCCAATCAGCGGGAAATACCAACCAACGTTGGTACCAGTACCAACAGTACTTCTCGCAGGGTGATGATGATGCGCTGCGAACGAGAGTAGTGATTTGTTTTTTACTCTCGATCCGGGCTATCCACCAATGGGTGAACGACAAATCTCTACGGCTTCGGCAGAACACTTGCGGGGGGGCTGGGATACTTTGATACACGCAGCGGCGTTCACTTTTGCTGATTTATGCGCAGAAAATTCTCCTTCGACTGTGTCTTCCGTGCGGAGTGAAGCCTCAAAAGGTACCGTGCACACTGTTTTCTTGCACTCAATGCGATCAGTGGCGAGCCTAATTTGGAGAATAGAATTTGCCGACGAAGACGTCTGTTAATTGATCCGTGCGCTCGCGATAGAGTACTGCGATTGCCTTTTGCGAGGATTCTGCAAGCTTATCGCTTTAACTGAGCGCTCAAGTTCTATTAAAGTGATTCGGGTAAGTTTATGCGTTTTTTAGTATAGCCAGGGCCGAGGTCACTCGTACTAGAGCGACGACTTTTCAACGAGTAATATCCGGTGCTTCGTCGCGCCAGTTATCTCAAGGGACCTCTATGGGATCTTCAAAGCTTGTTGCCACCCAAAACCAGTGAGCATATTCCCTCAGATGCATAAACTCTCCTACTTGCTACCCCCTTTTTAACTGCGCGGAAGCTGCGCTTTCGTAACGAGCTTCGTGGGTTTCGTTTTGATCATCAACAAGCGCTTCTTGCGAACAACATAGCCATTTGAGATTGTCGCCCAGAAACCAATTCCGTGTTTGGTGCAGCCGAGTAGAGACTCCGCTCCTTTCGGCTGCAGAACGCGTGTGTGTCGTCAGACGTAAGAGACACGTAGAGTAACATTTGCTTCGATGCCTTCAAGTTTCGTGCAGCTGTATACGACATTGTTGCTGCGAGCGAGTTCCATGATGAAATAAAAAAAAAAAAAACACTAATCCGATTCGTTCAACATTTCTCCAACAAGATTAGTTGATAGCAATTCCATCGCGACTAGCTGAATAATTTCGTTTGCACAATTCACATATAAACTGTTTTCGAAAATAGTTTTCGCACTTTTGCATCAGCAAAGCGGAGTCAGAATCTAATAGAAGTATATCAAGCAGCAATTTATCGCTCTTCAGATTTTCATGTAATTCTTTGTACCCACAGGAAAAGAGGCATATCAAACATTGCGAGGTAACCGTTTGATGGAGGCTCTTAACATGAGCGCCTGCTTGGTTATCCGGGCGCCCAACCAAAAATTTGGGGACCAGCCCGTTGACTGCCCCCTCGACTGGTCTGTCCAACAGCTAAAACAGCACCTCTCCAAAGTTTACCCAAGCCAACCCGTAAGTGATGCCGTTGAACTTTGTGCATTCATAATTGAACATTGCTCCGTTTCTCCATTTTGCATCTCGGGTTCCTAGCCACTGGTCTTTAGAAGTCACAATGGCGGGAATAAATTCTCTGTTTTATTTTGTATTCTTTTCAAACAGTATGCTTCGCTGTCCTTTTTTTTTTCTTTGCTAGTGCAGCAGATGTTTCAAAGTTCACTCGTGCTGCTGATGCGAGTAAGATTCACAATATCAACAACATGTTGACATCTTCGTTTTGGGTTTAAAAAAAAATTATAATTTTAGTCAATTCATTTGTGTAGAGAGTATATGATGCAATGATCCCATCTTCTTGCATTATGTTTTTCAGAGGCCAGAGGATCAGAAGCTGATTTACTCAGGCCAGCTGTTAGAGAATCAAATGTCCTTAAAGGATGTTTTTAGACTGGTAAGTCTGCACAACCATCTATTTTTATCTCCGGCCTGTTGCTGACCCCTTCATGGCAGAAACTGGAATCTCTATAACCTGGGGTTCGCCGGTTCCAGTGCTCGGCCACCATGGCAGATTTACTCTTGATCATGGCTCGTGAACAATCATCTCTGAATGCGAACAGTATAATTCAGTTCCGCAACGCAGGGCTGCAGCATGTGGAAGGATAAAACCTTGTTTCATCAGTTTCTCAACACCAACTGAATGTGCCAGACTGAACACGCATACCATGAAATAGAGTTTTAGTATTGCGTCTAGGAGGAAATGCAAGCACTGTGTGTTTGCTTTAGCGTTGGGTGTTCCACGCTGTGCATGCGCGTCGTTGCCATGCTCTAATTTAAGATGGCAGTTTAGGAACACACAATGCTAATGCAAACAGAGTACTTGCATTCACTCGTATATACAATACTAAAACTCTCTAATGATTTTTGAACTTCTACCTTCTTACCTTTTCTCCTCAACTCAAAAGTGAAATGAGAAATCACTTTGTCATGACATAGCATTTCACTGGATGCAATGACTGCAATCTTCCACAGTGCTTTTTAAAAGGACAATGACACCCCCCAAAAACAATTTTTGCCAGGCGATTTTTTATGGTATCGGAAGACTACCCAATCAGTATTTTGTCACATATATCTTTATAAAGTAAAAAACCCCAACTGCTCGAAACCGATACTGGACTGGGGAGGCGGAAAAAATATAGAGGAGGAGAAAGATACCGAAAGTCACGTGACTGCAACTTTTTTTTTTTTTTTTTTTTTCAATTTACATATTTGCAGCTTTTTAGAAGTTAAAAAAATGGAAATAATATTTTTTGTATATTTTTAGTATTGAGTGTGTGCCTTCAATGACCCACGACTTTGATTATCTTTGGTGGTTGTGTCTAAACCATAGAAGATGACACGTGACCACGAAGAAGAGAGTGAGCGCGACCAGTTCTCGATCGGTGGTTTTGTGGCGGAAAGAAAACAAATTTTGAGCCGCAAATCGTGTTCTGGGTAGTTGGGCTCTCATATGTCATGTACAAATAAAAAACCTTGGTGAGCATAAATACCCTGTCAGTGTCCCTTTAAGTACACCATGGAACTTGTCATTCGCAAGTGATGATAAATGCTGTCATGGTGCTCATTGGCCACAAATGCGTATCCAAATATTCGTTAGACATATTGATTGTTGACAAGCGCATTCGTCCGAGTGACGCAGTTCTGGTGTACAATTTTGGCTGACGTCCATGGGCACCGCGGATGCATCACAGTGAAAAGGCGGAGAGCTTTTGAAGCAAAGAAGGAAAAAAATAGTCCGCTATATTTTCAAATTTATGTCCCGAAAAGCAGACTTTCGGCTTTCTGCCCTCGTGTACTAGTTTTCTTTTGGCTTATTAAACGATAGGCACTTAGTAAAATTCCAGTCTAAAAATCATTTATCCCAGCCCAAAATTTATTTCATGGTCCCTTTAATTAGAAAGGCTATGACTGATAAAATGATAGTGTTGTCACATCTTTTCTTTTTCAAACATGTACGACTTCACAGCTAAGAGCGTGGGTATCCGCCATGCTTTTGTATAATACTTGGGTAGTAATTCAATTACAGTAGTTGAATTACTGTAATCTATTTACTTTCTTTGTAATTGCAATTGTAAGTAATTACTTTTGGCTAAAAGGAATTGCAATTTAATTACTTTCTAGAGTCAGTAATTGCAAAATTTCGGGCACAATTGCAATTACTTTTGCATGATTTTGCGGCATTGACGGAATTTCTTTGGAAGCCTCGGCGCTCGCACAAGCGGTACTAGCGCTCGATGACACATTCGCACACAGACACCCACACGCACTCACAACAAAATAGCATCACTTTTTGTTTTTGTTTTTGTGGCTTACAATGCGGGCTGAGAGACAATCCTTTTTTGGAGCTTATCTCAACGGCGCCGTGTAGCGCCGTCTGCGGTGAGAGCAGAATACAGTAGCGTAAACATGCCATAATTTTGAAAGAAAAAAAAAATTGAGCTTCAGGTTTCATTGTCGTTGGAAATTTTAATTGCCTATGAAGTTATTTTTCTTTCTTTTTTTGCCAGTTTTTTATGTCTTTCTTCCAGTACTGTCGCACATTTGTATCTTTGTAATATTCTCAAGTGATTTCCTTTTGGTTTTGGTTCGGATATCATTTGCATAAGCATTTTGTAAACTGACCTCGCACCCGTGAATATTGTCACCAATGGTTCGGGAGCCCCGATTTGGTTCTCATATATTTCTGAGCCATTATAATTTCAACTCAACATAAATAATTTACAATAACATGATGTTTTTATGTGAATGTGGTCGTATTAGTGCATGTGGATTTTAGTTTTATATTAATACTCGTAAAATATTCATATATGACTAATTGTTGCATTTTTATTTGCGACCCAATTTGTCAACCCAATTTTTTCTTTAGTGATCTCTCGTCTTCCAGCATATGAACTAATTTAGTATTATTTATTAAAAATATAGGAATGTAGTACTTCATTGCCTCAAGCTGTCAAGTTCTATCATGAATTTAACAAAATTCATAAAAGGAAAGTAGTACAATACGTGACATTTATGCAGCGATGCTTAAGCCTCCTCAAGGAATGAAAAAATGTGTGGCATTCTGTACAACTTGTTTAAAGTTATATGGCCAAAGTCGGGTTGCTCTCAGAAATAAGTAATTGCAAAGTAATTGCATTACTTTCTAAAAGTAATTTCTAATTGTAGTTAAACTACTTTTGGCACAGAGTAATTGAAGTTAAATTACATTTTGTTAATAATTTACCTTTGTATGTAAACCAATAGGAAATTACTTTAAAATAATACAAAGATACAAATATGTGACAGTACTGGAAGGACATAAAAAACTGGCAAAAAAAAAAAGAAAAAGAACTTCATAGACAATAGACCGATCTCACCAAGCGTTCGACGCATGCCCAAGGCAGCCATAACTTTAATTTACAGGGGGCAATTGGCAGTGCACAAGACTGTTCGTGCCTTGCACGCGCAGAGCTCCAGTGAGGTTGTCGCACGCACAGAAAGACTAAAGTTCCCTCGATGCATTGCGGCAGCGGTGGCGTAGTCAAACTGGCTGGTGAGATCGGTCTATTAAAATTCCCAACCACGGCTGAAAGCTCTAACTAAAAGGTTTTTTTTTGCAAATTATGACACGTTTACGCTATTGTATTCTGCTCGTACTGCAGACGGCACTACACGGCGCCGTTGAGGTAGGCTCCAAAATAGATTGTCTCTTAGCCCGCAGTGTAAGCAGCAAAAAAAACAAACAATGTAACGCTATTTTTGTTGTGCGTGTCTATGTGTGCGAATGTGTCATCGAGCGCTAGTACCGCTTATGGGAGCGCCGAGGCTTTCAGAGAGGTTCCGTCGGCGCCGCAAAGTCTTGCAGAAGTAATTATAATTGTGCCTGAAATTTTGCAATTACTGATGCTAGAAAGTAATTATATTACAATTACAATTCCTTTTTGACAAAAGTAATTAATTACAATTTCAAATTACCAAGAAAGTAATAAATTACAGTAATTCAATTAGTGTAATTGAATTACTACCCAAGTATGACAGTCGCACGAGTACCAAGCCGAAAACTGCTGAGTGACAGCAATATGTCTGTTCAAAAATTAACCTCGCAACACAGTCAATTTTCCAAGTGCTTAGCAAAGTGGTATCTGGTTGGTAGGTATCTTACACTATTTTTGAGGGGCATTTAAGTGATAATTTGAATTTAGATGCAAAAGTAAAGTGGGCCTTCAAAGCCCTTATTCTTTTATATAAAAAAAAATTGAAGAGCGAGGAAGCTAGATGAAGGTCATTGTTGACATAATCCATTCTTGGAACACTGGGGGAAGGAAAAAATATGCCAACGTTGGTGGTTGGTCATTTATGTTTTCCTGCACCCCCCCCCCCCCCCCAGGAGGGGATGCCCTGCGTACTTAATAGCTCGCAGAAGTGGAAACATTTGTATCGCTTGCTGAAACCAGAATGCCAGTTGGGCTAAAGCAATGCCATCTTCACCCATCTACAACCCTCACTGTATCTGCCATTTTGGGAACTAGTGCCACCACCTATAGACAGTTTGAGTTGTGAGTAGTAGCTCAAGAACATTACCTCCGCTTAATGAGGAGAGAACATTAAACAAAATCAGTGGGGAAATATGTTTGCATTTGGCATGGGGAAACTGTTTCACCTTTGCTAAAAGGCTAAAGAGCCTCTGATAAGGCATTTATGTGTGGCTAAATTTTTACAGAAACATGGTGCTCAAAAGTCTAGCAATAAAAAAAAAATTTTTTTTTTTGCTTGAAAACAATTAGTGGACTTTCCTCACTCTCATTTCCTCAGCTATGGGCAATGATGATATAAAACTCAGTTTATCTTAGAAGTACTAAGCTGTCTGAGGCACATATTCATTACTAAAAATTATATAACCTGTAAAACATAACTTTCATGGTCACCGAAACCACATTGATTTAAAGGAACTTTGGATGCATTGTCATGGGGACCAAAACCGCCCGGGTGACCTCCAGTCTCTCTGACGTCGTGCTCCTCCGTGCTGGTCCTCTGGTTTCGTTTTCGCTTTGTTTTTCTCAGGAAATGCATTACTCAAGTAAACAATGAAATGAATTTGATGGTGTCTTAACGCTTTATTCTAACCCTTTGGAGAAAAAAAAAAATATTTATGTTTTGGGTTAGAAGTGAGGCAGCAGCCCTCAGTCAGGTGCATGCTTGTTAATTGTCTTTCTTTTCTTTTTTTCTTCCTGGCCTGAAGGACACTGGGAAGACTCACATATTGCACCTGGTGTGCAGATCCTCCAGAGAATCTCCAGAGTCGTCTCATTCAGCCATTCCTCTTGTACGTTTGGGCCTGCTTATTTTGGTGTGGGACTTGTGACAGCAGCAGTTGGGTTTTATTCCTGAAACTGGAAGAGCCTGGATTACAAAGTTGGCAAGAGAAACTGTTTTCAAACTGGAGATAAGGTCCTGCCTAAAATAGAAAAAAAAAAAAAGATGATAGGGTCAGTGACACTAGCCCTACAGATTATCCTTTAGTTTGTAAAAAGGGTTACCGGACATTTCATTGAGAGCCGTTTCATAGAATGTCGTTTCATCAAATAAGTGGACATTTCATAGAACGCTGTTTCATCGAATTTCTCTTCACTGAATTTCGGAGCATTATTGTACTTTGTAAATATATTGCTGTCGCTTTTGAAATTGTTTTGACACTGCTCTCGAATCACCAGAAATAGAATTGCTGCCTTTGTCATTTTTTTTTACGTAAATGTTGATTACAGCTGAATCATGGAAAGTAACTATCATAACAAGACATGAGCGGGTAACACTTTTCTAGTGAGATAAGCGGTTCTTCACCACACACTTTCTTCCCACTTCATCTCCCTATTTGTTGGTGTATGAAAGGCACTTTCTGAAAAGGGATAAAGATCTATTCTCAGCTGCGCCCTTTTTATTTTGTATTTGTCTGTTTACCTGTGTTTTCTTTCTGTCTTAGGAGAATACCTTCCCCTTTAAAAATATGGGTATAAAATCTGACAGGTCTATGGTTCTGTCGATTACAATAAATTAACATTGAGGGGAGACAAATCTTTTTTTATGTTTCAAGCGACATGGAGATGGGTCTTTGCTTCAAGGATAGCTTCGTCTTGAAGCAGAATACGTCCGTTCAAGGACCAAGATATGCCCTTGAAGGGACACATGTTTGCCACTGCACCCGACGATCACAGGCTGAAAAAAAATGTTGATTCAGTGTTCCCCGTTTTTTATTGGCCTCATTACCAACAGGAGTCGTCACATTTCTTTTTACTGTATTGACCTGCTCAACTGGAAAAATAAATTTTATAAATTATATTGATTATTACAACACTGCTATTGTCCCAGTGCTAAAAGAAAAACTTTACTAGATACAGAATTCCCGCTGCTCAAGTAGGCAACGTTCGGTGAAACGGCTTCAATGAAACGGCGTTCGACAAAATGGCGTTCTATGAAACGGCATTCAATGAAACTGCTTCGATGACACAATGTTTGATTAAACAGCGTTCTGTGAGATGTCCGGACCCATGTAAAAAGACCCCTCACGGTGAGGGTGTTAAGCTTTCTGCAAGAAAAAGACAGCAAAAGTGCAGTTTGCATGTTGTTACAATGCCATGTTCCTGTTTGGCGCACAGTTTAGAGAAAAAGAAAACATACTTTTTCGGGCCTTTTGTTTTTGCAAATAAATCAGTGATAGGTGATGGTGGTTTTCTTTGGTCGTGGAGCCTAAGGAGTTTTGTTTCATTGCTCGCTTTCTCATGGTAGAGGTCAAACCCGAAGCATATCTGTATAACGGCGAAGAGTTGAGCTTGTTGGTACATAGGAGCGTTTGGATACTCATGTTGAGCGTGCCAAAAACTGCTAAAGAGCCTCACTAGTATTGAAAGACTAGTCAAGTCCATGGGGGGGGGGGAAGTAGAAGGCTCTAAGAGGACAATAAAAAGTGTCTGTGTAGAAAAACACGCTGCAATTTCAGTCGAGTCTCTGCTCGTCAGGATTTTTGTAGCTTGCTCTAGCTGCACACTTTTGACAGACTTGCCAGTCTATTTCATTTTGTAAATGTGCAGCATTGAAGCATCAAATAATCACGAATTTTGATTGCATTTGGCAAAGAGTGGAATGAATGATTGGTCATTGCATTGTTTTCATGTTTTTCTTTAGAAGTCCGCCAGCCAATCGGGGTTTGCCCCGGCAACCAGTTCCGTCACAAGCATGCCTTCAACCTCTTCTGTCGGGTCAAGTGTATCGTCTGCAAGCAGCGATGGACTGCGACACCGAAGCACGAGGTAAGATGTGCATTGTCTTTGATGCATACGAGTGGAATTGTTCTCTCCCAATTTTAATATAATTTTCTGAATTTTTTTTTTTTTTTTTTCACATAGAATGTTTTAGCACACAATCATTAGGAACGTCACGGGAAATAGTAGTTTTCATGCTTGTTGTGAGCAGGGCAGAAACAGTAAAGGACATAATGGCAGTTTTTTAGAGCTGGCTCAAAGCTAGCAGCGTAGTGTCAGTACACCAGGGCCTCGCGTGACTACCGTAAAATACAGGAAGAGCGCCCACCCACTTTCACTGAATATTGGGTCGCTCTAGACATGTGAACTTGTCCGGTCAAATCGGGCACTTAACGTACACAATTCTCAAGTTTGGGAAAAGTCAATAATGTGTGCTGCAACGAAGTGGGCGCTTCCGCGGTATTTTACGGTAGTCCAGTCTGTGACAAGTATGATGCGTCAACCTCAAATTGGGGCATTAAAAGGCAGAATGGCAAGAGGTCGCTAACTATGAATGAGAAAAATCCTTCGTTAGTAAAGACACAAGTGTGCGGCAGTAATCGAAGTTGACAGCTTGGCTTCATCCTCTAGAAGCGCTGTGACCTTGAGCAGCCGAGTGCAAGGTTTTTCGCTCCAGTTTTTTTTCCTTCTAAAGCCTCGCTCGCATCTTTGGAACACAGAGGCAATTTTACTCAGTTCATGTCTAGGTTTGGGAAATGTTCTTTCCTAGTTAATTGTGCTCCTAGAAACACATTAATTTACATGTTTCTAAGTAGGATTCATCTGACAATTGGGGGAGGGACAAGTGGTTCACATCTTATTGACTTCTATGCCATGACTGTATGCTGCCAGTCGATTGTGGGGGATTTCTTAGTAGTATTGTCGTGAAACAGCTCGCTCAAGTTTGCCAGCGGACGTAAAAGTGTGCGAGAGGGTGATCAATGCAGCACCGGGGCGGGACCGTGTTCACCGTGGGCATTCCTGTTTTGCCCTGCAGTGGTGTCCAAGGTGCCCAGCAGGCACAGAATGGCCAGTTTCCGCTCCAGTTCCCGGGCTTTCCTGCTGGCAGCGTGCCTGGCGTGGCCAGCCCCGAGCAGATAATGCAGCAGATGGCTGTGGCCCAGCAGCTTTATGCCCAGTACTTTACGCAGTACATGCAGTTGTGAGTGGTCCTTCCTTGCCACCTTTGCCTATGTCTTTCAAAGGCCAGTTCGACTAACTGACGAAGGTCATCCAAAAAAACCGTGACCTTTTCGCATTTTAACATTTTTATTTTAGATACCGAGAAACTAAAAGCCTCTCAGAAGTGAGGTAACTTAGAGACATGTTGTTTCTGTTTTGAAGTCTCTTCATTTGACCATTAACAGCTAGCATGTGTTGCCAGTCTTCTTGGAGTTGTAGTGTTGATCTTCTTATTTATAAAGGTGTCGGTGGTGTGCTCGAAGATACAAAACAAGTAGAGCAACATGATGCAATAGACTACTTCTTTTTTGGTGTGCTGTTTGTCATATCATTCCTTGCATCTTAGTCTGTTTTTCTTTGAACATTTCTTTTTCATCATACCATATTATTACTAGTAACATATTACAAATTTGCTCAAGTCTCTCTGTACTATGGTCTATTAAACTTGCGAGTGAAACCCGGAATTGCAACATAACATTCTGTCAAGATACATGTGTGAAGCAAAATGTCACTTTTTATTTGGCCATTTTCCTGAACAGGTTCTCTTGGCCATGTCACTATTTAAAAGCACACTGAACTCCTAACAAACACTTTTCTAAGTGCCTGGAAAGGACACTTGTGTCACAATGTAAAATTGCTGCGAAAGGACAAAAAAATTTTAGCCAATACTTATGTTGCGGAACTCATTTTGAGTTAGGAGCGCTTTCGAAACTGGCTTCTATTTCGAGATGTCAACCTGAAATAGTTTTATAATTGCTCAAAGGTAATCTCACTAGCGGCATGCCGAAAATAATTCTTTATTAAATAAATTTGGCACGTTTATAAATTAAACTTTCCGAAGTCATTCTTCGGAAGTTAGCAAACCTGAATATAGCATTTTTAAAAAATCAGTGATGGAAGTGATGCACCAAATTGTGCCAAATTGCGCCATGAACGAAAGTCTGCTGCATCTTGCATCAAAATTATATTTTTGCTAAGCCTTGTGCCACACCCGTGTTGAGATAAGCTTGCAATGAACAAAGCAAAAAAGAAAAATATTTTATTATTGGTTGACCCTAATATTCAAAGAAGTAGAAGGAAAGGAAAGAGTTACAAATATCTATTTCACACTCAGACCAGCACTCACAAAACACTTTGGAACTTGCAGGATACACGTCATTGCTTTCACTGAGGTGTTTACTACACACGCGAGATCTCAAATCTCACTCTCTTATTTTCTATTTGATGAGGCATTCCTTTCTCGGTTTTATTTTGTCCAAATAATAGTAAAGAATATGCCCTATTTGCCGTGGTCGATGTAGTGGAGTAAAGCACTTATTCTATTTTCGTCATTCAGCATTTTGTACTGGGGTACAGAGTGCAGCACACCACCATCCCAGCACTTCGACACCTCAGCGTCAAAAGTGTTTGTTAGCATGACTACGCATGCCACGATTTCAAGCTTTGATATCACTTCACCAAATAAACACAGCGCGTGAAACAGGCTTTGCTGCGTGCTACTTAAACAGTGCATGAAGCGAGCTGACGAGCCGAGAGATCCAGGATCTGTGCGGTCTGTCCCAATCTGTCCTACCCATGAAGTCACAAACAATGATGATGATAGCTAGAGAAGTGCCCCCTGTAGTTTGCGCACACCGCCAATATGAGTATGGTGTACTGCCATGGGTGGTGCCGCTGCGGGACGATCGAGCAACACGTCACAATCCCACAACAAAGCTTCGGCCCCCCAATTACCAGGTGCAAGTGGAAAATCGTTGTATTTGTTTTAAAATTTCTTTTCTTGCATTTACAAACAAAAGACTGATGTTTCTCAGGTGCTGATGCAACGTGGCATGTATGTAACTAAGCAATGAAATGAGCTCTAAAATTTTGTTTTCATACTGCTTTGGAAAAACAGTGAACCTACCATAAAATACTGGGCAAGTGGCCTACTCAAACTTTGGAGATAATCACAAAGAAATGGGGGATGGGCGCTTGTCCGATCATCAATTTTACATATAAATGTACTGTGCATATTTTCTCAGATCTTACAAATTTGGGAATGAGCGCTTAATGTGGACTGGGCAGATGTGCGGTATTCTACGGTAGGAGAAAAAAAAAAAAAAAATGTTTTTTCCTACCTGGTTAGGACAAGCATATCTCAAAATTAATGTTAATCCAAAAAAAAATTTTTTTTTTTTCTTCAGTATTTATGTTACTATTAAATTTTTTCGGTTCGCTGGCGAAACTGAAACAGTACTCCTGTGGGATGATGATGATGATGGCATTTGTACCCAACTTGCGACGTTACTAGAACCACTCAGTTGGGAAACTGCCATAGAGCCTGCTCTGAAAAAGTGGCACCGATATGTACTCGAGAACGGAACTAATGGCGATCGCAACGCCGCCTTTTTCTGCAGCAGCGGCCACTCGGAGAACTGCATGGCTGCTTGTATTGGTTCGGGAGTATCGCATTCGATAGCGTCCGCTGTGTCTGCTATTTTGGACTAACGTAGCGATGCAGGCGAGTTGGTTATGTTGTTCGTGTTCCTATTCGTCTTTATTGTGCGCTTTCACTACTTTTCAACATGCTATTTTGGCTTCAATTGGCCATTTTGGCGCCGAAACATATACGGTGAAAGGGGTTTCGGGGATACCAACCCCCGTCTCCCATGTAGACGTGTCGCGAATTCAACCAAAATTAAGACGCGCCCAGGTCGGGACGCGCTACCTGAAATCACTGGTGAGACATGGTTGTATAAAAACAATATTAATTGTGCCGCAAAACCTTGTAAACTAAAAATTTTAGAAAACATCATGCGCCTGTTATTTTGTACTAAACTCCAATAAAAGTTTCTACAAAAAGAGTTTTTTCCGTTTGTTTTGACGCAAAAGCATGCTTCCTGAAAGCTCAAGTTGACCACAGTAAAGAAAAACGATTGAGCCACCATCTTGGCACCTCAAGCCTCGGGAGTTTTGATACTCTGGGAACATTCAGCGACTCTAGCAGTAGCCATATAAGGCAACTTTCATGTTTCAACTCGTCGATAAAGGGTGGCGCTGTTATCATATTTAGCTCGGTCTTGGTGGACGCCAGCAGCCCATGTTTCAACGGTGAGTTTCCCAACTGAGTGTTCTAGTAACGTTGCCGACTTGCGTGCACTTTGAGGTCCGGCAACCTCGGATCGGAGCGCACACAAGTGGGGTACTAACGCTATCATCACCCCACAGGGGTACTGTTTCGGTTTCACCTGCAAATCAAAAAATCTGTATTGTAACATAAATATTGGGCAAAAAAAAAAAATTGTTTTTCTACTAACATTTATTTTGAAATTCCTGTCCTAACCAGGCAGAAAAAAATATTTTTTCCTAGGTTCAATATCCCTTTAACATCCACCACTGCTTATACCTTCCCCAATTGGTACCGGGGGGCCTTCTGTTTTGTTGCTTGTATCACGGCGTCTTCCAAGAAAACCTCTGAAAATATGCCACTTATTGTATGAGCAGCGATTCTCTCGGTGAGATGACTATGTGCTGCGCAGCATGAACCAAGGTGGTGTAGGAGCGGCTGTGGCAGCAGCACCACCCGTTGTGGCTGACCCTGTGCCTCCTGTGCTGGCTCCCGCTGCACCAGTGGCACCCAACAATGTGGCTCCGGTGCCCCGACCCGTGCAGGACAACCGGGGGCTTCGTATGAATGCGCAAGGCGGACCCTTGCTCGACGAGGTACATACCCTTACACTGTGCTTAGTTTGCCCAGGGAGTCGGTTGATACTGGAAAATCTGTTGTGGGGAGTAGACGTAATGCTTTGTTTCTTCCTCACACTACGTCTATCTTCATCTCTCTTCCCAAAGGAATTGTTACGATTGCTGACTCGTTATTAATGCTCTAGCATAAGTACCCACGTGACAGGGAAAAGCTGATGGCGTTTGTCGGGGGACAAAACAGTGGAGACGGGAGTAGAGTAGCGAAGGACAAAGGCAAGAGGGAGGTGATGTCAGGGGGCGGAAGCCAATGTGGATGCTGGGGCGAGTCTGAACTTGCAAATGTGCGGAGCACGTATGCCTTGGTTTGTGCTACAAAATGGAGCGTGAGCCAAGTACTAGCGCTGGTCCAATTAGGCGGCAAAAAATTAAACAGATCTATTGGTGCATTTTCAGGAAATGCATTAGTATGACCCTTGAGTATGACCTAAAGGCAGCAAAAAATAGAGGGAGCGAAGGTGAAAGCCAAAGGAGAAAAGCGAAGAAGTCAGCATTAGTGTTTCGTAAAGGGGGACATGTGTGGCGTTTCCCAAGGGTTATGCTCACACATTCCCCAAGGATCCAGCAATGGATCTTCCTTTAATTTGTTTCTTCCAACTCAGCCTTACGTGTCGAATTCAGAGGGGGGGTCTGGATGTCCTGATCCCCCTCTTGATCTATGCATGTGTAAAAGTTCAGGGAAGGAGGGGGATTTAAAAATATTACATGCTGACCCCCTCCCCGTTTTTTTTAAATACCTGCGTCCACCCCTGGGTGGTCAAGTCATTTCATGAGCTGATGCCCACCAACTGTTGGGTCACTTTATTTTACTTCCTCTTTATGACAAAACTCTTTTTTTTTTTTTAAGTATAAGCTACCATACTTACATAGTTCCAGACTTCTCTTTCTCTCTCCTTCTCTTATCTGTTGGTAGAACAAATGTCTGAAGAGTCCGCGCTGGCGTGATACTCGTCTTGCGTGGCATAAACAGTGGTGCAACTATGTGCGGTTTATGCTATGCCTGAGCAGTATCATGCAAGCCAGCGCTATTCAGATCTTTGCTTAAAGGCGGTTAGCTCTGCCAGCAGTTAAGGAGCAGGGGCTGTGTGCGGTCAACGGAATATTCTAGCAGACGACGCTCGCGCCGGAAAGAGCTTTGTGCGCACGTGCCTAATCTCTCCCGTGTCACCGCACCCCACCTCGGCACGGCGCTGGCCGGCCCGGCAGTCAGTGCTCGCTTGATATTATTAAAAACTTGGGCCACTGTACATAGTCTCACCCGGGTCAAATTCTTGGACATATAATGAACAAAACCACTTGATTAATTTTACATGTACTATTGAATGTACGAAGTTGCTTAAAGGGCCCATGAAACGAATTTTGGGCTATAGTCGGTTACAAGTCAAGAAGGTAGGAGAAGCTCCTCCCACAAGCGTGATGTGCCCGTTTCAAATCTCTCCGCAGTCGAAAGAAGAGTTCGCTGGAAACGCTCCTTGTTCCGCTTCAATGGATTCCCACTTGTCTCCGATCCCACTTTTTAAGAAAGCGACCTTTGTATTCATCGGGGAGGGAACCGAGCTTCTGAAAGCAGCCTTTGTATCCATCGGGGGGGGGAAGCTAATCCCCGAAAGTCGTATTTGTTTCCGTCGGTGGGGGAGAACTCTAATCTCCCTCTCCTGGCTTCCACAATGATAAGTCGAAGTCGAAAGATAAAGCAAATATGTACAGAAAGGCGAGACCCTCCTCGCGCGTTGGCCGCGACGTCACGGAAACGATGGGACGCTATTGGATGCGGAGGTGGCGGAGGGATATAGGATTCCCTTTGAGGGGCATTTGCCGCTACCTTCTTAACCTGTAACCGACTATAGAATAAATCAATTTACATTGGGATTTTACTAATAGTAGCACATCGTTCAGTGGGTTAAAAGAAAAAAAGGTAAAAAGTCAAAAACCTTTCTTTCGGTACAAAAATTTGAAAACACAGCGGACTATTTCATACCTCCTTCCCTTCGTAAGCTCTCTGCCTTTTCACTGTGATACATCCGCGGACCTCGCAGCGCGTCACCGGGCCCAAACGAACGTTACAAGACACCGGAGCTCACTTAATCCCTTCACCCCTAAGCTGACATTGTGGTGAAAGCTACGCGCTTGCCGGGCCAATCAGCCACCCCCCCTTTCATCACCTGACTTCATTCTCTGTGCGTGGGTATGCGCGAGAGAGCGTGATCACGTGGCAAAAGTGTGGCTGGCTCAAGGAGCACGTAGCTTCCAGAGCACTGTCAGCTTTGGGGTGACCGGGGTGGGGAAAGAAACTTTTGTCTGAATTTTGAGCGACGGGCTAATCTTCTAGGGGGACAATGGCTGTGTCCGGATTACACAAACGAGACTCCAAGCAAGAGGGGACTCCCACTTTTCGTCTTCTTGAACTGCTTGGTAGAATGCGCGATTTATGAGTTGAGGAAAGCTAAACAGGAAAAAGTTGGAAAAACATTTCATGACTCCTTTAACCCCTTAAGTGTCAAATTTCTTTTTCAAAAAGTAACCTAAAAGGGCCAGATTTTTTTTATTTTGAATTGTAACTCCTCTAGTATTACACATAAAATTTGAAAAGTTTATTACGCAAAAATCAGCGGAGGCGAAAAAAATATTTGCCAACTAATACGAGTGCTGCCATCTATGATCAGCACCGCTAAACTACTCGGACGAGCCGAGGAGCCGAGCTCGTCCGTTGAATTGAGGGCAACCGAAAAAACCACTGGACGAGCTGAGATCGTCCTTGGCATTTTTAGCCAGAAAGTGGCCGACGAGCTCAGGTCGTCCAAGGCACTTAAGGGGCTTAAGGGCAACTCCGCTTCATTTTTAGTTTGTGCAAAAACAATGCAGTCCTCTTCAGTATCACTTAGGAAGGCCACACGCCAAATATTACGACGTAGTTCTGTCTAAATGTTTCTTAAACGGTCCGGCAAACTTTGTAACTCGCCAAGTTGCTGAAATCGGCTGACTCAAGCGGGTGAATTGAGGCGCAACCAACAGCGCAGTCAAAGCTACGGCGTGGGCGAAGCCAACTTTGAGCTAAACGTGATCACCATTGCCCCCTTTTGGTTGTTTTTACTTCTCCGGACAAGCATAGCAGGTGACGTCAGCAATGTCTCCTCACGGCGTTCAGCGGTGTCCATGTGATTGGTATAACGCGCTTGCGCAGCACGCGTTTTGGGAGCCGTTTGGCTGCCCCGCCGTGGCCCCGCCGTTACCGCTGTCTTCCGTTTCACAACCGGCATCTCCGTCTCACCGTCTGTGATTATTGTTTCTCGGAGTTTCATCCACAGTTCGGACACTACATGCGCAGACTAATGCCGCAGTTGTGCAGACGTCGTCGAATGTCGTAGACACCAAAACTTGGTGAAGAGCGCGGTGGAGATGACACTTGCGCCTGGTACGCGCCCGCCCCAATCCCGCCCGCCGTTGCGTAGAGGATCACGGGACATCTCATATCACGTGATAGCCATGTTCTTGGCGGCCCGAGGCCAATGTCCGGACGGAGTCGAAATTTCGGTTTCGATTTCCGCTCGTGTTAAAAATTAGATTTAAAAATATACATCACATTTTTTTGCGATGCAAATGACTTAGTGTCTTTTAAAGTGCTTTTTAATGCGAAATCACTCATCATCCCGAAATCTTTTAATTGAGTGCAGTTGCCCTTTAATGCAAACCATTTTGTCTTTTGATAAACTCATAGTACATTTGCTGAATCGATCCAGCCTTAATGCTAGTTCACTGCACACTCGGCTGGTATTTGCTCTCAATGGGAAAGAATCGTCAGGCAGCAAGCAGCCAGAGAACTGAGCGGGATCTTACATTTTGTAGGAGGATGACGATGCAGCACATCGTGACTGGCTAGACCGTATCTACACCTTGAGCAGGGCCACCATCCTGCTGGGCATAGTCTACTTCTACTCTTCCTTCGGAAGGTTCCTGGTGGTCACTGGAGTTGCTGTGCTTGTGTACCTGTAAGTGCCTCTTCTAGTTGGGCTATGCTTGGCTAGCCCACGGAAATTTTATAGCAGGACCACGTGGGATGGGACAATTTTATGCAAAAATGTAACATATTTACACACTAGGTATAAGCTAAGTCTCCACATCCACTTTCCTTCAGAGCACGCAGATAGCCAATCATTGCAATCGACTGTAGTCCAGCAATTCAGGGACAGAGATAATGTCCTCGTGTAAAAATGCTTTCTATATGAATCGCATCTTCATGGGTAGTAGTTTTCTTGCCATCATTCTTTGCTGTGTTTCTTACATTGAGCGTGGCATTGGGTTTATGTGTGTTTGTGTGTTTCTTACATTGAGCGTGACATTGGCTTTATGTGTGCTCTGGAGGAAAGTAGATGCATCACAAAACAGCCTGTCATTTACTCAAGTGCATATTGGGTATAGAAAGGTGTCTTCCCAGGTCTCAGTAGTCTCTGGCAAAGAGGTGGTAATAGTAAGCAAGAGTTCCAACCTTGTGCTCTTTTGCCATTTACTTTGAAGAACACAAAACAAGGACTCCATGACATAGGTTTGTGTTTCCTTCCCTGTTTATTTTTTCTTAGTTTGATATAGAGAGTCCTGATTCATACTTCCACTTATGCAAGCGTAATTCAATTCTTTTTTAATTTTTGTTTGGTCGAGGCGTGCAATGTCTGCCCATTTCCAGAATTTAAAGGAGGACTATTTTGCGACAATTGTAGTTGACTGGGACTCTAGGTTCTTGAAAGTGTGTAAGTTGCAAGATATGTTGTGCTTGTGTGACGGTAGGTCCGTGTGGCTCTCTGCAGGTACCAGGGCGGTTGGTTTGCAGCCCAGAGGCAGCAGCAGCAACGCGAGGAAGACCCGAATCGTGCGAGGGAGGCAGCCAACAATGACGGTCAGAACCCTCCCCCTGCTGAACCCCAGCCTGCCGCACAGCCAGAGCCCCAGGCAGCTCCAGAAAGGCCGCAGGTAAGCTAAGCTGTTTTAAGTCATAGTTTGCAGTCTGTGTTCCTCTGCCCTTTGGCCTGTATTCTTCTCATCTATAGTAGCAGTACATGTTAGCAGGAGCAGGGCTGTTATAGTACATTTCATTTTTACTATGGATGCAAGTTCTGAAGAAAAAAAAATGTATCTCTTATAATGAGTCATTTTTCCCAACTGACCTGGAATTGGTGTTGAAAGTGATTTCATTTTGAGGCTTTCATATCATCCACTGTTTTCAAACGAGAAAGTTGCATGTATTTTTTTATGTTTTCCAATCTTATAATGAGGGGATGTAGAGAGAAGAAAGTAGCGCATTTCGGGGGTAGCTTCACCGAAGGATGAGAAAAGGAGAGTGACTGTGGTGCTCTAAATTCAAATTTGAATGCTACGTGGATTGTGAATCTTCCTTCAAAATTCTGAGCTATATGTCTATTTGGAATTCTTGTTTTTTATTCTACAGCCCACATTCATTCTTTTTATCAGCCGGATTAATTTACTATTGTATAAAAGATAATTACGGTTTCCCTGGGAGCTTCTTTCTGAGTCCTAAAATTATGTCACGATAGGTAACCAATTTGGAGAGCAAGTCGTCCGCTTCTTGCGCAGGGATTGCAGTGATGTCAGAACGACGCCGACTTCTGATTGACTTTGATTGGAAGGATAGTGGGTAGACCTCTATGCTAGATGCCTTATATTTTTACCCACTATTTTTTTTTTTTTTCAATCAGGCGATAAGAGTTTGGCATTCTGACATCATCGCAACCCCTGTGCAAAAAGCAGATGAACCTGTGCTCCACATAGGGAATTTTGGTTGTCTACACAAGATGGCGATGTAGACCGGACTTGATGGCCAAAGACAGAGCGTCAGAAATCACTCCAACAGCGGCGCCATAGTGACATCATGCATGCGAGTCAATGGATGATGTCTGACTTCTGATATTATGCTCAGATACTTGTAAAATGACTGACCTCATTGAGATCTAGTGTCACCTATTACACCACGATCGGCTTTTAGGTTTCGAGCCGTACGCCGACACCGTATGTTGTTTTTGCTACCGTATGTCGTGCTACAGAGGAGAGCTTGAGGGAATTGTTTGAAACTTCGATCGGTAAAGCCGCGAACCGATACAGTCGTTAAATGACGAGCCGCGAATTGGTTCTTGCTTTGACCAGAAAATTGGTGATCCGTTCGCAGAAAAAAAGGACGAGAAGGCTGGAAATATAAGTGAAATGAATCGCCTTTGTTACTTGAGTAGTGGCACATCAAGTTACTGCTGAGGAAGATGGTGGTAAAGGAAAATTAATGGAAAACTCACGACCATAAAGCCAGTTGTTGGGAACTAGCACGTCCTACAGCTACACACGCAAAAATAAGCAGCCCAAAACGTATGTGCTGATAGCCGAGAGGTCACGTGCATGCTTCCATTCTTGCTACTGACTTCGCAAAGTTCTAGGTTCAAATCCTCTTGGAATTATACTTATTTGTTTGCTTAACTTCATCTTTTTTTATTATTCGTGTCCACAACAAATGCAAGCCGAAACTGTACCCCGGTAAGTGATGTGGCGTCTGACTAAGACAAGAACGCTAATAAATAACTCAATGTTTTTATCACTCCCAATTTATTATTTGAAGATTAGATACATTTGAATATCTGTTCAACGTTTTTCTATCGCTACCATGACGTTTTGCCGCTAATGCTGCCATAAGGTGTCACATGGTCGTTACAGACTGTAAAAAAAACTAAGCATAAATGACAGAATTCATGAACATGCGGCATCTGTGAAGGGCACAGCAGTAGGCCATTTACCAGTTCATTGTAAGACATGCAAATGCAGTTCAGCATTCAGCAACATCACCATTCTTGGAACAAACAAGAATCCTTTTTCATGTGAGATGCCCAGGGCACTGGCCATCGAAGAGCACACGGAGGAATGTTTTAGTACCTCATTCCTTACAATCCACACCAAAGAAAAACTGTATTTGAGGTATGCCACACCCAGATAACTGGTAGGAGGAAGTTTAGCGGGTAACAGTAAATTTAATGATTTCTTTGTCTTATTATTTAAAGCTAAGAGTTACTTTGTATGAACAGACTCTGAAGAAGACGATTACACATACGAAGAAGTACTAAAGCAAAGTTGTTTGTTGGCTGTTTTGTCTTGTCTAGTCCTTTCTACACCTGTTTCTGTAAGTTCAAGCTGACCCATCACCCATACATACCCAGTAGTTCAATTAAAACCTGTAACAAAAGACATGATTTTTATACACGGTTTATAAAATGCAGAGGCAATATTTTGCTGTAATACTTAGGAATCAGTGTCTTTGTTGTTTTAATGAATATAAGAAAGTTTAAATCCGGCAGATTCTTTTTTTTTTTTTTTTCTGACCCCCTTAAATTTGGAAGTCACTGTAGTCACCCAGTTTAGGGCTGAATCTCAACTCTAATATTCTCGTTGAAAGATTGGCATTCTCCACCATATTTGCAAGTGGCAAATGCATTTCAGTAACTATGCAGATGCCCAGATCAGCAATTTACGTTAGAAGTATGCAGTTCTGGTGAAGTGATGTTTTACAGCAATAGCTGTTATGGGCTTTTCCCACCACTGGAAATTATGTCCATTCTCATTGTAGTTGTGCTAGTTGTTGATGTTGTAATTGGCGTAATAGGGCATATGGTGTCCGTCGTAATATTGTCAGCTGCTTGAAAAAGATCACTCGCCGCTCTCAAGAATCGAACCTGGGTCCGTTGCAATCGAACCTGGGTCCATTGCATGCGAAGCAAGCGTATTACCACAGATCTATGCCACAGCATTGGCAATCCACTTTATTATACGGTTTTTGTGCAACAAACGTGAGTACGAGTCTCGAGTAGTGCCTGCTAGATGGCAACAGCTGCTGTGACGTTGCAATAAAAAATTCTTCGTCATTCTTAATAAATTCCAAATTTAATCGGAGTTCA
Source organism: Ixodes scapularis (assembly GCF_016920785.2). Taxonomy (NCBI): domain Eukaryota; kingdom Metazoa; phylum Arthropoda; class Arachnida; order Ixodida; family Ixodidae; genus Ixodes; species Ixodes scapularis. Next base: position 5,453,831 of record NW_024609884.1, on the reverse strand, counting down.
TTGTTCAAATGAAAAACTTCGGCTAGGTGGCGCGAGCCACCGCCCGATTCAAAGGGTTCAGCCGTATCCCTCCATTCAATACCACCTAGAAGAAGGGCCTGCACATTAGCTCATTGTTAGTGGATCCATGAGCAGCCCCAGGCTGCAAACACGCTGAAATTCGAATGTACGGCGCAGAACAGCAGACACGGGTGTCTTCGTGTTGCCACGTGATAACGTCTTGCTTGTTGTGAGACGCTGAAAGATACGCTGGTGGTGACGCTGACGCGTCTCGCTCTGCGTCGCATGCTCTTGAGATCGAAGCTGATTGAACGAACGACTTCGCCGTGACTACTGTAAAGTAACACAGGACTGCTTTTTTTAAATTTTTTTTTATTTCGACCTTTGGTAGGTGATTGCCACCGAATGGCACTTGCCTTTAAAAAACGTACAGTAGAGCCGCATATTGCTACAGGTTGTAATACGTTTACGGGGCTCTGCGCAGAGGGAGGCCAACGAGCACCAGCTCGAGGAGATGATGGACGGGGACCTGAACGAAAATGCGGCTGTGCCGGCACACGAGGACCGAGTGTCGCCCATTGCGATGGTGTGGACAGCGGTGACTACGTTCTTCACCTCGCTCATTCCTGAGCAGCCACCTCCGGTCAACATTAACTGAACGGGCGTCTAACCTTTTGACTACGGCAGAAGTCCAAGCACCCCCTCCGAAAGCAAAAAAGAAAAATGTAATTAAGCAGCAAGTTGTCAAAACGATCGAAGCACTCGCCTTGAATTCTAGCCTTGTGAACATAGACACTTCTAGGATTCCGAGAGTAGTAATGCTTTCAGGTAAGCCTTCGGAAGGCACGCCGCCGGTCGGCAGCTCGGAGAGCGGCATAGCTCAGACGGGGCTTTGCTGAGCCTGTTCAACATATCACGAATGTCGTGCTGACGAAACGACATGTTTGCTTTGTGAACGAATCTTTCGTAAATGCCTTTTTTGAGAGTACTAGGTTCTGCCTGAAATGGTCATGCTGTTGCAGATCTATCAGTGAGCAGTTGTGTCTGCCCCTGCTAGAAAAGCATCCATTTGGCTTATATGTTTTTTCTGGAACACCAAAGACGTGGCAGCTGCTGAACATAAAATTCTTCTCGGTTCTTGTCTCCAAGAGACACCTGTAGTGTGGGGGCTTGCGACCCATTGACAAGTATACCATTTAGGGCATTGTAAAATAAAGACTTGTACATAGCAGAAACACCGTGGAGAGACTGGAAGTCTGAAGTGCCCCGTTGAGGAGAAGGTCGTCTACATTTTTCTGTTGACGTAACTTCAGGTAATGAAGTCTCACTTTCATGGCATTATTTTTGTAACGAGGTGAGACTATTTCCTATGGTTCTGCTGCATGGCATTTTTATTTGTTTGGTGGCAAATGGAAGAATGAAGCCCAATGATCTATCCTATCTTGCAAGAGCAACATGCTAAGTTGCACCCAGCATTGTTTGCTTTCTTTATTTTTAAATACCTAAGGGACTGTTTTGTGTAACGCATTGTGCCATTGTGTTAGAAAATCTAGCTTGCAAAGCTTGTGTGATATTGTATATTTGTCCCACCTCGATTAAGGGGTTCCACCGTGGCAAGTTGTACAAAAGTCGTCTTTCAAGGTTTTTCGCAGCCGAGGCATTGTTTTTTTCTTGCGTTTGAAGATGACCACTTAATTTCAAATTTGTGCACTTTGGCAATGTTGTGGAAATGTTTTCTAGTCTGTAAGAAACTTAGCGTACAATAGTGTATGCTGCAAGGAGGGGTCCATGGCATTTCATGTGTGGCTGCTGTTAATCTGGTCACCCTTCCTTTTTATGCAATACAGAAATTCCAAAGTACTAGCACTTTTCAGACTACTTGATTGGTTGGCCAAGTGGTTCTGCGGCACTGCTGTTAACTGCACACTACCCAAAGACATCGGTTTTCTTCTGTACATACTCCTAGTCCTTTTTTGTTGCTTTTCTATAGTGTAATAAAGAACTATACATTATGTTACTGTTACTCGTGGTCCTTCTTTTTCTCTTTGTCATTTCCATTGAAGTACAGACGTCTAAAAGGAAACTAAATTGTTTTAGTTGTTTTATCAAGCAAGTTGGTCAGTTCTAATTTTAAATATTTGCATTCTGAATTTTCAATCGAATAAGTAGAAAATAAATGAAGGTTGTGGAGAGAGGTTTACCATTGTTTAATTTTGGAAGAGATGTTAAAAAGTGGAAATGCTCTAAAACCAAGAAAAAAAAAAAAAAGATTACCACATCTCCACGTGGTGAATGATGTTGATTGGGGCGAAGCTCTGGTGGTACTTGTCTGCGTAGACGCTGAGCCACTCATGCCGAGCCTTCCGTTCGTTTTCATCCATGTCAGAAAGAGGATGTGTGGTATGGAATGTTGACCGCAGCGCCCTCTCGTCTATAAACGTTGAGCCAATGCATGCAAAGTTTAGCGCAATTATACACGCATTTGACCGCAGCGCCCTCTCCTGTAGAGACGTTGAGCGGCTACATGCAACGTTTCATCCATGACACCTCTTGAGTTACTACCACATCTCAGAGCCCCCTACTCGCCCTGCACAGGTTCAAATCCTTTCGACTGCGCAAACTTTTTTTTTTTTTTATGCCTTACGTGAGCACGTGAGCTCACGAGCACGAGCACCAGCAAGATCGATGTGAGCACGGACGCTGGACGGACAAGGCTAGACCCTAAGGAGCTTCGCCCCTAAAAAAATGTATATATATATTTTTTTTTTATGACAGTATGATTGTTTTAGACGTGTCAATGTGATCCCTGCAACTTCGAGAGTAATGAAGCAGCAGTAGTTGTTTAATATAAACTTTATTTTCCGAAACCGAAACTAGGTCGTCATTGCGCGGTGCAAGCTGCCAGACTAGGCGGGAACCAAGCTAGAGTTCTGCACGGGTTCAGGTCAACCCCATAAATTCGAAAGCCCGGGTTACGCGTGCTAGCCGGCCGACTAGCTTGTGTAGTTCTCGGGCCCGGGTCAGTGTTGTCGAATCGTGGGAAATTTCCCATATTGTGGGAAAAAGCATGACAGCCAGGGGAAAAGGGAACCCAGAATTTAAACACTTGTAAAACGTGGGAAATATTTTTTAATACGATACTAAACCAAAATTTCGTTATTTTCTTATCTACATCGAACAAGAGAAAGGACGTGGCACTATACTTCGTTTCACCTTATGCGCGAGCGAAGGCAAAGCTAGAGGCGCGAGCACGAAAGCTCCGTGCGTTCAGGCTTTGCTCGAGCGCGCGAGCCGGGGAGAAACGCAAAAAAGCGCTGGTCTCGCGCTTCTAGCTTTGGCTTCGCTCGCAGATAAAGTGAAACGAAGTATAGCTACCGAAGCAGTTTGCTGTTTTGAAGAGCCAGCCTAAAGCGCGAAACACATGTACGACGAAACCTTCCGATCCGACGTGCGGACTGCCGGAATGACCTTGGGGGGAGAGGGTTTTCGTAGCATCGGAGAGCGTTGAAAACCCTCGCCTCCGACCGTCGTATTGCGCGGTCGGACGTCGGATCGGACGGTTTCGTCGTACATGTGTTTCGCTCTTTAATTCATCACGACTTACATCATGTGCGTGCTGCAAGCCTGCCGGTGCAGTACTGCCGGTTCGCGCGCTTTTCTCACCGCTAGCTACGCACATTAGTCCTCTGTCAGTGCGATAGATCATGGATTGCACAGTGGGTGGGGTCCCTTTCACATCACGATTTTAGTTTAGTTTAGTTAATGGCCCGCTTGCCTTTATGCAGTTCCCCTGGTTCATTCAACCAATGTATAGTGTGGAAAAGAAGGAGAGGGGAGACCACTTTGCCGTATGCCAACTACATTTCGTAATTTATGCAATGCAAACTTCTACAAAACAAAAACATGGGGAGGTGTTGGTGCATTTAAATATACTTGGCGTCATGCGTATCTTAAAAACGACTTCTGTCGCTAAAATGGTGTTGTGGGGAAAAAAAGGGGGAATTTTCGCCGCTTGGCGAGGGAAAGACCGAAGTGGCAGTGCGGCAACACTGGCCCGGGTGGGTCCCGGGCCAGAATGAAACAGCTGCAGTTTTTCCTGAGGAGATCCACTGCGCCGACACTTCTTCGTATTCGCACACCTCGGCCTCTCGCCAGGCCGAGACGTGTTTCTTCTCAGTCGGGCATGGTTCGAGCCCGGTAGGCATCCCATCGGACCGTGCCTCAAAAGTATTAGCCCGTATAGGGTGTCTTCACGTGATGTCAATCCGCCATTTTGTTGCTAGAGTGAGTGAGGAATGTCTAAGAAAGAAAAGTAGCGTGATGAACTTTTGTACACTACCGATCTGACAGTGTCGTATGAATCTTCGGAATACTCGCATTTCACACGCACCAGACAAAAAAAATGGTGGACTATGCCGAGCTCAAATCTCCAAGTCGCGGAGATCCCAGCCCCAGGTGATGAATATAATTGTTTTACTTCTAATTTGTTTTTTTGTTTTTAGCTGTTTGGTAATGGCACATATGTCACCAGATTAGCGACGTCGTTCGCTCGCCGTGGCCAACATTGTGAGACATTCCGCTCCCCACGTGTGATGGTGCAAATGCATACCATCAATCCTATGACCATGAGCGTTTGTAAAGGTGGTTTAGCCTCGATGCGTCGGTGTACACGGGAAAGGTAACTTTACAGGGACTAATACTGTGGTCAATAAGAAACGTTCCTGGGGAATGAAAAGTATTTATGGAAATAGTGAAATTTTTGTACGTGCTGAGTCTTACGCAATTGCAGCCCTCGGAAACATTACGTTTCTTCAATGTAGTGGCCAGAAATTCTAGATTTTCCAGAAGTGGTTAACAAGAATTAATGCAAGCAAATATGTCGGGCCTGGGAATAAGAAAGTATACGTTCCTAAGTTCGTGATTATAGTCGCTGACAGAGTGAGAACGGCCCATCTTTCGAACGCCCGCGGCCTCCAGCACGCGCTCCGTGCCTTGATTGCGCGCTTGAGAGGTGCGCGAGACCGTTGTCGACGGTAGAAGGCTCACGCCGGCGTCGGGACTAGAGTAGCAGAGTTGCGCGTTCATCCTCGGCGGGTGGCCGTAGCGCCGGCTTTCCTGCACGGCCCTGGATTCTTTGCTCGTCACGTGACTGAATTTGGCGAATAGTGGCGCCGGGCGCGCGGCCGCGCATGGAAAGCAGGGGAACGAAGCAAAAGCAGGGGAACATGATCCGGGGCGCGGCAACGTCGGCGAAGTGACCGTATTGGTGGCTTTCCTGCACGGCGAAGGATTCTTTCCTCCTCACGTGATCGATCTCGGCAAATAGCGGCGCAACGGCACGTGGAAAACTGACGCACCGTCGCCTCAAGATCCTCGAGATCGAACCGTGTCGCTACCGTGCAGCCGAAATTGGTAACATACGAAAGCGGGGATACTGCCGTGCGTTGTCTGCTACGGGCGCACGTTCCGAAGCACGGATCTCGACGACGCAAGCCCGCTTCCGGCTGAGCTGGACCCTCCCTATTAAATGCTTGTTGTTTTTTGCTGTTGCTCTTCTTAGGCCCGCTTCAGACAGGGCAATTTCGCCCAGCAACTTGACGTCGCAACTCCAGCAACACGGGCCGCCCGCGTTCACACGCAGCAACCGAATTGCACCGACTTGCCATCATCATCATTAAATTTGATTCTTTTACTATTTAGACGTCCAGCTACGCGGTAAAAACGCGTTCTTATATCTTTGAACGGCGTTGAGAATACTAACTCATTTTTCTGAAACTGTTTATTTCCGAAAACGACCCATTCTAAACCAGAACTAAGTTTTTAGCTGTCATCATCACCACCACAGGGGTGTCACGTGAAAATATCGCGTCTCTGATTGGCTGCAGCCGCTTCAACCGTCTTCGAGTTGCTCGCTTGTTCGAGCCGGACCCGATCTCAGCAATTCGCGTCGATCTAGGGAAAGTTAGGGAACAACCCGCCAGCAACCTCAAAATTGCTGGAAAAGTTGCCCTGTCTGAAGCGGGCCTTACTAAAGGTTTTGTTGGATCGTTTCACACGCGTGGAACTTCAGCAAAGCGATCAATATTAAGTCGGATGCTTCCATAATCTTAGTACAGTGGTTTGTAGAACCGCTGGTCCTGCATATTTTAATGCGAAAGCATTAACTGTCCCACGGAGCGAAGCCGGCGTTATATGATCGTCTGTAGCAGCGAAAAACGGCACCTAATACCCATTGGCTGAGCGAAACGGTACCTAAATTCCCATTTTGGCAGGGCGAAACGGCACGTAAATTCCCATTGGCTGAACGAAACGACACGTAAATTCCCATTGGCTGAGCAAAACGCACATAAACTCCGATTGGCCGCAAAGCGAACGCGCCTGGAAACAAAAATAAAACAGAAAAGCACAGCAACGCACATCATCATGGAAGCCGTGGAGGTCAAAGCGGTCGCGCCCCAGAAATAAAACACAAAGAAAAACACCACAACGCAGATGCAGCGTCACGGAAGCCGTGGAGCCGGCGGGGGTGCCGCGCCTGCGCAGTGGGGGAGCGTGACTTCACCGCCGGAGCGCCGCATGAAAAAGGAAGACGTGGCGCGCTACTTGAGGAATCCGCTGCGTGTAGGAATGCTGTCGCTCCATCCATAGCTTCCATAAAACATTGAACGTTGATTGGAGCTGGGGGTTGATTAAAAATTAACCCGACTGATCTCCACCCTTTAATAGGTTAATGAATTTATAAATCCGTTAGTTTATTTTTCTCCAGTCTCATTGCACAAAAGACGTTAAAACTACACTTTTTTTAAACTATGTTTACTATGTCATAAATGACATATTCCAGTCCCATTTCAATCCACGTTGTGACGCCTACAGAAATATGAACAGGGAAGCCTTTTAAAGTGAAATCATTTTTAGTTAATATTTAAACAGCATAATAACCCTCGATGACAATAACAAGCAGGCATTTTTTTACGTTTTTTTCGGACTTTTTGTTTCAACACAAACCTCCAAAAAACGGCAAAAAAAAAAAAATCGCCATTAAAGCGTCACTTGAGTAATCTGAAGGTGATTCGATGAACTGCCCAGTCCCGATATGCGTTAGGTTAGGGCGGAGGGTTATCGGAAACTCTCGCGAGAGTCGCTAGCCCTCATCAGTAAAAGAGTGTCGCTGCGGCCGATGCTGGTGTGTCGTGGTGCGAGTCGTTTGTTGCAGTTGCAGAGTCTCTACGTTTGTATAGAAGATGATGATGATAGTGCGACAGTAGCGCCACCTCTTGGTTGATCTCGAGGCCAATACAGGAACTCTAGTCGGGACAACTGAAGCTCATCCCTGGCGTTCTCAGCTTGTCAGTGACGATAGCATTAAATAAAGGCTTGTTCTCACATCGAAGACAGGCGCCGAAAAAACACACGGACAAGAAGAAATGTAAACACGTCTCTTCTTGTCCTTGTGTTTATTCGGCGCCTGTCTTCGATCTTGAACCAACTGGCCCAAATTGCCATAATAATGTTCACACAGTTGCGTCGACTGCGTTGCGTCGTGCAGCACAGCGCCTTCCCATTGGCTCTTCGCAAGGGTAGCCATGACAACAGCTCGACACAAGCAGTCTTAACAATACGCAAGTGGTCGCAGCCGCACTCGAACGCACTTGTGAGGACGATGGTTTTCACGCCTTTTCCTTGTGCAGAGGAAATCAAAGGGGACGCGGAATACTTTTGTTCATTAAAAATAGCTGGCTCTCCGAGCAGGTTGCAGCCTCCCTTAGTCATGCTGAGGTTTTGGCTGTTACAGTTTTCAAAAAATGCAGCGTCACTTGTAATTTGCGCTATTTATAGATCCCCGAGCTCAAATCTTCCTTTATTCTACGACGAGTTGGAATATTTTCTGAACGGATTTAACAATAACAGTCAGCTGGTTTTTAGCTGCCAAATCTCAACATCGATGTTATGAACGTATCTAAATATGGTGTTGCAGTATATCTTAATCTGTTGTCGGGCTTTGTACTAGAAAACGTCATTGGGAATTTCACTCGGGAAGAGACTTTGGGAACTCGAATTACAATCACGTGCATTGATCACACAGTTGTTAGACTCAATGAACTCAACTTTGCCTCAGGAGTAATTAAACAAAAAGTAGCAGACCACTGTTTTGTATCTCTCATTGTGTTTGGTGGTGCCCTAAACGAGGAGCGGGTTGATCATTATGTTGCAATTTTTGATAACAAAAAAGATAGATAAATTATTTAATGATTACGACTGGAGCATTTTGGTATCATTGTATCACAGCACTGCCTATAAAAAAAATGGTGGAAAAATTCGGAAGTGTATATAACAAGTGCATGAAAATAATTCGGTTGAAGTAAAGTTAACGCGAAAAAGTGTGGGTTACCGCTGAAATAATGACGTGTCATGAAAAAGACACACTCTGGAATTGATGTAAAGCCAATTTTCAAAGATAGCGCACTTAAAAAAGAGTCTAGATGCTACACATAAGAAAATTACCGCCAAAATAAGACTTACAAAAAAAAAAAAAGACGTTTGTTTTGAACGTCGCAGTAGAAACCCCAGAAAAACATGGAATATTATACATGAACTAGTTAGTAAGAAAGGGAAAGAAAATATTGACCAATCAATCAAAGGGTCGTTTGGAGACCGGGATGTACAATCTTTATGCGAGAGGCTCAATGAAATATTGTTCCAAATGTCACAGATCTCCAAGTGACGGGGTTTAGTTACAGAAATATTTCCACCGGTCCTGCGGGGGGTTGCACCAACTCAGCTTATCTGCCGAAGATGACGGAAGCAGATCTAAGTCTGATTATAACTAATATGTCCGCGGCCAAGGCCCCTGGGAATGACGGTATTCGTTTGAGATACATCTTGGCTAACTTGAACAAAATTAAATACGCGCTGCTGAAAATAATTAACTCATCTCTTTCAACGGGTAGAATCCCTAGCGGCCTAAAAGTTGCAGTTCTAATGCATATATCTTTAAAAAAGGAAGTAAAAATGACATGTTGAATTACAGACCCATTTCTATTTTTTTCCGTGCATGGTATCTCAATCCTGAAAAACTTTGTCTTAAAAACAATGACGTCTTTTTGTGAGAAGTATTCTTTACTTTGTTGGTTCCCAGTACAGCTTTCGCCAAAAAACAGGCACGTGCACAATCATTACTCGAAGACCTGCCCGATCACATCCACGAAAATATTGATCGTAACAACTTTGCGCTAACTTTTTTTCTAGTCCTTAAAAAGGCATTTGAAACAATTGACCACGGGTTGTTTGTACATAAATTAGAGCACTTGGGTTTCAGAGACCCATTCCATGACTTCCTGACTGACTACCTTTCAGGGTGTCAACAGCTAGTAAAGATTGGTGACGCTAAGAGTAAGTTAGTGACACTTAAGTATACGGTGTTCTCTAGGGATCTATTTTGGGTGAAGCTTCACTTTTCCTCGCGAGTATTTCAGTACGCCAACGATACCGCTTTGGTTTTATATGGAAATGACGAATTCGAAGCTACATCATCTTCTCAAGATGACATATTCTACCTAATGGCGTGGTTCACGTATCAACCAAATTTGTGTAAACGTCAATAAAACGAAAGTGACGTGCTTTCATAACCCGCACAAAATTATAAAATGTTCGTCCCCCTTAGTCCTTCTTTTATCCACTTGTAAAAACTGCAGCTACGCACCACTAGACTAGTGCGTGTCATCTACAAGGTATCTGGGCGTGCTTTTCGACGAACATCTGTTATGGGAAGCGCATGTGGATACCTATCTATAGACGCCTACGAACGGTATCTACTTATACATACCGCCTTCGTTTTCGGACCGAGACGCGTACTACAGGGTGAAACAAGGAGACGGCAGGCTCTTTAAATCGACCGAAAAATTCGGTTTCTTAACCTATCACGCTACGACTTTGTGCAGCGTTGCCCACAGATGGTGCATTTGTTTTGTAAAATTTGCAAAGAGCGAACTTACCTGAGGAAAAAGTAAAGAAAGAAAAAGGCTTAGCGCCTATGGAAACGCAGCGACGCCACCGGTCTGCAAACAACACGGCGCTGTTTCGCACGGGAGACAAGAGATGGCGCAACAAACGCCGCCAACGAACGAGCATACGGCGCCGAGAGCAGGCCTTTTTAGCAGACGATCTTTTCGACTCAAAAGCGGCGTGCGTTCCGCAGGCGGCGACAGTCGCAGAAACAAAAAAGACAGGCGCGGTAACAGCAAGGAACTACAGTTCCTTGTCTTGAAAAGGGCCGGCTCTCGGCGTCGTCTGCTCCTTCGTTGGCGGCAGTTGGCGTCGCGACCGCTTGCGCCATCTCTTGTCTCCCGTGCGAAATGGCGCCGTTAAGAAACCGAATTTTCCGGTCGATTTAAAGAGCCTGGCGTCTCCTTGTTTCACCCTGTAGATACAAGACATATCAGGCACTGGGGGAGTCCATACTACGATACGGAATAACGGTTTATGGTTCCTGCTCGTATTATAAGAAAAAAGAAAAGAAAATGAGATAGTATTCTGCAAAACATAGCAAGAAACATTGCGTGCGGAACTAAATTTGGTGAACTTGAAACTGACTTAAAGACGCGGTCGCTACCGATCTTGCAATTTAACAGCTTGTACAGCTATACCCATATTGGCACACAATTACTACAAATACACGTTTAAGAAGCCACTAAAAAGATCGAGGTATACCTAAGCATTCTTTACGAGTTGTGAATGCGAAAGCATGCAAGCCGCTCTGTCCGCTCCCTTTTTCGTCTGCTGCGTACTTTTCGTCGCCGGTCAGCGCGTGTGCTTCCCCGGGCACGGTGACCTTGGACGCTCCGTGCCCAGGAGAGAAACGGCGCGCTGATGGACACGCAGCGCCACGGGGTGAGCGGTCGTGGAAACTGACGAGCGCAGCGGCCAATGGGAGCCCCGTCGACGTGCGCCAGCCAATGGAACCGAAAGATCGGGGAAACTATGTGCCGTTTTCGTGCTTCAAACTGATGACTTCAGCTCGCTCCATGAGACCAGTTAATGCTTTCGCATTAAAAATCAAAGGGTCCCGACGAAAATATAATGTTTCGTTCTGTCAAGGATTTTCACAAACTGCGGTAAAAGGGTACGGCGTTTTTATGTTCCACGTTATTATAACATGTTGCCAGATCGACTTTTGGATTTGAAGTCACTTATGATAGTTAAAAGAGAGCTGAGAGAGTGCCAAATTTGCAACCTCTAATCTCTCTCATTTTTCTTTCTTTTTTTTTTTTCGTACGTCGTTTTGTGTGTTTGCATGTTGTGATTTTTAGTTTTAAATTTACAGAGTTCGTAACTTGTTAAGTTTTGTAACATGTACGTGACTTTTTTTTAAGCATGCCGGTACGTCGTTTTGTTTTGACAGAGTGATAACATCCTATCTATTGCAACAGTGTCCCGCTCACAAGAACACACGTACTTTTGCGGGTCTGGATGATTCATGTACACGTTCATTATGCAATAAATTTATGTATGTACGTATGTTTGTCTATTTTCCGTTTGTACCTCGAGAACTTCCGAGAGAGGGCGCAAAGAATGCCCGAGAATCTCGGGGATGCTCGCGTGGATCAACTGTCAAAATATAGTTGAGCCTTTGTATGGTAAGTTTTTGTTAACCTTTTGTATGGTGAGCTTTTGTCCGGTGATCTTATGTCTAAGAGCTTTTGTGCGGTAAGGTTTTTTCTGATAACATTTTGTCGGTGAACTCTTGTTGGGTAAGCTTATGTCAAGGCCGTTTACTTCCCGGTTTTAACAAAAAAAAAACAAAAAAAAAAACATCGACAAACATTCGCCGGTGTCAAAAATAAAAAAAGTCGGTTAAAACTGAAAAATAGCGGTTTTTAGATAGTTTCGTACAAGCGGCAGTTTTTTTGTTTTTTTTTGCACCAAAAAAGTTTGGTTACTTTGCCGGTTGCTTTGACATTCAGTTTAGGCCTCCAAAAGTTTTGCCTCATACTGCCCTTTTGTAAATCGCCCGGTTGAAAGTTGCCCTCCTGCTTTGTAGGCCCTAGTTGGGTGGTTTGGAGTGTCTTTTCTATTGTCGGTGTCGAAGCGTGTCCTGGAGGGAGGGGAGTCTGGCCCACCGGGGTTCCTTCATACTTCATTTCAGCACGCAGCCAAGGCTACGAGGAAATGGGACCAATCAAGATGCGCCAAACGCGCAAGTCATTGGACCTTTTTCGTTTATGATTGGCTCAGCGAGGAAGGTGCGCTTTTGACACTGTCTGATTGGACCCATCAGCCCGTCGATAAAAGCCGTTTTCAGCGACTGCACGAGACAATTCACCGAAATGCACAGGTATTTTGGAAATAAATAAACACCGAAAAACTTCCGCCGTTTTTTGGCATAAATAAACACCGGAAAGTATGCGGCCTACTTATATCCGATGAGCTTTTGTCTATCGAGATTTTTCCGGTGAACTTTTGTCCGCTGAGCTTGTATCCAGTAGCTTGTGCCCGGTGAGCTTATTTCCGGTGAGCTTTTGTTCGGTCAGCTTATGTCCGATGAGCTTTCGCCCGGTGAGGCTTCTGTCTGGTCAGCTTTTGTACATGAGTGTTTTTCCAGTGAGTGTTTGTCCGCCAGCTTTTATCCACGAGATTTTGTTCGGTTTTTGTCTGGTGAGCTTTTGTTCCGTGAGCTTATGTCCGGTGAGCCTTTGTGTAGTGAGCTTTTGTACAGCGCGCTTTTCTTATTATTATTAATCGTTGTTGGCTCAGGAGATCCGTGGTACCGCAGAAAGGCAACAGCCCGCGTTAAAGGCCCGCGGTGCCGCGTCTAGTGATGGTGATTCTGTGATGATTATAGGTTTTGCAAGTTGTACTTTTTTTGGTGTGCTTATGTCCCGTGAGCCATGTCTGAAGTTTTTTGTCTGGTGAGCTTTTGTCCGGTGAACTTTTGTGTAGTGAGCTTTTGTTTGCTGGGCTTATGTCCGGTGAGCTTTTACTCGGCGAGGTTTTGTCCCGTGGTCTTTTGTTCATGAGTGTTTGTCCAGTGAGCTTTTGTCTGTGAACTTATGGCCAGTGAGCTTTTCACCAATGAATTTCTGTCCGGTGAGTTTAGTGGTCAGCTTTTGTCCATGAGTTTTGGATTGGTAAGCTTTTGCCCAGTGAGCTTAAAACGGAAAAGTAAGCTTTTCCTGGTGAACTTATGTCCAGTGAGCTCTTGTTCGGTGAGGTATTGTCTTATGAGCTTTTGTCCATAAGTTTTTGTTTGATGAACTTCTGTCCCATGAGTTTTTGTCTGGTGAGCTCTTTTCCGGTGAGATTTTGACCGCTGAGCTTATGACCAGTGAGCTTCTTTCTGGTAAGATTTTGCCTGGTAAGCTTTTTCAGTGAGCTTTTGTCCGGTGAACTTTTGCTCAGTGAGCTTATGGCCAGTGAGCTTTTGTCCATGAGTATTTGTTTGGTGAGCTTTCGTCTGGAGAGCTTCTTGTCTGGTCAGCTTATAACCAGTGAGCGTTTGTCCGGTGAGTTTCTGCCCGGTAAGCTTATGACCCATGAGTTTTCGTTGATGTGCTTTTGTGCGTGAGCCTTTATCTGGTGAGCTTTCGTTCGGTGAGCTTATGTCCGGTGAGATTTTGTTCGATGAGTTCTTGTCTAGTGAGCTTTTGCCCGGGATTTCTTCAAAGCAACCGAGTTTAGCCTCATTCCAACCCTTTGCGTCGTTGCCCAATCTTGAACTGAATAATCACGTAATCAAAAGATTGCGGGGGCATCCTTTAAAAGCACCAAAAAACGTGTTACAAAAAAAAAAAATCGCCAATGGACTCTATAATTACTTTTCTTTCCATTTGGTGTTCGTGCATTGATTCGTGTATTATTTAGCCGAGCTGTTGAGGAAACGTCGAAAACGCTCAAAAGTTTTATCTTCAATCGGGGAAGGAAACGTTACAAATTCAGACAGACCAAGTGGTCAAACGCTACTTGTGACTTAACGTGTTTATAATACAAATAAATGAACTGTTTTGCATGATAACCTCCTATGAGAAAAAAAGTAGAAAATTATACAAAATTATTAAGAAGTGGCTAATCAGCTGCTGAGTGAAAACTATTTTGTTGAGAGAACTCTTTTAGATTTTTGTTTTCATGTTCGTTCCCACCTTTGTTTAAAAAGCGGCACTGCGCCAGAGACGAGAGCAATATTAGATAGTAGAAATCAGTTAAAAAAACGCTGGACCTTTCTTAATTTTTTTTTTTTTTTGTCTTCTCGAGTACCTCTAGTTAGAATTTGACAAACGCTCGGTTGGTTTTATTACCCGGACAAACCACTTTCTCCAACGATCTTGGCCACCTGCTGCTTTCTCGGAGACTTCGCTGTCCACACGGCAGCGCTCGGGGGTCGTCGACCGCAAGATTCGGAACCCGAAACCCGATAAGCAAAAAGAAGGCGCCTCTCGGCTACTAAATAGCCGCCTCTCTTCCTCAGCCCAAGTCGTCGCGGAGCGGGCCGGATCCCTCAGCGCAGATTCGTCGATTTTGGATAGCAAACCGCGCATGACTCAGCGCGTATCTGCGTCAACGCGTTTGCATTCGACAACACAACCTTTGTTCGGGACCTCATTAGCTATGCGGGATCCCGTAAGCGCGGAGTGTAAACTTCCTTCTTTCTCGTGGCATTCCCACATCCGGAACCGTCGTCTGGCATAATAAATTCACTGATCCAAGGAGAACCGCCTTTCTTGTCGGCAGTCCGTATAAAGAAAGAAATAAACAAAGGAGCCAGATAGGTGCGTGGTGCGCCGCTGGCGTTGCCACAGTCCGGGAGCAGTCGGCAGCTGGTCCGCGCTGTGCTACCTACAGCATGGCCGTCAACGTCGTTTTGGTGAGTACTCACGCCGCGCACCGACAGAGTTCTCAGAGTTCATCCGAACCAAGGGGGTGACTCATCTTTCGTGCACTTCGACCATCTTTCGTCTGGTATTTCGTTCGATTAGAGCGCCTGAGAAAGTGAAACGAACAGTTCCGCCGAATTAAAACGAGCCTACGGCTGTTGGCATTTTTGTTTCTGTACACATTTGCCGGCTTACCGCGATTGGTATCTCGTTTTCCGGGCCGAGACATAATCTGCGTTCGCGTGTCAATGGACCGCATAAATTGGTGTCCCGGCGGTACGCGGTATCGTGTGCTGTCAAAGATGGCGTCGACCTAATGGGTATTAATACGGGGGTTAACCCGTTCGGCACCCGGTGAATGGTTAAGCCGTTACAACACGACGGCGTTGTGTTTTGTTTCGTGCGAGCCAAATAAATGTGCGAGCCAGAAACGTCTAAAAACGTTCTCCTAAAAAAAATATTTAAAGACGATTGGACGCCAAGTGGTCACACTTTGAAGGTTTGTATTGCAGTGTTACGTATTTCTCATTGCGTAAAACATGGGTTGTGTGTCGTCATACTAAAACCCGAGGCGGAAGCAAAAAAACTAAGCAAAAAGACAAACACATCTCAATCGAGACGTTGTGTTTCTTCTTTTTTGTCTTCGTCTCGGGTTGAATGACAACCAGCTCGCCTACCTAGTAACGTTGTATGTGCCGCCCGAAACTATGAAATCCTTTTGCAACTTTGTCACGTGTGGTTGAGTGCTAACGGGCACTTGGGTAGCAGGAATAAATCCGTCCGCCATTTTTCTTCCTTCCAAGTTCTGCACTTGATTTTTGCTTCCCGATTGTGAAGTGTTTTGAGCCCTATTCTACAAAAAAATAACTCGATCAGATACTATAACGCCCCGCACTGCGACACGGAATGCGCATCAAAATACGCAAGTTATTGAAGGGTCGTCAATAACTATGGGAACATTTGCATAGAGGCATCGCTGCTTGAAACAGTGTATGTCCTTCATTTGCTTTTGTGCACTTTAATGGCGATAAGTTCCTAGGCCCTTCTCTACTAATAACAGCTAGTCATGACTAATTGTTTCCCCCTCCTCCCATTAAAAAAAGGCATTTTTTAAAGGGGCACTGAAGTCATTTTCGAAAAGGTCTTTTTTGACCTTATATTGTTTAAAATGTGTTAGCTCCCACATATACCAAATTTTGTATTACAAAACTGCCATTGGATCTCAGGGCAATAAAAAACATGCGGACTCTTTTTTCTCGCGGACTACATTGTGTGGACAAATGAAAGCCAGATTCCGCATGATTTTATTATAATTCGTTTCGCAGAGAGTCTGATAGGTACGCATTCAGATAAGACTCCTTTTTTTCTCCGCGGACGGAGCCATCGCTTGCAACTCGTCGACAAGCGCCCTCCGTTGACCACGTCACTCGGAAGAAAATTCTTCCCAAAAATGGCGTGTCACTATTTTTTTTTTTTTAAATGCGCTTTTAACGAGGAAACAAGCTACGCACGATTCTGGTTTCGGGTTTTGTTGGGATGCTTAGAGCGTCTAGATTGAGTTGTCACTACAAAAGGACGGCCTCAGAATCAACTTCAGTGCCTTTTCAGGGGCGATAAAAGCGACCTACAAGTTCGTGATTTTGGTATGTTGTCTGTGAATGTAATGTGGACTTAACAACTACGTAGCGGCCGTGGAAGTGTGTATGTCGGTCAGATCTCAAGGCCACCAAATCCCTCCTAACGATGGCATGCCAAATTGGCTCCCAGTTTGTCGTCAGGGCGTTGGCGTTGCTCGGGGGCCTACCACTTGGGCACTCGACGCCCTACAGGCTATTTATTTCTGTACACGTGTAACGCGTTTAAATGAGCCTGAGACTGGATGCAGAACGTTGTGATTTGTTGGACCCGTCCGCCGAGCGCGCGTCTACTTGGGAAACACCAACGCGCGGTTCTAACATACGTCCCACTGCTGTCGACGAAGGGAATGCATGCGCAGGCGGGAATCTGGTTTGTGGGCAAGCGCAGCACGTGGTGTGGGAAAACCAGTGTTGGGAAGTACTTTAAGCACATTGCACTTAAAGTACTACTTCAAGTACATTGTACTTAAAGTACTACTTCAAGTAGGTTTAGACAACCTGTACTTTACTTGAAGTACATTACCTGAATATGTACTTGTACTTTACTAAAAGTATCTTTTTCTGGTACTTTCCGAGGCAAATACAATTCCAGACTTCAAACTTACATTCACCAAATTTGGTTTTGTTAAATTTGTATCACGAATTGATGCTTTGTCAATTCCGAATAAATACTGGGACGGATATTCTACTCTCACCAGAAACGTGGGCAGACGACGCATCGCTCCGTTTGTTCTGGGGGCGGCTTTTCCGTAGCTTTTTGAACTCTCGCTACTTCTCGGTCGTTCAGCGCAAGCGAGGAGGCTTAAAATATTAGGAGAGCAAAATTAATCATAAGGTAGCACCTGAGACTGTGGTGCGGAAAAATTAAAATTTTAAGTCGAAGAAAAAGACAACAGAGGAGACCGTCACAGTGTTTCGAGACATACTCTTTTGTCTTTTCCTTCAACTTCAAAGTTCCTTAAAGTTTTGGCACCCCAATCTCAGGTGTCACATTATCATTAATTATCACCAGCTCGCTTGCACACTCACTGTTTTTTTTTTATTAAGGAGAGGACACTACTCTATGAGAGGATTGCAGGCAGCGACGGGACTGACGTCTTGCTCTCTCCTTGTACATTTAACCCCCCTGGGTGCAACAATCCAATGCCAGCGGCGCCAAATTTAGAAGAGGGATTTCTGAATTTGGCTTTAATCCTGAAAACTACTACTCTGTGGCCACTTGACTTTATCCAATATTCGCCGCTGTTTTTGAAAATAGGTCGTGCCAAATAGGTTATTAGGTTATTACCCCTGGGCAATGCATACCAATAAAAAAAGAAATCACTGTATAGGGGAATGAAAGGACATCATGAAAGATTGTGTTATAATACTTGTACTTTGCTTTGAAAGTACGTTGTATTTATAGTACTTTACTTCAAGTAGATTGCACCCAGTGTACTTATTACTTTACTTGATGTACATCACGTCTCGTTTACTTTGTACTTTACTTGAAGTACCTTTTAGATCTACTTACCCAACACTGGGGAAAACGCGGACTTGTTTGTAAACAAGCTCTGCATCGTCAATGCTATTGGGTACGTGTGCGATCGAAATCGTCGCTGTGATCGCCGTGCCACGATTGACCGAAGGCTGACTGTGACGTCAGCAAAGGATTTCTCATCGACGGAAATAAGTGAAATGGAAGAACTTCGATTTTGGCGGTGTTGGCAGTGTTGCTTTGAGGGCGCAATGATTTAAAAACTTCCATCATGCTAATTACAAACACCATCGAACTTGTTGTTTGAAGGTTAATGACGTCACGAGAGGGAACCATAGAAGGGCTCCGCCAAAACATGTCGCCGCTAATAGCGTAGATTCCAGTGTAGGCAGCTCCGCACTGCTGCGCGAATACGTGGATTCGTCTCCACGTCTCATTCTCTAGCGAAGCCACGCGCTCGCGCGAGTAGCTTTGACAGAGTGCCGCGGAAACTACGCGGTGAAGACGTCGCACAGAAACGTTGGCACCGATAAAAGTATAGAAATTACGTGACGGACCGTCATCAAAAGAACCCTTGTCGTTCCTACTTAACAATAATTCCATCCTGCTTATCTTTGCCCTTCTTATTATACATCAGTGTTCAGCGATGAATATTCATGCCCACTACGTCAACAACAACGCAAAGTAATTCTTCTTTTTAAAACTTTAATTCGGATTAAACTTGAATATGCTGCTTCAATTTGGCAGACTCGTATTACCCATGTGGTAGTATCCATTCAGAATCACTCCGCTCGTTTTATATTTTCCAACTATCACCGCACAGTTAGCTTTCGATAGAAGCATCCCTATCCTTGTTTAAACTTTCCCTTCGTAGAAAGATATGTCGTCTGTGCTGGTTCCATAAGATGAATCACTCTAAACCAGCTAGGGTCTCACTCATTCGCGAGTGTGGGGGCCACATAGCGCACCCTTGAAAGGACGAGGGCCAACCGGGGGGGGGGGGGGGGGGGGGGGGTATTGTCTATTTTGGGACAAAAATATAAACAAACAAACAGCAGTGGTGTTTCACGTTGCGAAGAAGCCGAGTGTCCCAGCGACAACCCAGAGATTTTCTAGCCGAGGGACCTTGTGCTTTGTAAGCTCAGCGTTTTTGCATCTTTAGCTTTCATCTGCATATACGACTACTTCGGGCCCACACCTGATGTTATAAGAAGATTTAAAACACCACCGCACCATAGTACCGGCACTATTCAATAGAACGCGGGAGCAAGCACACCGTTCATGCTCCGTCGCACAATTCACTAGGATCAACGAGCAAGTAAAAATATACTTTTAAACGGCAGATTTTGCTTTCCTGGCATTTTAATGCGAAAGCATTAACTGATCCCATCGAGCGCAGCCGGCGTTGTCTGCAGCCGCAAAACCAGAAAAGGCATTTAGTCACATTGGCTGAGTGTAACGGCACCTAAATACCCATTGGATGAGCGAACGGCGCCTAAATGCAAGTCATCAAACACCCGCGTTCAGAAGTAAAACACAAGGGAAAGCACAGCAACGCAGATGCTTCGTCACGGAAGCCGACGGAGGCGCTCAAGGTCAGAGCGGACGCGCCTTAAAGAAGTAAACTCAAAGAAAAGCGGAGCAGCGCAGATGCATCGTCACGGAAGCCGTGGAGCCGGCGGGGTTCGCCGCGCCTGCGCAGTGGGGGAGCGTGACGTCACTGCCGGAGCCCCGTGTGCGATAGGAAGATGTGACGCGCTGCTTGTAGGAATGCGCTGCGTGTACGAATGCTTTCGCATTCACTTACATGCATTCCTACACGTAAGTAGTCTTAAAGAGACAATGAAGACAACTTTATTTATTTTTTTAAACAGTGTTTTTATGCTTCTTGGGAACATAGCATGCTGCCCAGTTTTTTGTAGACATTTGTGACGCGTAGCCTACGAAAGAAGTAAAGAAACTGAAACTGAACAATCTCCATTCTCGTTTCTGGGCCTCCGAAAACGGAGGTGACGTGAGGAGTGTCGTCAAGTGTGAATAGTCGGTATCGGTAGTATTTAGGAGATCGAGACACTGGTTACCGCGATGGGTTATAGCAGCGCGGTGGCGCGGTCGTTTAGTCGAATCTGTCAACATGGACGGCAATGCCGCTCTCGCGAGCGAGTTCGAGCTTCCGTTCAGTGAGTGACCCAACACAAACGGAACGGGAGTACCTGTGCGGCGGCCTCCGCCATCACCCGAGGGAGACCGCCTAGCCGGTAACGAGCGGCCCGCATGCCGAAGTGCCCGTAGTTACTCGTTGGCCGTTTCGCGTCCAGCGTAGCAAAGGAAAAAAAAACAATTATGCCGCTTTATTTATGGTTTAGTAATCGTTTCCGGTCCGATTTATACTTTTCATGGTTATTCTAGCGGAAATTAGAACAGTATTTCTAAAAATCGCGAACCAAAACGTGACCGAGGGCACGTCTCTCGTTTCGACCAATCGCTGACGCGTCTCTTGTGACGTCGCGCCTTTTGGCCCGGCATCGGTCACGTGAGCTCCGCTTCTCCTGGTTTCTCCCGCAACTCTCGAGGCGTCGCCCCAGTCGATCCCGGTACGATTATTACCGCGACTGTTTAATTGATTTGCGCGGCACACAAGCGCCGGTTTCGGCTGAAATTTGGGCAACGTGGCCTGAGACCGTGCCTGGAACCCAATTCAATCGTCAAAAAGATGTCCGAAATGTCCGAGTTGCTTCCCAAGCTCATAGTTTTACCTTTGGCAATTTCTCCTGCTAAGAAAGAGTTCGAGCAGCCGAGCTGTCTCCTTGGGCAAAGAGTTCGCGCATGTATAGGTTAGTAGTGGTGTTGCCATTTCGGTAGATTTATAATAGAAAAGAATAAGACACCAATATTTAGATGAAGCAGTACCCTGTCCAAAAGAAAAGTAGAATTGTGCAAAACGCGTGAACACGTTATATGAGCTGAGTTTCTTTTTGAGCGTAAATAAATCGACAATAAAAAAAAAATCAATTATTTATGGCGCATGTGGCGCTCGAGGCATGGGAATGGGGGCTCGCAACCGCGGAATGCTTGCGGGCCGCTTACCAGAGAGTCGCGGGCCGCATGCGGCCCGAGGGTCGCTTGTTTGAGACCCCTGCTCTAACCGAAGACTTCGCCAATCGCTATGTTCAGAACCACCGCACATATCATCACGCACCAATCATGGCCTAAAAGTTAGAATCCCCCGCTGCAGGACGTCCACTTCGAATGCCTCATTTTTGCCCTCAAACCTCCATTGATAGAAATCGCCTTTCCAGAGCCATTGTCACAATTTCTGACACTGATATTTTGAAAATTTCAATTACTAATTTGTTCAATAATGTTTCATCATAATTTTGTATTTTGTCGTCTGTTTTTTTGCGTTTATACTTATTGTACGATACCTTACCCCTTTCCGTAATGCCTTCGGGCCCCGAGAGAAAAGTAAATGAACTGAAATGAAGCTTTACTCTAATGTCGTTGTACTGGCAGTGCTTTCAATAACATGCATATTTCCCGGACAAAGATACGAGCATGTGGGTCAAGCTACTCGCTCTTTTTGCGAACGTGCAGAATCTGGCATGCCAAGGAAAATTGCGAATGAATACAGTGGAAACATTTGTCTGTGGAATCTCCTGCTGTGCACAGTGTTATTTCACTGCACACTCACAGCGGTTCCCTTCATTGCGTCATCACGGCTTTCCTGCTCGCCTCCTCTGCTTTTCTGTGACGTCGGTGCCTGTCCATCTGTTCTGCCGCGCCCTGTCCCGTTTGCGGGATTATACTTGAACAGAGGCCTTGAGCGATTGACTGACAGTCAACGGAGCGTGTGAGCGACTATCCGGACTCACGAGCATGCCCTAGGACTCCGTAAAAAACACAAGCAAACTTTAACAACGCCTCCCCCCCCTCCCCCCCCCCCCCCCCCCCCCCAAAACCCGGCAAAAAAAAAAAACAAAAACGGACGGAAGTGGATTGTCGCACTTCATGTGGCGGAGAAGTGTCGCTTATGTCACGCGTTCTTGAAGTGTCCTGTTTGAACAGCCCTTTATAGCTGCCTGAACTGATTAGAGACTGCGGGACAGTATGCATGACGGAACTGCTGAAAATGCACGCAGCGTATAGTGTTCCTGACTGGCGTTACAACGTGCGGCTTAAATGGCTCGCATCGGCGACTGTAGTATGCCCTTTGCAGTGTCATTTTCACGCCAAAAGACACGGGAAGCTGCCATTAGGGAGTTTTCGTAGACCGCGTTCCCCCTTCCGCTAAGCCCTCCGCAACGAAAAAGCCGCTACAGCGCCTGCGCGCCGATAGCCTTGACTGTGGAGTTCCGGGTAACGTAGCGGGTTGCGGAGGGCCGTTGCGGAACGGCGAAAACCATCTACGAAAACTTCCTATTGACTAATAGCGAGTTCGTTTCACACGTACTGGCACCGTTCGAGCCCGCTCCCAGAATGCATCACACTCGCGGAGTGCCGCACAAAAAAAAAGTTGGAGCCGAAAGTTCGTAGAGCGCGCCGATTGGACGCTGCCGAAAAAAGCGCGAAGTCATCGTGATCATAGGCCAATCGGTGCGCTCCGTTAACTTCGCGACCCAAACTTTGTGTTTGTCGAGTTTAGAGGCCCTGGGCCCCTAAACTCGTGAAACACAAAGTTGGGGCCGAAGTTGACGGAGCGCACCGATTGGTCTATCACGACGATGACTTCGCGCTTTTTTTGCCAACGTCTAATCAGCGCGCTCTGCAAACTTTCGGCTCCAACTTTGTGTTTGACGAGTTTAGGGCCCCTGGGGCCCTAAACTCGCCCAACACAAAGTTGGAGCCGAAAGTTCGCGGAGCGCGCCGATTGGACGTCGGCGAAAAAAGCGCGAAGTCATCGTCGTGATCAGCCAATCGTCGCGCTCTATAAACTTCGGCCCCAACTTTGTGTTTGACGAGTTTAGAGGCCCTGGGGCCCTAAACTCGTCAAATACAAAGTTGGAGGCAAAGTTGACGGAGCGCGCCGATTGGACAATCACGACAATGACTTCGCATTTTTCTCGTCGACATCCAATCGGCGCGCACCGCGAACTTTCGGCTACAACTTTGTATTTGACGAGTTTAGGGCCCCTGGCCTCAAACAAACTTGCCAAAATTAATGCACCGAGTGCAGAAAACTGATGCAGTCGCCATCTATGTTATAGAAAGAGTACCGACTTCAAACCGAAACTAGCGTCTTTATGTGCAACGTGATGGGTGGGAATGCGAGAGTGCATTCGCTGCCAACGTTTATATATAAACGTTGGTCGCTGCAACCTCTAGTTTATATATGCGATGACTTCAAGCATCTCGGCTGTCGTAGAGATAGTTACAGACGGCGTAAATTTTCGTAACCAGCGTACTACAAAAAAAGCTGGTTGCGATGTTTCAATTCTTATAACCGTTTATACTGGTGAAAACTGTTGATGCTGTCCGCATAGAAGCTTGATCCGTTTGAGCATGGTATTATGCGTGAACCACTGAAAGCTTAAAACTAGTCTGTTGGAATATTCAGCAAAACGTTTGGTGGGACATTCGATTTCGATCGTTGTTACAGGTCGGTCCGATTTTAGCCTTGGTGAGGGCGTCGAGAACGAGAGCTTTCTCAAACAAAATACGACGGGGCAAGATAGCTGACGTAGGCAAATGTTAAACATGATGATGTTGCCCAAGCCTCGGGTAAAGTCACTATGTTTAGCTTTCTCTGATGCTTATTGGGCTGTCACAAGTTTCTGCTGGGGTGGCTTTGTCGACAAATGTTCAAATTTTCACCCGCACGCGGATGGTGATAAAGATATCGGGGGCCGCCGATGCGTTTGTTCTGAACATTTCTTTACACACCGGTATATTTCGGCGTCTGTACGGCACATAGCGATTAAAAACTTGCAAATAAAGCGCGGGTTGTCAATTGCTTCCTTCGTAAAACGGCTGACGCTCACAATTCAAGCTCGCGTTTGATTCCGTTGCCCGCGGGAAACGATTTCTGTCAGAAAAACTACTTTTTTCCTTTCGGTTCTGCTGCACAAATGACACATCGTAGCAGACGAACCCTCGTCGCACGCTCCCGCTCCTTGCCTGAGCGAGGCATGAAGGAATTGCATTTCGGCGCACGCTCGAGTTTCTCGGTGCAGCGATTGCATGCACGCGTGGGATGCCGCTGTATGAAACAAACTTGGAGGGTGCAACCACTCGTGGAGTGCCGGTCGAAACGAACCCGCTCCACACTGCGAGTGGGCACGCGTGAACACGACTGTCGTGAAACGAACTCGCTATAACACTGGCGTGACCGGCTTCCCTGTTTCCCCAGTTGGCCACCGCCGGGTTCAGCCTGCTGACCAGCTCAGCGGCGGCGTCCCTGGCAGGGTCCCAGTCCCCGACATCGCGCTCCCGACCTGGCTCCGTGTCGCGACGTTCCAGTTCCTACACGGCCACCGGTGTCCGGACAGACGCGGACACATCCCACGCGATCGACGCCAACCTTCATCCAGCCGTGCTGAAGACGCAGCGACTGCACCCGCAAGAAGACTTGGGCGTGAGTTACATCGGGGAGCCTCCAGACTCGGGAGAAGCCATCAGCCGCGCGGAGCTGTTCGCCATGATGCTCCAGAAAGAGCAACCGCGTCCGCCCCACCGCCATTCCGCGACACGGACCATCACTCCGAGGTTCAAGACGCAGCGCTGGAGCGCGCCCTCGGCCAAGGAAACTTCCCAGCGGCTCCCCACCCGGAGGCCCACTTCGAGGGCCAAGCTGGCACCGAGAGCTCGGCTCAGCTACGTGAAGACCGTGTCGTACATTCCCTTCCCGTATTACGGCTTCGGGTACGGGTTGCACCACTACAGTCCCTGGATGTATTACAGCCCGGTGGGCCTGGGACGTTGAAACGGGGAAACACGCCAGGAAGAGCTGCGAATGACCGAGAGACCGGCGCCATCGTGACGAGACGTGAGAGCAGCGGGAATGCAAAGGGAAATGAAGAGCCGATTTGTTACCGAACGCCACGTTGAACTGTACTATTGAGGTGTTTTCTTTTTTGTTTTGTTGATGCATATATTTGGGCCTCGTATATTTTCCGTCCTGCTTTTGCTTTGTTCCTTTTGCTTTGCTTACAGTGAACCACGAGAGTTTGTGTGATCAACATCTCCGCGTCGGAGAATACCAATGAATCAGTGAGTACCGCGAGAAAAAAAGAAACACAAAAAAAAACACTATGTAAAACAACAACAAATGTAGAAATTGACGTTGCCAGGTTGTACTCATAAAGAAACGTGCACGTGAATGTCTCGTTCAAACTATACACATCCAGAAAAACAAGGAAACATAATCCGGCTCTAATTATTGCTCTTAAAACCACCCTGAGAAAATTGTTTCCGTTATTGCGAAATAGAACACAAACAATCGCCCGCGCTCCACTGCGGTAGTCGAGCTGGAAATGAAATGGACGCTGCCAGTAGAAGGATTAGGTTTCGGCCTGCTTCTATTTACAAACACCTAAAACCAAAGGCCGAGAGAAGCCTGCACGTTTGTCAAGCGGCTACCTACGTACGTTTCCTCCTGGAAGCGATTCACCCGCAAGTTTTCGCGTTATCTGTTTTTGTTTCTTTCTTTTCTTTTTTATGTTAAATTTCTAAGAGGACGGCGGGAAAGAGGTGAGCGTGGGGCAAGCGCCAAACGCGCGCTGCTCTCCCTCTCGCATTTCTCTGGGCGCAGGAGGAAGCCAGGATCCAAAACAAACCGGGGAAAGTCTAGGCGCCACAAGTCCAGTCCGGCGGCGCACTAAATCGGGGACTTTGGTGCGGCGGCGATGGCGGCGGCGAGCCGCCCACTGAAGATAAAGAAGAAAACACCAACGCGGGCGTCACAAATAGGCCCGAAATCTAAATCAGCTCGGCTGCTATAGCTTCCAGGCGCGTGCAAAAGAGCCGGACTGGCATCCTCAAAGCAGCAAGGCGTGTTCCAAGGTCATTGGCCTCAAGATCAAGGCTGGTCTTCCCGCCACCCGAAGCTAGGCAGCGGCAGCAGCCTGAAAGCGGGTCAGGCTCACAGCCACACCGCTTCATCAACGCCCCGAAAATGTCGACAACCCGTCTTCATTTCGGCGTCTAATTCGACCCATCTCCCGCGTTAACTTGCTGAGGGACCAGCCGACGACGGTCTCGCTCAGTCGACGGCAGGCGGCTGCAGGGCCCGAGGCTGTCGCAACCAAGGCTTTCGGGACCACTATTCTCGCGAACATGATGGTTTTGATGGGCAGGAACGCTTTTCCTGCATTTCACGCCTCAACAGTGGCCGCCCAGCTCGTGACCCCGTTTCGTATCTGCCACCTCTCTCCTACTAACTAAACATTCTGTCCAGCTTGTATCTTGCTTCTAAGTGCTGTTTCGAAATTCGCGTAACGCGCACTTTCTCGGTTATTTCGTTTTATTCGACACACAACTGGTTCTAAAATCTCAGATATATTTAAAAACAAATCAATTTAATTGCCACTGCTTGCAAGCTACTAAAAAAAAAAAAAAAAAAAAAAAAAGCTGGCAGTAGTTTACGAAACAGCACTTTACAAGCAGGGTTATTGTTACTTGGGGAGGGGGAACTATACCTGGTTTCACCTCAACTCTCATTCTAAACAAAATGCCCGCGAGTAAAACTTCCCTGCAGAGTACTCAAAGAACCACTTGCTACCCTCCAAGAAAACAAAAATGCCTATGCGTTTTTGTCAGTGCATGCAGACGGAAGTCCAACGATTGTAATTTACAGAACACACCGGCGGAAAATGACGAGACGTAAAAAGCGGCTGATAAGTGCGATCTGCCCAGGGGAAGCGAGCATTCCCTCAACCTCATTGTCTCTGCACAAATCGTGTTTTAGAGTCCTAACACTTTTTGTGAAGCGTCACTCCCCGGATGTCAGTTCGAAGAAGCAAGTCAGAAGTATGTCTCGAGCTAGAGTCAGTGACAGTTCAAGAAACGCCTTGTTATGTTCCCTCTTCTTGTGGCCTGATTGCTTCTTCGGCCTTCCTAGTTTCTCACTGACTGCGGAGGGATCATCGGACGGTCGGGACACGAACTCTTAAAGGGGTACTGACACATCAAAATCATATTTTTTTTTATTATCCGAAACGATTGAAAACGATGCCGGGACATTACCCTCAAAATTTGAAATTTGGGAATTCAGTATTTGTGAAGTAAAAAAACAATTTCCAAATGCCGAATTCGAAGTTCCCGCGCGATCGGCGCCGAGGAGACGGCACCACAACGAACTCCCGATTTTTGGTATTTCAAAAAGAAGGGCCGTAGTGCGTTCGCAATTGCGTTAAAAAACATGTTTTAGGATTGCCGTTATTAAATGTTATAGAGATGTCGCCTACAAAGCTTCTAAATTTCCTGATTTTTGACGTCACCGATCAAAAGAAGCGAGGAGGCGAGAGGCGGGAAAATCAAACGCCAAAAATAAAAAGGCGCGCGCGCGCGCGGGAAAATTTTTTTTCGCGATGCGGTTTTTTTTGCGTGTCTATGACTGCAACTTGCATCGTTTTAGACAATAAAAATAAATACGACCTTTGGGGTGTCAGTGCCCCTTTAAAGGGGCATTGAAGTCAATCCTGAGATCGTCCTCTTGTGGTGACAACTCCCTGTGGACTCTCTAAGCATCCCAACAAAACCGCAATCACAATTGTGCGTATAGCTTACTTCCTCGTTAAAAGCGTGTTCAAAGTTCGCGACGCGCCCTTCTTGGGAAGAATTTTCTTCCGAGTGAAGTGGTCGACGAAGGGCGCTTGTCGGCGCGTTGCAAGCGATGGCTTTGCCTGCGGAGAAAAAGAGGAGTCATATGCGAATGTGTGCCTATCAGACTCTCTTCGACACAACTTATAATAAAAGCATTCGGAATCTGCGGGTATTGTAGGGCTTTCATTGGTCCACACAATGTAGTCCGCGAGAAAAAAGAGTCCACATGTTTTTCTGTTACCCTGAGGTGTATAGCCGGTTTCGTAATATTGGACTTGGTATATGTGGAAACTAACATATTTTAAACAATATAAGATCAAAAACGACTTTTTTCAAAAATGACTTCAGTGCCCCTTTAAGAAAGTCTGCCCGAGAAATCAAGTCTGCAGTGCGTTTCCGGGTATGACTCCAGCACGTGAAACCCGGTGCGCAGCGTCTTATCGCACACTCTATTCGCGACTCCAGCGACCTATAGGGGGCGCCACCACCAAACAAACATGGGGGCTGAGTCCAGGTCGCGTCGGCTCGGCCGGGCCGCCTGAATGGGTGGCGCATTCAATTTAACAAATTTTCTTTTATTGAATGCCCAATTTTATGGGTATTTGAACTGAGACAGTTAAGTGTAGCCGGTGCGCATAAACTTGCCGAGCATAGTTTTGTTTTGTCGGTGTTTTTTGTTCTTTTCATGTCAAACTTTCGTTTCGGAGACTTCGATCAAAACCGAAACTATGGGCTCCGAAGAAACGGTAATAGACTCTAATTAGATTTGATCATCTAAGGAAAGCGGCGAGGGCTACAAAATTGTCCCGCCGAGAGTAATTTTTAGCTAACTCGCATGCCTCGACCATGCGACTTATCTGACCGCGAAATCGAGCTTTTGTGCCTGTCCGCGTTTCAAGAAACAGCTCCAGTCGTATGCTCGGTCAAGAACACAAGCTGCAGGAAAATTACGCAAATTAAGCTAGCGCTTCTTGAGCCAAGGAGCATGTCAACTCGCTGGCGCTTCACTAAGCAGCTGATACTCGTATTTCAATTCAGGTTTTAGTAGCAA
Source organism: Ixodes scapularis (assembly GCF_016920785.2). Classification (NCBI taxonomy): domain Eukaryota; kingdom Metazoa; phylum Arthropoda; class Arachnida; order Ixodida; family Ixodidae; genus Ixodes; species Ixodes scapularis. Next base: position 5,425,043 of record NW_024609884.1, on the reverse strand, counting down.
TCGAGAAGTCATTTTGATGAATATGCGGATTATGTATTATATTACGTACTATGGTCCCGCTAAAGCGATATTAGTATATTCTTCGGGTTGAAATATGAACTTAGTTGACTAACTATTAGGTGAACTGCTGAATAAAAGTATATTTGACAAAGAGATACTACTTAAACTTAGCCAAATGGTTCTAGCCGGTAGAACGGAGACGAATGCGGACAAACTGAGGAGAGTCTTCTTTGGAGATTCACTCATACCTCTCCGCATTGAACTTGACTTCGAATCCTGAACGGATAAAATGAGTATTTTTTGTGGCCGGTCAACCTGAGCAATGTAGACGTATATTGCTGCTGGCTTCGACAGGGGTTATAATATAAATATTGGATGCGCGATAGATCCTAATGACGTGACAGCTTCTAACTTTGCGAGACACGTCCCCCACCTTTTGAAAGGAAATAATTTCCCTCATTAATCATATGCAGCGAGCAGGTTTTCTGAATCAAGTAATTGCGAAATTAGCCCAACTCCTTCAATGTGGTCTTTTTCGGCGAAAAGCCGCGAAGATGAATAGCCAATGCACCGGCCGGCGTTAGTGGCTCAAATTAACTTGAAGCTAATCGAGCAAAACCAAACTCAAGGAAAGCAGCTATCGAACTTTCCCATGCACTTGACTGCAACATTGGTGTTCCCTCCAGTAAACACTTCGTCTGTCGACCTCAGTCCACTGTTCTACACTCTTATAAAGAAACCACTTATCAGTTACCAAGTAGTCGTCACTTTGAATGTGATTAGAGACAGACGAAAAATCAAAACGTTTTTCCGTGATTCCTCCTCATCCAAAAAATTGAAAGCACGCGACCGTGTGTTATGGAGTAAACGGGCTTTCAAACACGTCATGGAATGAAACAATCTACTGAGGCTTCATTACACTAATGAACACTCAGGCAAACTTAAGAAATTTTCGGACCTTCGTCAAGTTACATTGCTCGCCCCCGCGCCGACAGCACGTGTCCGCGAAAGCCATCAGAGACGCGGCGGGGCGCGGAGCGACCTGGACCGACTGGTTCCCGGTTTTCCCGCTTGGCGGCGTCCGTTTTGCTGGAGTCGCGAATACAGGTCAAATTTCAGGAATATTCTTGGTGTCGTCGCCCTCACGAAAAAAAACCACAACAACAAAAAAACTTCAGTGATCATGAAAAGTGAACATCACGCATACAACTTGTAGCACAGCATTCGTTTCAATGAATAATAAGCACAAAACAAGCATCCGAACCAGATAATTGATGATAAGGCGCTTTTGATAACAATGTGAAGCACGTAGCGCTCACCGCATACGTTTCTCGGTAAAGATTACTGTTGCGCAAGCTGCCGCGGTGACGGCAGCTTGCGACGTGGAGAGTGACGTCACTAGCCTTTCATATATATAAAGAAGTTCTGGTACAGTGCATTTACTTTTCTTTCGTCGATCATTTGGTATAGACTAGGGTTGTGCGAATAGCGGTTCGAATTGAATAGCGCTGCGTCATTCATATCATTGACAATGCAAGGGAGAGAGAGAAGTAGGCGTTTATTAAAACAGTGATGTCATCCAGCGCCTTGTGCTGGTTTGCTACACTGTGTAATGAACGGAATAGCAAATAAAAAATAGAAAGGAGTAGAGAAAGGTAAGAAAACAAAATTGATATAAAGGAAGTATAAGAGAATATAAAAAAAAAGTGATACAAAGTAAAAATTAAAAAAATAATTGTAGATGTGAGTGTTTCAATGGCAAGCGTCATACACTTCAGTTCACTTTAGAACACTAGAGCCTATGTTGTAAGCGAGTATTCTTCAAAAACTTCAGGAGAGCTTCTGTGGCCTTATAACCGTCAGAAGATGTCATCCAGGGGCCAAACACGATGTCGATGCTTATTTGTTCTTCTTCTTTGATGTTGAGGTGTTTCTTCATTAACTGCCTTTCATGGCTGTACTCGTCGCATTCGCAGACTACATGTTGGATGTTATGGACGCCGCCGCAGGATGCACATTCAGGAGACTGAGCTTTTCCGATTTTGTGAAGGTAGCTCTTGGTATACGCAACTTTTAGCCGTAAGCGGTGTAGCACGGTCTCCGTTTGTCTTGGTAAACCTCGTGGAGCCCGAAACTGTAGCTTAGGATCAATATTGTAAAGATATCTGTAGTGGTATTGAGGGTTTTCCCAAAGAGACGATGTTATTTCTTGGCCGATGTTTCTTATCACGCTATTTGAATCTGGTCTCGAGAATGGAATAGAGACAATAATAATGCTCTCGTGAGCATCTCTAGCAGCTCTGTCGGCAAGAACATTTCCGGTTATACCGGAGTGGGTAGGAACCTACTGTAGAATAAAATGGTGTCCCTGGCACGAAGCTTGGCGAGCTGCTTCCAAAATATCTTGTGCAAGTTGTAGATATGGGCTACTTTTTTTCATCGAGGAGAGTGTGTAGAGAGCGGGCTTCGAGTCAACAAATATTGCCCAAAATTGAGGTTTTTCAGTTCCCGCCTGTGTCACTGCTGCTCGAATTGCCGCGAGCTCTGTCGCCGTTGATGAGGTGACGTGGCTCAGCTTTGCTTTTATGGATGTTCTCATAGAAGGAATGTAGACTCCCAGAGCCGATGATGACGTCATTGTAGAGCCATCAGTGTAGATGTGGCGGAATGAGTTGTATGATTTATTGATGTATTCAAGAGCAATCTGGGTGATTACCGGCGCAGGCATTTTTGCTTTCGAAGTGATCCCTGGGATACCTGTTCTGATTTCTAAGTGGGGGTACTTCCACGGCGGATATCTTGGAATTGTAGCCGCTTCAAATGACCTGGGAATATAATCCTGCAAAAGCGTGACTACTTGGGCAAATCCTGAGGATGGTCTCTCTGTTGTGATATCTGCTAGATGATGTTTATGTATTCGAGTTTTGTGACGAAGATGAGCTCGCAACGTTTCTTGCGTCCTTAAAATGGCGGGCGAAACTGCTCGTGCTTCAGCCAGAGTTCCCACATTCGATGTGCATTTCGGCAGTCTTAAGCAAGCTCGAAGAGCTTGTGCTTGGGCACGTTCTAATTCTTTAAGAAGAGACCGTGATACATTATGCATAACAGGAAGACTGTAGCGCATAAGGCCGACAAACAGAGCGTTGTATAGGGCCATTAGCGCAGAGACAGAGCATCCCCATTTAGTCCCACTAATCATTCTGATCATATCGATAAACGAGGTCAGCTTTTTCTTTAGGCGCTTTATGTGGGGGCTCCATGTCAGTTGCCTGTCGAGAGTGACACCCAGAAATGTGTGTTCAGTGACGTAAGGAATTGGTTTTACATCGATCACGATTGGGTATTTGTCCGTGTGTTTTCTGCTGAATGCCATCACCGCTGATTTGTCCGGTGATATATGCAGACCCCGCTCGTGGAGGTAGCGTGCTGTGATGTTTATTGCTTTCTGTAGTCTTGCTTTGTTTACGTAGAGAGACCTACTACACGCCCAGAAACAGATATCATCAGCGTATATGGATACGTGAACGGTTTTAGGAAGTATTTTAAGAAGGCCTATTAGAGAAATGCTAAAAATCATGGGGCTAAGGACCCCCCCTTGCGGTACTCCCCTCTTGATTTCATGAAAACCAGTGTTGCCCTCCAGCGTCGATATGTACACTTGTCTTTCTTTAAGGTAACTTGCAATCCACGTATATATGCGTCCTCCATAGCCAATGGCCCCCAGATCGTGAAGAATGGCCCCGTGTTCTACAGTATCGAAGGCCGATTTTATGTCCACAAATACAGCTGTTGTTATCTTGTTGACAGTTTTCGTTTGTTCAATGCTTGTCACTAAATCACTAACATTGTCGATGCTGCTTCTTCCGCGTCGAAATCCATTCATGGACGAGGGATATAATCCTCTATTTTCTAGATCCCATTCGATACGGGCTAGCAACATTCGTTCCATTACTTTGCTCATGCAACTTGTTAATGCAATTGGACGATACGAATTAATATCTAGGGGAAACTTTCCAGGTTTGAGGATTGGCAACACACGAGCAATTTTCCATTGTCTCGGTATAATTCCTGTTTCCCATGAGGAGTTAAAAGCCTTTAACAAGAAGGTTCTAGCCGCTTCCCCCAGGTGACGTAAGGCTGAGTATCGTATTCCATCCGTGCCCGGGGACGACTTGACGTTAGATGCAAATAGTGCCATATCAAGTTCTTTTAAAGTAAAATATGCTTCAACAGCATTGCACACACTTACGGATGGGTGGTCATCTGTCGTATTCGCTCTGCAGTCGATAAGAGTAGAGCAGGAGGTGATCTTGACACAGAATTCCTCGGCTATGGTTACTGCTGAGACTTGGCGGCTCAAAGCGATGGCCCGGAAAGGACGAACTTGCTGCGGCCTAACACGCAAGCTTCGCATCATGGGCCATATGCGAGTAACTGGCTTTCTGGGATCAAGGCCGGCACTAAGAGACCTCCAACGTTTTTTGGAAAGCTTGTCCAAGTGTCGTAGAACGCGCTTTTGTGCTCTCCTAGAAACCCTGACATCCTCAGCACTCTTAGTTTTTCTTGCCCTGCGTTCAGCCCGCCGGCGGATGGCACGCAGTCGTTCGTATTCTCCATCAATAGCTGTTGGGGGGTTTGTCATATTGACAGTTTTGGTCGCTTCGGAGGTTGAAGAGTTGATGGCCGCAACAAATCCTTCTGTCTCAGTTAGTACAGGCGGACTCCAGTTTTGTTTTGAAGATATCCCAGTCAGTATAATGCATTGTGGTGCGCCTCTTCAAGCAATGCAATCCTTGAAACGTAGTGTAAGTGGGCACGTGATCACTACCATGAGTTTCAATATCAGCGAACCACTTGGCTCCCTCAGCGAGACATGAAGATACGAACGAAAAATCTAGAGAGCTACTCGTAGATGCACCTCTGAAATACGTCGGACTTCCGTCGTTAAGAATTGCAAGGTCATATTTTAGTGTAACGTCTAATAAGGCTTTCCCTCGAGCATTAATTTTTCTGCTTCCCCATAATGAGTGGTGGCTATTGAAATCTCCTGTCAGAAAATGGGGTGATGGGGTTTGCTGTAAAATTGTATCCAGCCTCTGAATGTCCAAGGCTGCCCGAGGAGGTATATAGCTAGCAATAACTGTGAACGAAATGTCCTCTATCTTAACAGTCGCAGCAATATATTCATTTGTAGGGTGCGACGGAATATCGTGTTGAATATATGTCAGGTCCTTTCGAATGCCGACCAAAACTCGGCTAAGACCAGTAGTTCTGTGGGAATGAAAAAGCTCGTACCCTGATAGTCTGATGCTGTGCGTCACTCGCGACTCTGATATTGCGATAATAGGAACAGGATATTTGAATATGAATTGTCTAAAGTCCGAGAGCCGATTTCGAAGGCCTCTCGCATTCCACTGAAGAACGGTGGCATCTCTACGAAGCTTGTCTAATGACACCAGATCATAACAAGCGGAAGTATGGCATCTAGTATGGTTAACAGTGCTTGGGCTATAGGAGAGTCCCATGAACGGAGAATATTACGGACAACGTTGGTGATGGTTTGGAGATTGACCCCGGAAATAGGTGGTTGCTCCCTGGTTGATGCCCTTGGCTGGTCCCTCCTGGGCTGCCTATTTTCCTTATCTTCGACACGCGAAGTTGATGCAGATCCAGGGAGTGCTGGAAATTCTTTGTCATCCTTTAGCTGCAACGTAGGAGCTGTAGCTTCTGTGGATTTTGTATAGGTCTTGCCTTTTCTCACGCTGGATTGCTGCGTTGACGGGGAATCTCGTTGAGCACGAAAATCGTGAGCTGCGACGTCGTGTCTTGCTCGGTTGACTGCTGTCCTGGCATGGCCAGTGGACATCTGATCTTGTGTAGACCGTAGAGCCTCTTTTGCTGAGGTGTAACCAACCTTAGCTTCGCTCTTGTACCTGTATATTTTCTGCTCTCTTTTGTATGCCGGGCACAAACGAGATGTAGAGTCGTGTGCTTTGTGGCAGTTCATGCAGAGAGGGTCTTCCGCTTCGCACTTGGAGCGATCATGGGGTCCCCCGCAGCGAGCGCATCGCGATTCCCTTGTACAGGCGGTCCGAACGTGCCCAAAACGGTTACATTTGGAGCATTGACGCGGTTTCTCGGTGTACGGTTGTGTCTTGTACCTTGTGTATCCGATTGTAACGTACTCTGGTAGAGTGTCCGTGCTAAAGACGAGCTTGACGGTCTCGGATTTACCCAGTCGTCGGATGGAGATAACAGGTGCAGTAGTGCGAACTGCCAGTTGAAGTTCGACCTCGGTGAGGTCTGCTGGTACTTCGTAGATCACCCCGGCCGCCGATTCTCGTGGGAGCGGTTCGTAGGCCAGGACAGCGATCCCGTCTAGTGTGGTGAGTGCAAGGAGCGCTTTCGTAGCGTCTCTATTTCTGGTGTCAATTGCCAGTACGTTGAGTCGTCGGTTTGGTCTAACTAGGATCACCCCGTCTGGAGCAGTCATGTCCAGTTTTTCTTGAATTTTCTTCGGGTTAACGGTTGCGATCACTTTGTCTGGATCCTTGGGTCTGACTATCACCGTGAGGTGGGGTTCAGTACGATTCATAGTCTTGACGGTCTTGTCGCTTGACTCCGAACTAGTTGAGGCTTTGCGTCTCTTTCGGTTCTGAACGAGCTGAAAGGGTGCCGAGTTGGCGTCCAGCTCGTCAGAGATGCTCTCATAGTAAGAGACGGTGCTTGAAGCGCTTGACATACCCAATGATGGCCGCTCAGCCTGTCCATCCAGTTCCATTTCGATCGACGGTGAGCCTTGGCCGGCGGGATGACCCGCCTCAGCCATGGTCGGTGACCGTTGCGTCAATAGCGAGGATCGTATCGTTTTTACCTTGAACTAGCACCGAAAATCTTGAATAAAGATACAATATAGCAAGACAACCTCGATAGCAGCCAAGGTAAATCCGACTTCTTCTTCTTCCTAAACCAGGGTTGATTACTGTTAGGACAATGCAAGGGAAATCTAAGACGGCCGGTTCTTTCAGCATTGCCGAAGCTAGGGATGACGCTGCGCTATTCGTTCGAACCACTATTTACACAAAAATAGTATAGACCATTTTGTTGTTTATAGACAAGAACTGGCCGCTTGCGTCCGAAGCGACTTCTGGTCGGACCGTCCTAGCAATCCTGTCGAGCTTGCTTATGGCACGAGTGCTAGAAAGCATAATGCTACACGGACAACAAAGTTGGAGGTTTAACGAGGGACTTCGGCTGTACAATATTACATCTTGGATGAGGCCACTTGGTTTACCAGAATACTCGAAACATTTTAACAGATCTCGCACTCCAATTCGTTTTTTTGGCGTTCACCTGGAGAATTGGTGGTTAAACTTTTCATCTACGTTTCAGGCAGCGGCGTTAGGGTGGACTTTGCTCATTCTTTTTTACAATCCGAAAGCTCTCTGGGACATCAAAGACTGGATGGAGCACCTCTGGTGGCGTTTGTTGCAGGTGCTACCACAGCTTCACTGTCCAACCACCTTCACAAAACGTTTTTGTTTTTTCGGTTTCGCCATTTGTGGAACTTCCTCCGAGTTTGCGGTGATCTGGTCCCGTGTCGTCTGGGCGAACGTAAACGCACGGGTGTATTTTTTACGGTGCGCGTCATCTAAAACAATCCGCTAGAACTGTTCAACGTTATCTAGGGTCCACCGCGGCCCCGCTTTATTCTTGGACCGCGGAAACGCTGTGGATTAGCGGTAATATGTAAATTAGGCACGAAGCGCAAAGGGCCTATCTTTGCGTGACTCTCCGTTTCATGGGCCATTTAAGATGCGACGCGCCTTCAACTTTCCCACGTTACACTTTTTTTTTTTTTGCCCTTTTTGTTTTAGGTTTCGTCTTTCCTCGAGCATCTAGCCGGACCTCTTCATTCACCGTGGAGCTCCACTTTCTCGCAGACCAGTCCGAGTCCCAATCAATGCGACCTACGAAGGGAGAGTGGATCAGTATATAAATGAAGCCTTGCGATAGGGCACTGAGGAGGACGTGAGCCTGTCAAAAGTCGTGCGCAGTGTCATATCGCGGACCTCATTTGGGCCCGTTCTCGCTTCGCCCTTTTCCCCTGGCCCTTTTCAAAACAGCCACTCTCAAAAATATCTCGCTTTGACCCGTCGCACTTGACTCTTTTTCATACCAAAATCGTTTTTTGGGGTAATATTAATAAATAAAGAGATAAGATAATCCGCCAACCAAAACTTGAAATAGTAGCGACCCTACGTTTCGAAACCGTTCGTTTCTTCTTCAGGGGGATGAATGAAGGACAGCAGCTTCTTCTTCTTCTAGATGTTGAGCGACTTCTTTTTCTTTTCATTGGTCTTAGTAGGCTGGTCGTGCCGTGCGCAGTCTGTTATAACATCTTGGAGGCCGGTAATATATAAAGTTGGAAGTGCCCCTAAGGACCTATTGATGTTGTTAGAGGTTGTTTGTATGTACCATGACTCTACGAGGTGTCTTCTACGTAGATTTGATGCCGTGTCTAGGATGCTTGCGTTTTCAAAGGCAATGCGGTGGTCGAGGGTCTCGCAATGTTCAGCGAGAGCACTGCGTTCTCTGTCGAAGTTTCGCACGTCGTTTTTATGTTGGCGGAGTCGATCGTGGAAGTTCTTCGATTCGCCGATATAGGAGGCGGGGCATTGGGAGCATGGAATCTTATAAATGACGCCCTGGGCCCTGTCCTTCGGTGGCTTGTCCTTTGGGCGGGGTAGGAAGTGCCCAAGAGTTGACACCGGTTTGTGTGCAACCATAATATGTTCCTTTGCGAATAGTCTGGATAGTAGTTCGCTCGTTCCTTTCACGTAAGGGATGCTGACACGTGCTAGCGGTTTGGAAGCTGTTCTTGCAGGTTGGTTTATCCTATTATGGTTCTGACGGCGAACCAAATTATATACCCAACCAGAGAGAATTCTCTCAAACATGTTTACCTTCAAATATTAATAAATGCATTGATATATTTTGTGCGTGTGTGTGTGTGTGTGTGTGCCACGTTACAGGCATACTTTCTCTGCTAAAGATTTTAGCAGTGCGTCGAGGTCGTCGTGAAAAGCTAATAGCTGATAATAAAACAGACCAACTATTTATCGCAGCCAGATCATATTCCGAAATGTCACGTTCTTTGAGGTCTCTCGACTCGGGACAATGCCACCACTTCTATAATGCAGTGGTTCTCAAATGGGGGGTCTGCGAAGGCATCATAAGGGTCCGAAAAGCCTTATCTCAACAGTCAAGCACGGCAATATTAGTTGTCTTTCTTCATGTTGAGAAGAAACATTCCAATTTTCAGGTGAGTACTCTCGTGTGTATGTCAATGAGATAAGTCTGCTTCACACTAGCAATTAGTTATATTCATTTATTAAATCATTATCATGACAACCAATACCTTTCTATTCCCCGCACCCCGAACGGAGTCCTCCATCATCTCCGCCTTTCTACAAGGGGTCCGCGAAACATCAATGGTTGAGAACCACTGCTATTATGTATGCTATTTCTATTCAAACAAAGTTTCCAAACTAAATGTCCATCGCTTTTTTTTTCTCGTTTGCTTAAAGGAAGGAAAGCAGGCGTCATTGCACGATTCTCAGTGCGTACCTCTACACATAACATATATCTGATGATGTGTTGGGGGCCCAAGCAAGGTAAGGCTCATCAACAAAACCGCGAAGGAATAACGACGTTAGAAGCATGCCGAACTAGTGCCATTCGGTCGTAGCGCGAACGGGCGAAATGAGAGTGGGTCCAGTTGCGAAAAATACAATTTGGATCTTATGAGAAGCCTTTCAAACAAGGCGGACCAAATGAGAATGGGATGAAATGCGCACGGTCAAAATGCGAATGCGATGTCTTCAGATAATGGGCAAAATGAGAATGGGGCCAGTTGCGAAAAACACGATTCGGATCTAATGAGAAGGTTCAATTGAGAAGGACCAAATGAGAATGGGACGAAATGTGCAAGGTTCAAATGCGAATAGGACGTTTTGAGATACACCCCTCCTACCTTCTTAACTTGTAACCGACTATAGTATTTGAGCAAGAGAAGAGTTCCTCCTTTCCCTCCTCTTGAACTATTTGGTAACTGCGCTATTTGTGAGTTCAGGAGGAAAGCTAAAAAGGAAAAAGTTGAAAAGAAGCCAATGAGGCCAATAAAGTAGCGCGAAAAGCGCCACGGTGTTCGCCATCTCTCTTTCATCCGGTATAGTTCCAAGATGGCGGAAGAGACGATAGATTCTCCAGGATTTCCCGTCGCCTTGCCCGCTGACGCTGGTCAGTGCGCTAAAAATAATTTATTTTATCAACAAAAATGAAGCGGTCAGAGCCGGAGCATATTACAGATGACGGAGATGTTCATGTGCGTTAGAAAAACGAGCATAAAAGTTACGGAAACCTCGACTTGCGAAGCTTTGTAGAGGGCGAGCGCGCTTTGGGCACCGATCACGTCACTGTTTGTGGCGAAACGTGCACTTTTGCCGGTGATGAGGATATTGTGGCGTTTCTGCTTTGCCTGGCCATTTGTGCTCTAAAAATTGAGCTGCGAACGGTGACCATCAAGCTCCGGAAGAGCCGCGTTCACAGTATTGATGTCTTCGTGTCAGTGTTGTACGGAACGGCGTTCCAAGGAACGGCGTTCCTGGAACGCGTTCCTTTTAGGAGGAACGAAGGAACGCCGCCGTTCCATTTTGACTCGGTGGAACTGGAACGGGAACGCGTTACATTTTTACTGGAACGGAAAGAGTAACGGCGTTCCTTTTTTAGTCCAGTGAGTAATTTTTATTTTTGTTTCGAACAGGAAAATTGTAAAAGTACAAAAACAGTATCTTTACGAAGTGCAGAATCCCGTTGCCTTTTTGGCTACTAATCTTATGGATTATTTTGTGTGGTCCTCGCCTGCTAACAGTTTCGGGTGCATTAGAGCTGGTGGACGTTGATTCTTTTTTGAGTGTCCGAAACTGCGGTACAAAAAGCAAGGCTTTTAGTCGTAGGAAAAGACAAAGAAAGAGGGTTGTTTCAAACTCAGCTACTTTCTTTGGTTCCACGAATCCTCATACACCCACAAATCTAAGGCCAACTACAGCCACAATTGTGAACTTCCATAACGAGACCTACAGTTACAACAAGATCACATTCAGCCAGACATTGAACGCACCATTGTACCCTGAACATTGGTCACTTAAAATATACACACAAAAAAACAACCCTTATTTCTTCTTTTGTCCCCCACCTTCAAAATGAACAACAAAGCCAACGTACAAAGAAGTTGAGCATAGTTGTAAACCCGAGACTGGGGATACGGACAAGGGACAAAACACAGAACGACACGGACGAAGTCTCAATTCTAAGGCGTGTCGTTCTGTGTTTTGACAGAACGACACGGACGAAGTCTCATTTCTAAGAACGTGTCGTTCTGTGTTTTGTCCCTTCTCCGTATCCCCAGTCTCGGGTTTACAACTATGCTCAATTTACACCAGCTAGCCTGCACCCTCACCATTGCTACAAAGAAGTATTTGCAGTTTTTAAGACTTACCTTCCAAAAGCCCTACCCTCTCTTCAATTTGCTCGTCTTGCGGACAGCAACATCGAGTAGCAACTGTTATTACGTTCGAACAAGGGACTTTGTTCAATTGAAACGTGTGAGGTTGTTATAAAACGCTCGTACAATGTTGAGTAAAAGTACATTCGGCTCGTCTGAATCGTCCACTACAAACATGAATATGGTTAAAAGCTGGGATTTTTAATTTGAATATATCAACAAATGAAACCCTGCTTCCTCTTGTTTTCTTCTCCTGTTGCCCTTCCATAACGACATACAAACTAGTATGTTGACTACTAATGGGATAGATAAAAAAGCTCTGCTTGATTTAACGAACTATAGTAATTAGAAAAATACAAATGTAACGTATATGTAACGATACGTTCCATTTTTTAACTGTAACGGGAACGAGTTCCTTTTTCGCAGATGTAACTTCTAACGGGAACGCGTTCCAAAAATCAGAAGGAACGAGGAACGAGCTTTCGTTCCTTTTCTTGAGGGACGTGTACAACACTGCTTCGTGTCACAGGTTCACGACTCGCTGCTCACCACCGTGCGCGATTTTAGTGTATTGGAAAGCGTGATCAAACTGCACCATAATTATTGATAGGAAGTTTTAGGATAGCGTGACCACAGGCTACCGTAAGGTGTAGCATAGCAACCGGAAGTCAAGCTGCGCCTTTAAAGCATAATTTTAAGCGCGCGCGAGGAACGTTGCCGTGCTCACGGTAGCCTGCTGTAACGCTATGCTCAAACTGACTATCAGGGAGTTTTCGTAGATCGTTTTCGCCGTCCCGCAACGCTCTCCACAACCCGCTACGATATTCGGAACTCTACAGTTAAGGCCATCCGCGCGCAGGTGCAGTATAGCGGCTTTTTCGTTGCTGAGGGCTTAGCGGAGGGGGAAACGCGGTCTACGAAAACTCCCTAATCTTCGCTCATCGCTCCATGGACAGCGGCCGAGCGGCCGAGCTCACGTGTTCTGCGGCACGAGAAGTTCACGTGAGTCTCTCGCGCGACTCGGTGAAGCGTTAAACAATATCTTAATCTATTCTTAATTCATTCATGAATCCAAGCGAGTTAACGTCCTTTTGGAACATTGTTGAGACGAGCTGCGTTGTTTTGCTCTTTACAGCGAAGCTGTTTATGGCTAGGGTTCCGTGGGTTTTTCGTGTGCAGTGACTAAACACTCTACGCTCGCACCGCCGCAAGCGCACGCCTTCCCCGTATAATAGATTCAAAGTACATAACCAACATAAAGCGTTGACGAACACGCGTGCAGATCCCATTTGTTTTAGGCTTTTGCTTTAGAACAGTTACTGCATACTGCAGATGCCGGCACGTGCGGCGCGTGGAACACAATTCCCTGCATTCTCCTTGATGCTTGGATAATTTAGCAATAGGTGTATTGAGTAGATTAGTTTTCAATAGACACCATTTTCAAGGTCAGTAGACTTTCAGGTAGATAATAAAGGTTTCTCAAAGATTTGCCGCTATGCGACCCGCGTTGGCCAGCCGCTCGCACCGCCCTCTCTTTGTTGTCGTTCCAAGCGCTTGTGTGCCTAGTTTCCTTCCGCTTTCCCGGGTTGGCGGTCCCGTTGCGCGTGTCTACTTTCCGCCGGGTGGCGGTCCCGTCGCACGGAAGGATGCAGCGGACATGGGTGTTACACTCCGTTTCACCTCACGTCCGGACGCAGCAGATGCTACGAGCTATCGTAGCCAATAGGGAGTTTTCGTAGATCGTTTTCGCCGTCCCGCAACGCCCTTCGCAACCCACTACGATACCCGGAACTCTACAGCCAAGGCTACCGACGCGCAGGCGCAGTACCAACTTCTTCGTCGCGGAGGGCTTAGGAAAACGCCCTAATCCCGTTCTGTGGACGTAGCCCGTGATACGCTTTCCGCACGTCACTGTGACCCCTCCCAAAGGCCAGGTGACACTCCGACGGCCTTCGATTGACTTCGATGGCTCGTAGCATCCGCTGCGCTCAGACGTAAGGTGGAACGGAGTATAGACCGTAAGAATGCGTGGAATCGTTCCACCTTATACTAAGTCCGATTCCATCAAGCCACGCTTCAGTCGTTTCAAGGAAGTCACGCAACACTGCAAGTTCAATCAAAGTGTTTATCAACTCACATTCCGTCGCCCCAAGTCCCGTTCACCGGATGCGGCAGTTGTTTGTCGGTTCCCTCAATGAGGACTCCTCTACCAAAGACTAATTCTGAAGACCGCCAAATGAAGACTGTCAAATGAAGACTCCCAAATCAAGACTGTCCTGAACCCCCTCCTGCTATCTCCTTATATAGCCAGTCCGACCCCTTTGCCTCCCCCTCCCCCGAACATCCTCCTGGCGAGGAGGATGTTCACCCTGGTTGAAAAATATTTTGCAAGGCCGTGTGGAGATTTTTTTTCTTCGGAGCACAACTTGTAAGTTAAGGTTTTTTTTTTTTTTTTTTTTTTTTTTTTGTATAAGGGATAGAAAGGGTAATTTCATCGAGATGGAATTACTTTTCTTTGCTCCACATATTGCTGAAAAAGATGGAGCCGCGGAAGTAAGACAACTTTTTTTTATAAGTTTTTTTTTTGTTATAGCATTTTAGTATAGTTTTATAGTATCAAAAATGTGTACTATATAAATGTCATTGATATGTATATTTTGTTATTCATTATATTTTATTTCAGAGCGAGTCTTGTTTTAGTGTGCTCTGCTGTCGACGAGTGTCATTGTCTTTTTAATATTTCATTTATGTAGCGGTACGGAGGCCTCGTCAGACCTTCTGGTCTTTTGCCTTGGTACTGCAGACAAAATTTGTCTGAACAGACTGAAATAAAAAAAAAAAGTCAGAATTCGCGTGTTCCTCTATATTATTTGTCTGGTGCACGCGTGTTCTTACTGGGTTCGAGTGAATCAGCGAAATTCCGCGACACAACTGACCTCGTCAAATATCCCAGTAAACATACATCATCACCACGTACCATTTTCGTAGACCTTGCGCACGCGCGTTTACGAAACCAAGTTGTTTCCGTGTTTTGAAAAAGCCTTCTCGCACTCCTCTCCTTCAAACCTAAATAGAAAAGAAAAAAAAAAAAACACGTCAACATGAAAGCGAATCACGCACGCGCGTTGGAGACGTGCCGCGACTACCGAAACTATGTTTCTACCGCTCGGGAGGCGCCGTGCACTTGCGACGCCGGTGGGTATGCCTCACATCTGCGTCGCGGATGACGTTTGCTGCCGGCAGAGTTTCTTTTGTCACCATAGAACATCACGGAACGCGAAAGCAATGCCAGTGGTTCGGCGTCGCTCGCTTCAGCTTCAAACCCCCTCATTTTTTGTTTCTTCTTCTAACGGTTATCCAAAATGCACCTGCGTTAATTGAGATCGCTGTCACGATTAGGAGGTAGAGAAACAGGAAACGCTGAGGTCGCGCCACCGCCTCGAGATAAATAACGAAAGTGAGTGAGGGCAGGGGAGAGAACCGGAAACGGAGAGTGAAAGCCTCTTGTTGAGGTAGTTCGGACGACAAGAATGCGCTCGAAAGATTGCGTATCCGTGCTGCACGGTTGAATCACTCCTCTGAGATTCAGGGTGGGAGGGAGGTGGGGCTGCATGGAGAAAAGCCCTTTGATATTCCGCAAACGCACGCGGACCAAGTTCGTCTGTTGTCTACGCGTGACCCCGATGATAGCGCTGTGGGCTCCAGTCGCCCAGAGCTGTGTGTAGTGAGAGTCTGGCCAATGGGAGGAGCCGGCGGAAGCTGGGGTGGAGCGGCGAAAGCGGCGGCGCCGCCAGCGCCACATATTCCCCTTGTGATTAACTTGTGAAGTAAGAATGCGCTGGGATGACCTTGAAGAATTCGCGTGGCACGGTGCAGGTATCTTTTTGCTTCTGGATGAGGCTGAAAGTATATGAATGTATAATTGTAAGAGATTGTTGGAGAAGGGGAGTTTAAAGGTGCTGAGTGTGTTTACCGAGCCAGGGAAGGTGACACTGACGAAGGAAGTTTCCTGAAACATGAGGCGACACTGCGAATGTGGGTTGCGAATTGGGGGTTTGAGTCGAAATTCCCACGCAACCGAATCAGCACTTTTTACCGCCCACTCAGTCGCGGCCACGGCAGCGACTGCCTTCCGAGCGCCTTCTGCCAGTCAGCGCCATCCATGGAGAACCCACGCTCCCTGTGGCCCGCGTTCCTCCGTCGCGCGTGTCACCGGGCTTCCCGCCGCTGCCGCCGCGGAGGATGCCGCCGCAGCAGCTCCCCCCGTCGAAGGCTCAGTACTTATTGTTCTCGGCGCCAGCCGAAGTTCCAGTCGACCTCATCATCAACGCCTGGAATGCCCTTGTGGGCAAGGGAGGCCTAACACACCTCCAGCATCATCGTGCGAGCAAGTTCCTCGCTTTTGTAGCGCAGGAAACCCTGCCGCGGTCCCCTCAAGCAAGTAGGCCCGCGTATCGTTTACGTCTCTGTATTCCGGCTGCGGCCCTACGTCTCCGACTACGCCCTCTGTGCGGCCCTTCGAGCGTACGGCAAGGTGCTCGAAATTTCCCACGCCACGTACGAGGATTGCCCAAGCCTGTACACCGGAACGCGAGTCCTCCGAATGGAGATGACGAAATCGGTGCCGAAATTTCTCACCCTTGCATGGTCAACGCGTTATGTGTGAATACCGCGGCATCAAGCGAGTGTGAGCCCGCTGCGGCCTGGAGGGTCATTTCGGGGCGGCATGCAACACCCTTCATTGCAACCGGTGTGGCACTTTCAACCACAACTCCGAGGGCTGCAGTTTGCCGTTCCGGCGGCGCGGTCACAAGCACGCTACGACGGACTACACGCTGCCACGGAGCTACTCAGCGGTTGCTCGTGCCGTCGGTCCCGCGCCTGGTGGACCCCCGACAAGCGTGGCGAGCTCGGCCAGCGACACGCCCTAAGCCAGCCTTCAACCCGTGCCGGCTCCTGCGCCTGACGACCACGGCACGGCCCGAAGCTCCTCAAGGTTCTCCAGTCGACCCTGCAGCTGCCGGCGTCAGCGACACCACGGACGACGAAGCCATAGGTTCGCTCGTCACTGACGAACCCGAGCTGGACGCGTCTCCCGCAAGCCCGGAGTCGTCGGCGGGCGGGGCGACTACTTCGTCCAGCAGCGACCCGGGAGTGATGCGACGGATTCCACCGTCGAGGCCACGGGGGAGTCTACCGACGACACCGCGAGATGTTGACGTCTGACGGGGACTCTGGGAGCACCTCTGCACTGGAGCGTGGCAGCCAAGAGGACACTTCCTAACACCTCAGACTCGGACGCCCCGAGGCATTACACCGCGCGCGAGGCGACCCTGAACCAAAAAGGTGTCGCGACGCACCTTTTTGACGTCCGGCACGGACGTCAAAAAGGTGCGTCGCGACAAGGACGATTTGGTTCAGGGTCGCCTCGCCCTGTAGCTTTAAACTCTGTCGCGGCCCTTATTTTGTTGCAACAATCTCCGTTCCGTATAGGCTTTACTTTCTTTTTTTTTTTTTTTTTTTTTTGTGGCCCTTTGTGTACTATCTCTAAACGTGCAGGGTTTCCGCAACGTAGGCAAGCAGCGTGAAGTTTTTCATTTCGGCCCAAGTGTGGGCTGTGACGTGCTTTCCATACTAGAGACGAATTTTTATTATGCACTTGACGTTGAGGATTTCAAAACGCGATTCTGTGTTCCATGTTTTTTCTTTTTTTCTTATGGACTAACTCAACTCACTGACGTCACGCCACTGCGGTGGCGCTGCTGTCGGTACTGCGCATGCGCAGATGCTTCGCTCCTCCCAATTTCGGCTTCTGCGCACGCGCAGTGCCCACACCTCGCGGGAGCAAAGAGGACTCCTTTGTAAACACTGTTGGTGTATCGCTCGTCGCGTTGCACGGGCGTTAGTGTTAGCGTCTTTCGGCAGTGCCTCTTACCTGGCAGTTTTTGTACATTTGACCTCGACGGGCGTGTTATCAGGTTTCATTTCAACTTAGAGGGAGGAAAGGGGAAAGGAGGGGGGGGGGGTGCAACGTGTCCGCGCGATTAATGTGTATGCGCCAGCGCAACCGACGTTTTGGAATTCTTTCCTTCGTTCGTCGGACGCCTTTTTTCTCGAACGGCAGCCGTTTTTGTACTTGGAAACTTTAACTGCGTCGTCGACTCTGATATAAGTAGATGTGCAAGGTCGTGGACGTGGTCGATCTACATGGAAATCCAGGGAACTTAAACGCCTCATTCAGGTTTTTCAGCCAGGGGATGCCTGCCAGGTTCTGCACCCTAACACCTGCGGATATACGTGGTGTCATCGCGGCACTTCTAGCCGCTTAGACAGAGTTCATTTTCCCGACAACTTTCCTTTCGCGATATCTCGATGCGAGATCCTGCCTCTCCCGCCGGGCGCACTGTACATTACGGACCACCGCGCACCCAATGTGGCACTGGCGGTTCCAGAGTTTTAATCTGCACGTAGCGCCTTGCGACGCCTAGACGTAAGCCTGCTGCGAGAGACTGCGGCTGCAACCGAGCTGCGCGAAAGCATAGCACGGACACTGTCTCTGCCGCCCCTTGATGCCACCTAGTGAGACGGCTTGAATGCAGCCTGGCAGTCCGTGCTGGCTTTGGCCGGAAAGCGCCGAAAGGTGGAGCAGACTGCGATGCTAAACGATGTCATCACGCGCATGCGCATTGTACAACAGGAATACATTGAAGAGCTGCGAGCGCGGTACAGCCTCTTGCTTGCTCCGGTACAACTCGCGAACAGCCAGTGCCCAGTTTTTGAGGGGTAGGCCCGTGTCTGACCCCGAAGTGCTGAGTTACCTCCGCGTGTCAGACCGGCACTCGCCTACCCCGTTCCAGTGGTGGCTGGAGCATTCCGTGCCTGCCAACGTTTACGCGCTTATTGGCTCTAAAACGTGTGCTCAATCTTTTATACGACACAGAGTAGGTTGGTCATCCTCTTGTATTGTATTCATTGGGCCATCTGCACCGAAATCTCGTGCCCAGGGGGCTTGGCATACCGTGCCCTGCGGCGGAGACTCCCTCTCTCTATCATGTTTCAGTCGTCGCTCGCAATACATGCCGGGTGACTGAAAATTTGTCCACTGTACACGTTCAGGAAAGTCCCGCGTCGCGAATGTGCGAAGCACTTTGTGCGGCTGACGTGTCTGTCCGAAACTGAACCCGGAGTTCCCAGGTAATTTGGGATGACATGTTAACCGCAGACGTACCAGCGGACGCTGCCAACACTGGCTTGAAGTATGGGTGGCGAGTGTTGCCCACCAGGGACAGGTTGTCACATTGGGGCGTTACCGCGACGGACATCTGCCCCAACAGTACTTACCCAGAAACAAATGAGCATGCTTTTACCACTTGTGTAGTTGTGCGTACATTCTTCACTCTCGTGCCTGGAGTGTTTGGAATGTGCGTTAATTTCCAAAGGCGTACACACAATCGCTTTGAGAAACTGTGGTAGTGATCCTAGTACGCCAAGTCCTGTGGAAGTATAGATGTAGGGTCGAGATTCAGCGTCGCCGTTTCAGGCCCATGTTCCCCGTGCTTCGCACGTTGCGCAAGAAGATGGCGGACCACCTGGAGGATGAACTGTGGACTCTTGGAGAGCAGGAATTTCTACGACGATGTCATTTTCGGTTTTTCATAGTGAGTAGAAGCAGGGTCGTACTGCGCCCCACATTCGTGTTTAGATAAGTAAAATGTAGGGTCTCTGGGGGGGGGGGGGGGGGGGGGGGGTGGCCTGCGCGCCACTCATTTTGTAAAGATGTAAATCAGCCTTTCTTACAGCAGTCAAGAGGAAGTCTGAGTGCGTTCTGAATTTCGCCGTCACGTGCGTTGCCCCTTTCAGTTAGAAATAGTTGCAAATTTCAACTCTGGCGTGCTCAAATAAAATACATAAATGCAGCCATAGCTAGAAATTGTAATTGGAGGGTAATTGTTAATTTGATTGCCTCCACTAGGGGAATATTTGAGATTGGTCACAAGAGCTGTCAATCATCGCCCCAAGGTCATTAAAACAATATCGGCCAATGACGTTCCCTTATTTTCGCCCTATTCTTACCAATTAATGACCAAACTCTGTATATACGGCTCCGCAGACGCCCCAGTGGCCTGGCAACAGCTGCAGCTTCTCCCAGCCATAATCCTCCCGTTTTCGAGCCGTACCGTAAGTCTCGAATCCGGAGGCATCCCAATTATTGCGTGCTATTTTCATGTCGGCGATAAGCATGGACGTCAGAGAGCTCTCCAAAGTAGTCATAACAAAGGGCCGAGGAAAGGAGCGAGCCGCGTTTTCCATTCACGAGCCTTTTTTTTTTTTTTTTAATTTTTATGCGCTAATAGCGCCGCGGGTTTCGACAGCACCATCGAACCGTATTCGCCACGGTGTAGCAAGAAATTACGCTCGCCTATTTTTGCGGCTGGATCGTGTAGTAAGTACTCCAGAAATTAGGTCACGAGAGAAAACGCCAGCGCCAGATCTGAGTTTGGGCGGGCCTTCCATAAACTTCATTAAAAACATAAATAATAAAAAACTTGATTATAAAAGGGTTGTGCGACGATATTCGTTGGAATGTTTTTCACTTTACACGAGATTACTGGCACTATACTCTGTTTCACCTTACGTTGTACCGCAGCGAAGGCTAGAAGCGCGAGCTCACAGCATTGCGAGCTGCTCTTAACGCACGAAAGCTTGTGCCGCCGAGATGGGCCGTATGAGCAAGGAGCTCCCGCTTGTAGCCTTTCCTGCGGTACATTATAAGGTGAAACAGAGTATAGTGGGAACCAAGTATACTCGCGCGCAACCCCACTGACCTAGAAACCCTTTGTTGCGGTGTATAGACCTTTCCAATGTTTACAAATCCACAGCTCAGCGTGCGATCTCCACAGCTCAGCACGCGCGTGTGCGTCGCTTCGGAAAGCGAGCAAATCACGCGCGATACGCACGAACACTGAAAATGAAACCGGCCAGCAGCCCTTTTCTGGAAAGGTCTATAATTTCAAAAACAAAAGCGATCCTTTTCTTTCAATCTCTCCTTCGCAAAATCTCGATGATTTGAATGCGGCTCATAGATTGGACCCGAGCATTACTTGAGTACTCGATTTGGGCTCGTGATAATCAATAGCTCGACAAGCATTTGGGTAGTGACCGGTGTCCAATCGCTGCAATGACGACAGTAGCCGAACCATAACAATGTCTAGAACTTAGCGCGTGTCCTGTGCTTTGCGGCTGTACGACACGAGAGCGCACGATACGAGAGTGCACGACGGGAGAGCGTCGCGACACGAGAGCGGATGTACGCGCCTTGGGAATGATCGATGTTTGAGTCTTCGAACACATGTTTTCTCGGATAGCACGCTTTAACCCATTTTATTGGTTGACTACGCAGACCTGGGAAGAGTCTAAAAAATAAAATTTTCGGAAACTCGAACTGAACACAACCCAATATTCGCATTCTGGCTGGATGTGCTATAAATGTTAATTTCACACGACGTTGCGGCGTTGCAAAACGGCGTTGCATTTTGACGAGTGTCGACTTGCACCTCTTCTTGGGGGAAGCACCGACCCGGTCCTATGACATCTTCATAATCACGGTCGGTACCTCCGAGCGCAAAGCGTCCATTGCCTACTGTTGGTATAGGCTGTGACTGACCATGCCTCCCAACCTGCGGTTTCACTTTTAGAGTTTTTTTTTTTTAGCCTTCTTTTCTACCTCCAGGTGGGTCAGGTCACTTGGACCGGAACACGACCGGACCTCCCGAAGGCCATGAGAATCAGGGAAACCCAGCGACAGAGAACCCCTTGGTGACATTTGTTCCTACTTTACACCTGGGGACCTTTTTTCCGGGGACGTTTTTTCTGGGGACATTTCTTCCAGAACCACTACCAACCACGCTATAAAATGGCGGTATTTGCAATTGCAACATGGACCATACAGCCACAAATTAAAGAGGTAATTAGAGACGTTTAGTTCATTGCCCAACATATATGAACCGTACATTGGTACCTCCAATGTCCACCAGTCTTGAACAGCACATATCGAAGACACCCACAAAGCAGAAAGCCCTCCAATACCGATCATTCCCAAGGCGCGCACATGCGCTCTCGTGACGCGCGTTCTAATGGCACGCACTCTCGTGTCGCGGCGTTCTCCCGTCGTGCGCCCTCCTGTCGGCGCTCTCGTGTCGTGCGCTCTCGTGGCGCCCTTCCGTGCTTTGCCAACCCCAGCGCGGCTATGATCCACATATCACGTGGCCGCCTGCTCTGGCTGCGGCGAGTTGAGGGGGTGAACGGTGCTCGCTTTTCTTTAATTTTTGTTTCTGCGACTTTAATTGCGTGTGGTGAAAAATGAACGCGTGTTTCATAGGTCATTAACGTCAGGGAATCGTTCTAAGCGATATTTGCGCAAAAAAATGTTGCATCGCCCCTTTAATGAAGTGTATGGCGTGCGTTTAGTATTAAAATGATATGACGTCTAGTATGGGCTGACCGCTCAAGCCTTGCGCACTTCGCGTCGATATATCGACTTCATTGCAGCGAATAATTTATAGGGGGAGAGGAAACGTGTCGCCGCCCATTGGCTCGTGAATCAGGAAAGCGATTTGAGCACGATTCTCAGCTTTACCGGGTTTGTCTCAATCAGCAGGTTTGATGGAAGAGCGTTCGACATTCGTGAAAGAATGTAGGCTACGCCGGGGGGTGGAAAAAGGGGGGGGGGATCTCTTTTCGAAAACCTAGTTCCTGCGATCGGACGAACTGGGACACGTGCGTGCGGGAAGACACTTTCATCGTGCCTTTGCATCGTAGAATAAATGAATTCGACAGAGACGTCCGATTTTTCCACGTGGCCATTCGTCTGACTATGCAGCTTGGTTTTTGGAGCACGTGCAGATCAACGCTATGAACTGTCAAGCAATGCATAAAAATGCCGTTACAAAAAAATAAAAAAAAAAATCTGCAAGAAGGGTTAGGTTTTGCATACAGTATACCTTCAGCGTATAGTCATCAACCCGTCGTATACCTGCTATCCTCTATTGAATGCTTCCTGGTTTGTCAAATGTTGTATGGCTGTATACGAGCGGTCCGAATTCGTTCCTTGTGTCTCAAGCAGGTTGTCAAGTGCCGGGTGCTGTTCAGTTATGGTCTGTCACTGGTTCGCTCCGCTCTAATAAGCTGATCGTACCAAGTTCCTCTCACGATGGATTTACTTTTCGCCCTGTTGATATTATTTGAGTACAGAACGAGGCAGTACTGAATATCCGTCACATCACAATGCAAAAATGTCCACGAACGTCAGGATAACATGGATCGCAATTCAGCGCTGCCCCGATGCGCACTCGAAGAAAAGAAAAGAGCTAGGAAGAGATAGAAAAGAAATATAGAAATGGTGATTTAGAAATGGTTTATACAACCTGAACTTTGTCTGCCTCAACGGGCGACTTGTCTCTTAGCTGTGTATGAGCAATTTAGCCAGTGCAGTGCAACCGCTAGCCTGGGGTCTTTAACGTGCGCCACGCAGTAGTGATTACAGGACCGCACGCCGGTACGATGCTCATCCAGGTCGAAACGGGCAGCGCTGGGGATTGAACCCAGGGGGCAGTTAGACAATAGCTCGTCCCTTGCGCGTTGCTTGACCCCCGTCGAAGAATGGAGAGTTGGAGGCGAAGACAAACGGGAGGTCGGTGGAGGAGGCTCGAGTAATTGCGCTTTGAGAGAAAAATTGGCGTGTCACGTCGTTCTTCAAAATTTTTAAGTATCGCTCTGGGTAGAAGCATACTTCCGAAATTTAAAGCGCTTGACGTGAAATAACTGTGTCCGGTGCCAAGGACATCAATGGGAAAGGACACCGGACTTTATGCAACCTCTTGAAAGCTTTTCGTCTGGTGACCTCGGCATAAATGTTGCTGAAAATAAAAAAGTTCAAGGTGATATATTAATAGATCATGACGCTTTTCCCCACTACGGTAAGTAACCCAATACCTAGTTACACTAGCGCTCTTAATAAAACCAACGACAATTGACTCAATCGCGATTGGCTGGAGTTACACGGCGATGTCAACTGTCATTGAGCTCATGGGCCAGCGGAGCACTTACTACTGCTGAAGATAGGGGGAGGTGTCTAGAAAGTATCTTAGTGGCCAATATGGTCGGAAGAGGTATGATTAGGGTCCAGAGCTGCCGCTACAACGATCACGGCACGTCGCGGAAGTCAAAACTCGGTGAGGGCGACCATTGTGATGTCGTACCGATAAGACTTTTGTTATGTCTCTCTTGCTTGCATTAGTGTGAAACATTCTGATTCTCGTTTCTTTACTTTAGAAACAACAACCGGAAGAAGTTCATTATAATTTGTTTTAAACTTTTATAATGAATTAAAAGTGTGCGCATAATTCATTTGCATCACTTTAAAAAAAGTAACATGACAATAGTTTTGGTTTTGTTTTGGTTACCACTGCGTTCCGTGACGCGTATCTCATCTGGCTTTTTTAGTACCGTGTACCCTGTAACACCGGGCGACTTAGTAGAGCTTAATGACAGTTGGGAGATGTTAACGATCGTTGGCTTAATGACAGTTGAGAGGGCTAGTGTAACTAGGGTATACATCATTAACAGGTTCTACAAAAACACTTTTCGTCGAGGCAATCTTCTTATCATACACTATTGCGAGAAAACAGTAACAACAGGTAAAATGAAGTGCTTCCGATAACTGGATCAACCGCGAGTTCGTCGTGCTGGCTTTTTCGTTCGTGGCCATATGGACTCGTTTTTTTCTCGTTCAAAACGCCCTCCCATTTCCTCGTCTATGTCGTATGGAGACTAAAGCAGGCGGTCATACGTTCGTTTACTACCCGGGAAAAAGTTGGCGCATACCGGCCGCATACAAATTGAAATCAAGCGAGTTTGGCGACCGTTTCTTTTCTGTATGCACTTTATTCCAACCTTGATGTTAGCGAGAAATCAGGTCAATCTGGACGCCTACGTTTTGCATTGTTTTTTTCTCTCGCTACAAGCTCTCGAAAACATCGTCCGACGTCTTTTATTTTATTTTTTATTTTTTTTATTGTTGTTTCTGCTTCTTTTGATTTCCGCACGCTGTGGTTCTTTGCGAGTTCCTGTGGGCTGCCAAGTATACGTATATGCGCCGGAGATCCGAGTGATTACCGCTTGCTGCTCGCTCTCGATGAGTCATGTTCATTAGCTAAACTAATAATGAAACAAAAACCACGCCAAAAACTGGAGTGTGTGATTTCGTCACGAGTAATTCATGTATCAACGAAAGGAGCTCTACGTTCATGTATCCTACATCGCTCACTCTACACCCGTTCTCCCCTCAAGAACCATAGCGAAAGAAATACTGCTCCTCAAGGAGCATAACTAATTTCCTCGTTTATTTAGAGAATTAATACACATAGAAGTGTATTTTAGATTAGATTATCTTATCAAGACGTCCCTGTTTCAAACGCCAAAAGCATCGCTTCTTCCTCCGACAAACCATGTCTCGTAAGAATCAAAGCGAGTATAGTATGATCCCTATGCCCAAAACTCTACGAGATATTCCCGACAACGAATCATTAATAAAGAACCCCGAAAAATATCATTTTGTTTTCTCTTACTAAACATTTTCAAGAAAGCCTTCCGTACTCGTTTCACCATATCCGTCCGTTGAGTTGAAGCAAGATTTGAAGGAGAGGTCAGTGAGGAGGAAAAATCGCGGCTTATTGGTGTTGGCGCCTCTTGCCAATGTGATTTGTCCCGCGGCGTTGTTATCGGCTGATGCGGCTATCTGATCGGTTGCGGAGGGATAATACGATGCTTGAAACTCATCACGCGTCGAGTTTTTTTTTAAAAAGCTGTCCCTGGCTATTGGCGACGTGCGCGATCGAAAGCGTCGCTGTGGTTGGCCTTCCACGATTGGCCGAAAGCTGATTATGACGTCAGCAAAGGATGTCTCATCGACCGAGATAAAAGGAATGGGAGAACTTTAATTTTGACGGTGTTGGCAGTGTTGTTTTGAGAGCGCTATGATTTCAGGCTTCCACCATGCTGATTACAAACACCATCCTACTTGTTGTTCGCATGGTAATGACGTCATGAGAGGGAACCACAGGAGGGCATCCACCAAAACATCTCGCCGCTAATACGGCGAGCGAGTGTTCTCAAATGCGTCTTTGGCGCATCGGAACCTAAAGAGGTACACGCCAATCAAAAGGGAACATAAGAAGCACGTAGAGGACGCGCGAGGCAACCAAGCTCGCGCCGGCATTTCTACAAGGTCGGGGGTAAACAGAGGCAAGGAGCAGACGAACTAGGAAGAGACGCGGAGACCTGTACGGAAAAAAGGTGGGTCGGTGAGAACGAAAGGGCTGTGTGCTTCAGCATGCGCACACAAAACTGTAAGAGAGCCTCCTTCATGAACGTCGTCAGAGTCGTCCCTCGTCATCGAAGTTGACAGCCACGAGTTGAAGTTGACAGGATCTCTCGAGTCGGGACTCGCGGCTCCTCACCCCAATGATAACAACGTCACTCCATTCAGGTAAACACTGAGTTAGCGACGCTCGACCGGAATGTCGTGAAGCGTATCTCGTACGCTATAGAAAAAAATAACCAAGCAAACCATCAATTCGCGCAGAAGCAAAACGCATTCCAACATCTGCGACCGAATGCGAGTTCAGTAGCAGCGTGCGGCCACGTACTACAACGACGCACACGATGTTACCCCTTGAGGAGCATCGAGGTCCCCGACGCTTCCTCATGAACCGCTGGGACTTTCCCTTCGTGCTCTACGGGCGCATTCAGCCGAAGGCACAACCCGTTGTTGAATGAGCCGGCTAGCAGTGCTTTCTCCGAATCCCCCGTCCGGCAAAAAAAAATAAAAAAGAAGAAAATACGAAAAGGAAAGCGTCGCCGTGGAAGACCATCCGTTTAGATCCATTATCAGCGCTGTCGGTGTAGTTCCAAGCTAGGTGCACTGGCTCCCCACGACGATGCAGATAGTTTCCCGGTCTATACATTCCAGACGCAGCCCTTCCGCGCGGATGAAAAAGCAGCGAAGGTTATTTTTATTACACCGGGGGGATAACCGATTTCTGGGAGGGCTTCCCGCGTCGCTGCCGTGCTCCGCCCGGCGGGACATGCCCTATCGGCCGTCCGGACGCCATCCGCCTTGGCCGCGCTCCGCCGCTTCCTCGTCTCCACGCACCCGTGGGCGACGGGGACCTCCAGCGATCGCAAGGCGACTTTGTAATTGGGCCTCCGCGGGACATCTCCTTCCAGTGACAGAGCCGCTTAGCTCCACGCGATGACAGAGCAAGTTTGGGTCTCCTGAGTAGCTCTAGGGCAGTCGGAGCACCGATCATTCCGTCGATCGGTGCTCCAACTGCCCTCGCCGTCGTAGACTCAAACGCAAGTGTGTGAACGCTCCTTAAACAGACACTAACACCCCAAAGGTCGTTTTTTTTTTTTTTTTGTCTAAAACAATGCATGTTGTAGTCATAGACACACACACGAAAAAAAAAACAATACCACAACGTGAAAAAAATATTTTTCCATACGAGCCGCGCGCATTTTTATCTTTGGCGTTCTTCTCTCCCTCTTCTCACCTCCTCGCTTCTTTTTATTTGTGACGTAATCGATTATAAAATTTGGAAGCTTTGTAAGCGGCATTTCAATAATATTGCATACCGGCATTCGTAAAACATGTTTTTTTACGCAAATGCGAACTCACTACGCGCCGCCTTCTTTTGAAATATCGAAAATTGGAGTCCGGAAGTTATGTCACCTCCTGGCTTTTTATCCTTCCTCGGAAATCATGGCGGCGCTCGACACCTGTCGTAGTGAGGGTGATCGGGGAGGACGAAGTTCTCTACGTTTGGTAGACTTACCTCAAGCCTCGGACCTTTTGCGTCGTGTGATGTGACCTCCGGAGGTAAACTCGTCGGAACGACACCACGCCTCAACCTAGGTACCACTCGAACCCCCAATGCTCTAGAGACGTTTGGGATGACCTCATAATCCTCGTCGACAAAGTATCGAGGACAAAGAAAGGACTTCGATCCGAAACCCTCCAGTAGTCCTTCAGGAGTTGCAGCTAGCCAGGACACCTTCTCTGACGCCTTCTTCGGGAACCTGTGCAGGTATACTTTCGGTTATGACTCCGCCGGGGCAGCCTTTCACGCAGCACCGGCGCACTCACGTGACTCACAAAAGTCCACTGCGCGTCCTCTTCGATCTCACACCGTTTCAAAAGATTTGAGAACGCTGAAGGGGCCCTTAAAGAACTTCAAACTCGAAAGGGAAGCAGCGTCGTCTGCTCACAGCGATAGGCGGCACGCAGTGCCATGGCACTGCGTGTCGCCTATCGCAGTGAGTGCACGCACGGAGAAGCGCGGTTGATGGCGTTATACGGGCGAACACGACACTTCCGGTTGGGACGGTTCAGAGGCGAGAAGCTCGATTACAGGACTACTCAATCTTTGATATCACTGCAGCGGCGCGGATCGGGCGGTAACTTCATATTCGACTTTCGGATTTTTTTTTTTTTTTTTTTACTTTGCAAATACAGTTTTTAAGCATCGAATTTTGAGGAGAATATCCAGGCATCGTTTTCAATCATTTCCGATAATAATAATAATAATAATAAAAAAGAGTTTAACCTGCCAGAGCCCCTTTAAAAACCAGTACGACCTGCTCCGTTCACACTCCTTAGGACGACTTCTTAGGACTGGATGCGCTGCAGCGGAGCTGGTCCTAAGAGATCGCAAGAGGCTTAAAAACCGATCTGGTCTCTCTCGGCCTTACTCGGTCGCATATGTGTGAACGGGCCTTAAGCCGGCCCGAGAGGCTTAAAAACCGGTTTTGTCCCCGCCACAGATCGGGTTCGCGTTTCGGTGCTTTTCCATTTTCGTCGCCTCACAGCTACACATGCGTCGTCGTTGCCACATGAAAAAGAGTCGTTATGTTGGCCTAAGTCCTTCGGAACTCTACAAAGAAGAACATCGCTACATCGGTGTGAATTTGCTCGAGCTACCACGTCGCAGTACGTACCTGTCAAGACAAAGTGGCACGGATTAGGTGCCAGGCCGGGATCTTTTTCGGACACTCGTTCGAATCAGGGCGCTGCTTTTCTAAATAAATGGGTATTCTTTAATAGCGCTGACCAGAGCCGCCGCAGAGACCTCCGTGGCTCTATATTCACGGCTGCTCCGCGAACCTAGGCGTTGAACGGATATGTCGGTTGCTTCTCCCACAGAAGTTTGGCGTGCCGGATGTAAACAAAATTGAGGTGCATCCACGCCACCTCCGAGGCGCCGCTGATTGGTTCAGCCGCCGGACGACTCGATCGGCGACCAGTCGCAAAAATCGGTCTGGAAGCGACTGCTCCAAACCTGTCGTTTTCACAATTTGCGACTGATGTTTTTACGACAAAAGTTGTCGCACGACAGCTGCGACTTGCCAGTGTGAGCGCCTTTAAACTTGGTAATCCGGGAAGCTGCCGATGTAGTCTTCCTTCAGGAGACTAGAATTGACTCGCCAGAGAACGCCAAGGCCTCTTTCTGGTGCTTCCACACTCTTACTGCAAATCGCGTGCAGGGGGAACGGCAGTCCTGATAAGAAAGCTACCCGAACGTGAAGTAAGTGAGTGCGAATTAAGTGATGATGAAAGCTTTAGTGTAGTAGACTGCCTGTTTGGAAATAACCTCACTCGTCTCATCTCGAGTTATGCCCCTAATGATGCGGGTGAACGAAAAGTCTTTTTCTGTCGCCTGCTGGGCCGCCTTTTGAAAGTGCCCGGGACTGCAAATGTTCGGAGGTGATTTTAAGTGTGTTTTGAGCCACAGCCACAGATCGCGTCACCCTAGGAAGGCAGACCCAGGTTTGGGCGGGCTTAGAGGCGCCCTGAGCCCAGTGGATCTTGTGGATGTCACTTCCTAGATGTCCGACTTCGCACCGTTTCACTCACTGGCAGGGGCTCTCACATGCTAGATTCGACCGGATTTATATGTGGAGCGAGTTGTACGAAAAGGTGACCTCGTATGATACGAAACCCGTTTCTTTCTCAGACCACGGTTATGTGTCCTGTCTTGTGGAAATTGGCCCGCGGGGAGAAAACGGACCAGGGCACAATACAGATTGAAAGCTGAATGCAAGCTTTTTAAAGGACGAGGAATTTGCACAAAAGATAAAAGATAAACTTTCGGAACTTGACGGTGAAAGAGGTTTTGACACATGTAAGTGGGAGAGTTTCAAGTGCTTTGGAAAAGAAACAGCAACTGCTTTCGGTGTAGGGAAGAGCACGCAACAGAGGGCAGAGTGCGTCGCGCTTACCGACTCGCTGCGTGCGCTCATCAGGGGGGAAGAACGGCAACCTGGAAGTTATGCAGACGGCATAAAAGCAATTAAAAATAACTAAAACAACTGCTGGAGCAGAAACACTGGGGTGCACTGGCACGTAGCAGAGAACTGAAGCTTGAGTATAAAACACAGCCCTCTAAGGTGTTCCGGTCCTTTGAGGGGGAGTGGGCAAATAAGAACAAGGTAAAGAACGTGATTCATGAAAACAAGCTTTGCGAGGGCCAAGAAGAGGTTTACAACGCCTCTCACAATTTCTACGAATCACTCTTCAGCAAGTCCGCGAAACCAGTCCAGATTCCGAAAGAAGTAACAAGGTGCCGAAGATGAAGAAAGATACCAGCGACGCAATTAATGAGCCTATAACGGCGGCAGAGGTAAAGAGGGCTATTAAAGACCTCTCTGTCAACAAGGCTCCTGGCCCCGACGAGATCGGCGGTGAATTTTACAAGGTGTTTTCTGAAGAACTATAAGTGTAAGGCTTCTACATGTGTTCGAAGGCATGAGGAAACGGAAACTGCTCATACCCATGATGTGCAGGAGCCACGTAATGCTCACCCCGTAGAAGGTCGAAGCAACAACCACTCCTTGTGTGTCAGACTACGGACTCCTAAGTCTTCTTTCAACGGACTACGAGATGTTCGTGAAAATCATTTGCAGGCGCTTAAAGGTTGTCCTGAGTGAGGTCTATGGGGAGCATCAGAGCTTTGGATTCAGAGGCCACTCCATTACACGGAATCTACATTTAATGAGGACTGTCAGTGAGGCGGCAGAAGGGGGTGACTCCCCACTGGCCATGATCAAATTAGACCTCAGCAAGGCTTTCGACAGAGTGAATAGAAACTTCCTATTCACATTGCTGCGGCACTGCGGAGTTGGAGAATATCTGGAGGACTGACTTGCCGTATGTTACAAAGACAGTTCCGTAAAACTGATCGTCAGTGGCACCGTCGGATCTTGCACTGCACTCCACCGTTCGGTGCGATAGTGATGTCCGCTCTCCTCGATCCTGTTCGCGTTATACTTGGAACCAATCTGCTGTATGATACTTAAAAACGACTCAATCAATGCGCTGTGACTCGGAACCAACGACATCAAGGTACTGGCATACGCGGATGTCCTGGCGTTAATCAGTTCCACTAAGGAGGTTCAAGCTGCCCTGAGCGCGGTTGAGGCTGTCTGTGACTTTTCGGGTGCGGTTCTTAATCGCCAGAAGTCCACGTGAGCATTGCTTTGTGACTGGATCATGACGCTGTCCTTCTTTATAGGAATAGAATGGACGCGCACCATTCGCAGCTATCTGGGAGTTTACTTGAGCCTCAGGGATAGCCTACCTCTTTCTGGCGCGGCCGTGTAGTGGCACTTGGAGGGGGCCTGGTTCCCTGGAGAGAGCAATACATCTCCATTTTCACAAGAAGTTATCTGTTATCTTATCTATGCGTTAGCTGTTATCTGTTATCTGTGCGGAGCAGTGTCCCTTCCGGCGGGGCTCTACGCCGCCCATGGGTCACGCCTTTCCCAATTTCCACGGCCCATAAGATACATAGAGCATGGGCGACCTTTGTCTGGCGGTCAAGGGCGGAGGCAATGAGGTGGACAAACCTGCATTTGAGTATGGAGCGCGGTGGGCTGGGTCTATTGAACGTCGCCTTGAAGCTAACAGTCCAACGCTTTCTTTTCTTTCGAGACCAAAGCGATCCCATCATCCGGGCTGCCTTCCATTACTTGGGGAGCGGTGCACTACCTCAGTGGCAAGCCTCGGCCACCACCCTCTCAACAGTGTCCCGGACAACAACTTTCTACCGAGAGATCGCATGTTCTGCATTAACATTACAGGGCCTCTTCTCGTGGGAGTACCTACTCTCGGTGGGAAGGAAGACCCTTTACTGGGACTGTTAAGTAACGAAGGATTTTGTTAGAAATAAGTAAGATTTGTTTTAGAAAAGTCTATCTTTCTACAGCTGCGTCGGCATTGTTTTTTTGTTTTTTTTATCTGCCTATGTTTGTGCCTGCATATTTGGGCGTCTTCCGCCCCCACGCGCGGGGGGCTTCGAGCTGCCGCGGGGCTC
Source organism: Ixodes scapularis (assembly GCF_016920785.2). NCBI lineage: Eukaryota > Metazoa > Arthropoda > Arachnida > Ixodida > Ixodidae > Ixodes > Ixodes scapularis. The sequence continues at coordinate 5,393,048 of NW_024609884.1, read as the reverse complement.
GGTGGGGAAGAGTCGGACCCCGGTCGTTAACAAACGGATTGGGCTTCAGTTTGGGGCGCCGGAACTTGGGCTTCTGTCCGCACTTGTGGCTTTTAAGCGGGTGTGCTTGTGTCCGGCGTATTTCGCCGCTTAGTGTAGAAACTTCGCTTTTAATCGACGCAGTAACTTAACTTGGTGGCGCCAGCCAGACGGCGAAGAAAGCATGTGGTGACTCTACAAAGAATTCGGGTTTGACCGTTGAGGTGTCGGAGGGAGGTCACGTTGACAGCTCGCTGATCATTGGGTAAGAGTGTACCACGTGACAATGGGCAAATTTGAAGTGATTGGTTTGTCTCTGGAGGGAAAGGAGGCCCCCACGAGTCTAGAAAAGGGCTGCCGAGAGGATTCTCGAGGATTCGGTTTTTGGGATCAGGCAAATTCGGCTCTTGAGGCTGGGGACTAAAGTATGGTTTTTAATTTTGGAAGTTTTGTATATTACCGTTGACTTGTCGTTTTGTTTTAAAATAAACGTGGCCACAGTGACCATTATAAACTTACCAACGTCGTAATGTCTCCAGAGGTATCGAACAACTTTTAGTTTTTTTTTTCTTATTCGACTTTCCGGAGGACTTCCATCGGGCGAACATCATCATCGGTCGTCACCATCCTGACCGGCTTCCTCTCCCCACGGAAAGTTGACTGGGACATTGTTGCGTCAGTCCTGCCGCCTCCGCTCTATCGCGGCCCTCCGAGTGGCCCGTTCAAGAGCGATGTCCTGCCGCGTCAGAAAGCTTCCGGTGTCACAAGAGACGAAGGATTTGTTGAACATGATTGTAAACCTGAGACTGGTTCTCGTACACGTACAAGGCGGCACGAGCCTTCTTGTACGTGCCCACGGGTCGACGAGTCACCTGCCGGCGCCGCTTCAAACCATAGTGAGAGAGAGTGAAGAGCGAACTTTATCGGGCACGTCGCGAGGAGCACGCTGTCCTCACCTGAAGAGTATTTATCTTACACCGTGTCCCGAACGTAGCACCGTAGCACTCTTCTTTGTGGTGTAGTGGTGGGGAGTCTTCAACGTTCTGTTGCCGTCTTGGTCATAAATGAAAGGAAAAAGACGGACACACACACTGCTTCGCGCCGGGATGCAAGTCGGGCTACATGGTCAACAAGGGCAGCAGGAGTACCAGCGATCGTAAGCCGTCGCTGTTTCGTGCGCCAAAGCAGGAGTCGCGCAGACTACAGTGGGAAAAAAAAAATCTTGATCGAGAAGATAAACGCCTCGCCGAGACATCAGCGGTGTGCGAGAGACATTTTGAACCGCGCCTTATCCTTCGGGACTATGTGCACATCACCGATGGCGAAGAGGTTAGGATTCTATGCCGCAAAATATTATGACGATTTTGCAGTCTTTTTGCGTATTATTCTTTCTGGGTATCTGTCATGTGCTTGCTGTGTATGTCGATTAAGTGTATTACCACATTTGAAAAGTCATAAAGCAGTGTGTTGAAAAAAAATTTTTTTTTTCATATTAGGGGTTGTTGAAGTTTGTATTCATATTGTCTTTTAATGTTTCATGTACTCCCAATCGAGGTATGTTTTCTTCATAGACTGCCTTCCACAAAAGACAATTTGCTATATGTTCGCCAGTTGCAGTGGCACCTTGGCCGTTCCCAAACGCGCTCGGCCTTGAACCCTACACAACGCTGGTCCCCGCATCAGCGACACGATGACAAAGAACAATACACCAGTTTATTGTTCCTCTCACCATTAAAAAAGTGAGGGATATATTGAGATTTGTTAGACTATTTTTTCTTGTTATATCAGTATCGCGTTGTTTCTTTCGCAACTATTAAGCGTGCAGCCCAAGTGATAGCGTTGCTGAACGACCTGTCAGTACAGGCAAGGGGGGGGGGAGTCGATATTAATCAAATGATCTCCATCAAAAACACGCGAATAATGAAAGTAGAGGATAGCACGCACTCTAGAGGCCTTCGTCCAAAGCAAAACCTACAGTGTTTCACATTAGCAATTCTTCTGCGTCGCGAAAGGCTCCAGTCGAACCACAGTAGTACACGCCGAGCAGCGCCGACGACGAGGCTGACGGGGGCACGTTCCTAGGGCTCAGAACAGCAGCGCTACGGTGTCGTCTACGCGCGAAATCTTCACGCGGCGGCCGCCGCTCCTGCCGCTACAACTCTCTAGAACACTGTAGTTACGTCATAAGAGGATCTTTCGGCCGCCAAGCGCGTGTCACTCGAGGGTCGCGCGTGCAATGGCAAGCTTGCCACGTATATTCCCCCGCACTGGCACCAGTCGTGACGTCTTTTTCTGTCCTTTTTAAAAATAACAAGAGTGAGCCTGCACAGCTTTGATAGGCGCTGAATATGCGAAAGAGGGGAAGAGGAATAAGAAAATAGATGGTGCTATGGAGAATTTCGAATGAGCGGAGATTTCGTAAACTTTTTTTGTGGCGTCACACTCCGGGAAGGAGGGCCTCCAGCGGTACTTTGAAAATGATTTTCTGCAGCCTCCATGCACCAAATAATATTTTTTTTTTATATTCGAGATTTTGTAGGTCAAATAAAGGCGATTTAAATGTGTCTCCTCAAATACAAATCGCTTCAGCTTCCATTTAAGCCTCAAGGTGCTCCGAGGTCCTTGTACACTAACGATCATAGACTGGGACGCGTATATTCCAAAAATGGCATTCGCTACTCGCACGACCAAATACAAAACAACAGGGTTTACGCCAGCTCGTTAAAATTTCGGTCGGGAACTCAGAGTTCTCACAGAAAATAATCTTGCTATTGCGCCAGATACTCGCCCGCGCCAATCGCAATCGAGTTTTGCGCAACGACTCCGCGATAACCTTGGTGGTGCAGTGCGAGTGGTCTGTGAGAATTTCGAACTCGCCCCAGAACAACGAGCACAATATGACAAAGGCCGAAGGAACATCGAATTTTCCGTCGGAGATCTGGTTCTCCGACGGACTCACCCGCTCAGTAACGCCCTGACCAAGGATTTTCAGCTTCCCTCGCCAAGCGATAGGATTGGCCTTTCAAAGGTCACGAAGCGCGTTTCGCGTCTAGCATATCGTCTTCTACACCCCGGCTCAGAATCAAACATGAAACCCATTAACATCAATGACCTAAAACCCTTTACTGAACGTGACGCGCATGAGTAGTACTGGGAAACAGTCTACTCTCTCCGACATAATTATGCCCCACATCGTCATTTCTCTGAAGTTATGCCGCCAGGCCGACAGCGTTCACATCCACGCAATCCTCCCGAGTCCCTACAGACGGACCTTTCGCCACCGATCACGCTCTCCCTGTAACCACGGCCCCCTTATCACGGGCAGGCTCCTCAACACTTCGGGAGGCATGCCGGTGGACCACCACCACGGTGACGCCCCCGTACTCGCGAAGCTGCTTCGTGGTGCGTCATAGAGTGGCACACTCTCGTGGGGTTCTTTTCCCGAATGCGCTGGGGCCGCCAGCCACAGGTCCCATAAGAACTGGATCCGGCCGCGGCTCCATCACCTTTTCAAGGCCGCACACTAATCGAGCGGTTCGCGGAAAACACACCATCATTATACGACTGGTTCAAACTCAAGTTGAACGCACTAAAAGAAGAGCGAATGGTGAAAATTATGCGCAAAAATATCTAAAATCTAAATTGACAAATGGCTCGCAACATAAGGATTTGCGAATCACATTTAATAACAGAAACCTGTGAAGACCAAGCAATAAAAAAAAGTAACGTCAAAATGACCAACGACTCATGTCATAAGTGTTCAACAAAAATAAATACACGCAATTTACAAACCCGTGAAAAGCGAGAAAAAGAAATGAAAAGTGCCGCGAAAAGGACTTGGAACCATTTTGCCCGGCCTAGCACTCGGGACCATTTTGTCTCGGACCATATTGTCCGGGACCATTTTGTCCGGGACCATATTGTCCGGGACAACATGGTCCCGGACAAAACAATATGGTTCAGCGTTCGTGCGTATGGCGCGTGCTTTGCTCGCTTTCCGACGCGACGAACGCGCACGTGCTGGGTTGTGAAGATCGAACGCTGGACTGCGATTTTTTAAACATTGGAAATACAACACTAATCATTTGGGCGTGTTTCTGACGCAGCGTTCGGCAGTGTCAGCGAAACGCTGACACCGCCGAACGTTGTGTCATCGTTTGGATGCACGTGAATTCCATTAGTTTAAAGGCAAGCTGCTTGTTAAAATATGTTCCACATAGCCGAGGTGACCACAACAGAGACCGGTGGGAGAGCACTCGGTACAGGCCAGAAGCCCATTTCTGGAATACCACCTACAAGGCCATCCGCATTGTCTATGACTGACGTGAGCTATACTATAGGGGGTATTCACTGGACGCCATATCTGAGGGCGATGTTTAGAGCGCATGCTCAGACCGAGCTCCCATTAATAGCCTGCTATAGGCCATATGCAAAATCCTTGCCAGCTATCATCATCATGCCATTAGGAGCCGCCCTATTGGGGGTTTGTCGCATCTTCCAGTTGTGGACGAGACTCATCTACATTGATCTCGGTTTTCATGATATTAGGGGAGTTTATTTGTACACTCAACCGGTTGCTGGTTAGTTTCGGTTCAAAGAAAAAAAGAAAGACGGCCGCAAAATTCTGGAAAAGGAATCGTCATGAACGAAGTCGCAAGAGTCGTCACTCAAGCAGTGAACTGGGCCATCCAGGTCAATGAACGGTATTTCTCGAAGACGTCTGTGAAGGGTTCGTACTGGACCTGCATCGGGTGATCATATTTTAGTTTTACGACTTCCATTTTGCCGGGATTATTGTGAAACGGCGGGCGAAACCATCGGTACGGGAAACCCCCAATATGGGGGAAATGTGATAATTGATCATGAATACACTAGATGGCGCTTCTTTTTGCATATGGCCTATAGGACCGGCAATCTCGATAGTGCGGAATGCACGTTGCGAAAGAACTGCGGAAGCTCGCCGTCAGCACGCGCTCAGCAGCCGCGCACACAGATATGGCCGCCAGTGAATACTCCGTATACATTTGACATGAACTAGGAGGCACTGCACAACAGTCAGAGTAACTGTCTATGTATAGTGATAATGTTTAGGGGGTTTAACCCCACCTCTGACCAGTTTCGATCTGGATGGGCATCAGATCAGCGTGCGGTCGTTCATGATACTGCGCGATTCACATTGCGCACCCCAGGATAGCCGTTGCATTGTACTCGATAAATTTCTCATTCACAACCTAGTGTCACCCTGCTATGGAGCCGACCCCACACTTCCTAAACAACTCATGTATATTTCTTTTTCAGCACAAATTGATTAGTCGAAGCTCACTCTTTCGCGGCTGTCATAGGAACTTTATATGAGTATAGAAATGGACAGAATTTTATTTTATACCTTAACGCTGACGCACTCATACTGCCACGCTATAAACAAGATTGCCGCACGGTCAAAGCGCTGAAAGAAAGGACGCCTTAAAGTACTGATACTCGAATACTGCAACGTACAAATCCGCCGAGTCGGATACGATTGGAGCCAGCCGGTTAAGAACGAGTCTTTGAAGCTCACCTGATTTTAGACTAACGGGATTATAGCATTCCAATAAAGAAGTCGAGAAAAAGAAAGCTGAACCAAAACGGGGATGGTGGTAGCAAGCGTAAACATATACACCTGCCGAATTAAAAGAAGGAAAAAAAAATGTATCGGCGTCAACAACGTAAGCACTCCGTGGAGAGTGCAGCTCTGTTTTCGATACGTCGCCGCGATCGATTCAGCGGCTAGTAAACTGCTCTCACCGTCCCCTCCGGCCCCTCCTCGGGCCCCCGAGAACAGCGAACCCTTCCCGATGCAAAGCCGCCGAACTGGGATAGTCCAGTTTGAGCGAAGACCCGTCCAGGCCGATTCCGAGCCGCCAGCGGCGAAGCCGAATCGGGTCTCGGGCATCCCGCTCGCGAGCCGTCCGGGGAGCGGAGAAGCAGGCCACCGAATTACAGAAGCCTATACGAAGAGACCACCCGTCACTCAGCCTCGAGATGGGCCGCGGAAATTATTTCGCCTTGCTATAGCCCAGATCGCGGTTGGATATGTTCGCTCGCTTTCTCGGCGCCGCGGCCTTGGCGATGATAACCAGGATGTCATCGCGGGGTAGACACGGAGCGCCTCTGGGAAGCTGCGGCTTCCAAGAGGAGCCCCAGACTCCCGAACTGTTCCAAGAAGGGCAATCTTGGTGTCAGCGCTTTTGCTTGCGCTGATATATCCAATGCCGTAAGCGAAATGGCGCTATGCAGGATGGTCAGGTCCGACCCCTTTCTGGAAAAGTCGGCGAGTGGTACGCTTCGAAAGTCGCAACGACAATAACCCTGGATGGAATACTTATTACCTCATTATGTCCGTTTGCTGAAGCGCTGGACTATATGGTTGTTATTTGTGTTAACTACGCATTAAAAGGGCCAATTCATTGAATTTTATACGAAGTGGAAAGTGGTACACGGAAGAACCAGTGCACGGGGAGAAGGTGCCCGAAACGTGATTTTCGCTAAGAAACTTTAAAAATGAAAGCGGACTTTTTTTTTTTTTTTTTTCGGAAACGCTCGTTGGGACTATATCGTGACTCGCGCGTCAACCTGAACGGCGTCGGGCGTGTCAGGGCCGAATGCGGTTCATGGGTTGGACGCGAGCGTGCGTCACCGGTTGGCTCGCGCTCGGCAGCAAACAGTCCGTCGGCGGAAATTCGGGTTTGCATCGACATCGTGCACAACGCTGCCGAAGCTGCTGCCACCGGAGCGAGGTCGTTGCCTTCCGTCGTGCTTGTGCTGCAAGTGTTTACGAGACGCCCAAGCGTTTTTGGAGGAAGCGCGTGCTGGAGGCGCAAGTCTGTGCTCACGTCAACTTTGCAGATCTGCACAGCACGTTCCCTGAGCATTGACGACACATGCAGGTATGCGGTTATGATGGACTCATAGACGTGTATAGAGAGAGTTTGGCCATTCATTGGGAAATATAGGAGGCAAATGAGGAGGCGCCATTAGCCGAAAGCGGGCTGGGCGTGTTCCAGGGCGTCTTCAGAAATTCGAATGTGGCCAACCAGAAGCCGGAAATAATACCCTGGCGGTGGTCGCGAGAAACGAAATTCGTAAGTGCGTCGGAGTAACTCTCGGTGATTGAAAATATGGTGCACGTGATGTTTCAATCACGGCCATCCAAAATCATGGTGGAAGAGTGCGACTAGCGGGACGATCGACATAATCCTTACGCCAAGCGCCGAGGGCCGGAAATCTGCCGTCCGAGCGGTCAGACTCTGTCCGAGCAAAACAGATTTCGAGTGGCACATTCGCTTCTTACATCTTTCTGCATGATCATGATCGAAACATCACCTGCACCTTATTTTTACCTATAAAGTGTTGCTACATTTAACTCTTACGCGCTTATTAAAACCATATATACCTATGATTAAAAGTGTCTCTCGCTACCACCGCTTTTCGGCTTCTGGTTGGCCAAGAGAGCATGTTTGTTTGTTTTGTTTGTTTATTTTATTTTTGATACAATTGTCAAGGGGATTGGGACAAAAGGCGAATAAAATCATCTGACTGGGTCCCAACCCCTGTAACAACACTCAACAGCACGGCACAAATCGAGATAGAGAAATAAAATGAAAAGCCAGCTCGGGCAGCACAAGTAAAGAAAGAAATTATTTCATTCAGCTAAAAACTCTTTAGCTTAAGAAAAAAATAAACAAAACACACTTATTAATAAAACAACTCACTAGGTATGTACACAAGCAACATTAAAATATTCCCTTAGGTATTTTTTTAAATGAAACATGGAAGTGATTTCCTGGGCCATCTTATACACGCAATAATGTTTGTTTAGGATATCTGTAATCTGGTAGGATAATTTTTGAGTGCCATAAATAGTTCTCATTTTTTTGGTTTTGAAAACTGCTGGTGCCTCAGGTCGTAATTTGTTTGCTTGGGTAGGTACGTCTCGTGAAAGATGTCAGGATGAAAGGTAATTTGTGTATGAATTGAAATCGCCACCTTTAGACAAATAAGGTTGTCAACCGTAAGTACTTTATGTTTATTGAAACTATAGAAAGTTGATTGAAACCGGGCAAATTATTAATTAGTCGAACCGCGCGTTTTGTAATGCAAGTAATTGCTTAATAATATTTCCTGTGGTTGTCCCCCTTCGAATAAACAGTAATAAAGCCTCGAGCGAATCGTAGATGTATAGATTTGTCGTTTTAACCAGTTGGGAAGAAGTTGTCTGCACCTAAAAAGTAAACCAATGAATCTAGAAATCTCCTTTCGGAGATAGTTAACTTGGGCAGTCCAATACAAATTTTCGTGGAAACGAACACCAAAACATTTATAAGATTCTACGCGTTCGATAATGGAGTTTTGAAACGATATAGTCATTGCGTTAGTAATGTTTTTTTTTTTTTGCTCTAAAAATACTATACTTAGTTTTCGACCGTATTTAGTTCTAACTGATTTGCAAATAACCACAAGTGAAGTCGGTCCAACCAAGTGTTTGTCTGTGTCTCTAAAGTATATAAGCAATTACCGGTGAAAAATACATTCGTGTAATCTGCGTATAAAGTTATGTCAGGAGTTTCTGGGATGTTTATTATGTCGTTAACGTAAAGAAGAAAAGTAGAGGCCCTAAAATTGATTGATCCCTGCGGTACACCATACTGACTTTTTGCTAGAGAAGAGCGCGCATCATGGAGGACCGTATACTGAAGACGAGATGTTAAGTAGCTGCGGATCAGGCTAAGTGCATGCAGTAACTCTTATTTCATAAAGCGTTTGTTTTTGAAGTAGGATGTCGTCAAGCCCTCTTTCTGCGTCTGGTGCACGCCCTGGCTCTGCCCGCGCCTCCCGTTGACCAAACTCTCTCTATACACGGCTCTGCGTTCGTCAACGTCTTAATTTGATAATTTACTTTGAATTTTTTATACAGAGAAGGTAAGTACGTGCAGAGCGTGTAACGTTCCCAGCATTCTTTTCGATGATGGGGGGTAATTTGGCAGAAGGCTTTTGGTGGCATGAGCCGCCAGAGAAAAATTGGTTCAGTCCACGAGTGAAGGAGGCTAACGCTCTCGATTTACACCGCTCATTTTTTTTCCTTTAAGTGCGTGAAGCTAGAATCGAACGCTAGTTTCTCATAGAATACACATCAATGATTATGTTTAATCAGTATCAAGCAAAATTCGATTTAAAAAAAAAAGTTGTTTAATGCACTTCACACGCATTAACCGGCAGCGTTTCAAAAGCGGTCTTCTCGTGACCCACCAGTACATAGCCACATTTATCTGTCATAAATAATCGCAACATCGACAAGTCGACGCACTGTCGGCTAAGCACCGCCTGCTTTACAATTTGTGGTCGACTCTAGCCAACAAAATATATATTCCCCTGCCCAAAGAGAAAACGAGACAGGCATGCAGGGATGGAAGTTGATTTAAACAGATATATGTTTTTTTTATCCTCTTCATCTACGCGGGACATATAATTTTCTAGCGCTAAAATCGCCGTAAAAAGAAAACCTATCCCGCCGAGTCGCTCACACACGAGCAGCGGTTACGGCAGCCCTCTTTATTGGAGCGCATTTTCCCGCATCGGCCCGATTTCGGCGCGGCGTAAGAGCACATTGTGGCGCAAACGCGCGCGGCGTCGGTCGGCTCTTCTAGAAACAGTTTGTGTTCTGCGGAGCGAACGTGCGGCCGCCGTTGGGCATTGCCAGTTGCCCAATTGAACCGTTCGCCGCGTCGTAAAATATTGCGTAACAGAGCGAGTTCGAGGAGTGCCGCGAACTTGGCCCAGCCGAGAGATATTACGCGGTTCGTAACGTCACGCAAAGCGGAAAAAGGATTTTGGTTAGACGTAAGATTCAATCTTGCTGGAAACGCCGTTTCTTTTTCTCGACAAAAAAAAACTAAACAGAGAGAAGTATCTCGAAAACCTGACCCATTTCTCACTTTATCCGAAAACGTGCTCGCGAGAGAAAGCCCGCCGCACGCAGCAGCGCGCGCGAACCAAAGCGAAACGATCCGAAGGTTTCCACAACAATGGCCTGGCATGTATTCCCCGCTTTGTTTTACCCAGACGTTTTCTCTCCTAAAACGCGGGTTGGCCGCAGGTGCAGGTATAGACCCCTTGACGAGCCTTTGCTCGAAGCCTCTTTATTTGTTCGACGAGTAAAGCATCTGTTCCTGTGTGGGAGCACGTGCAAAGGCGTGTTTAGAAGAGCGAACGTTTCGCTTATGAGGGGTCATCATCGTCACTGAACAACTGTCAAGTCACTCGCGCAGGTCTGCATTGCTCGAATCGGCCATCGCCGCGTAACAAGAAATCACGTCTTCACCCGCTTTTGCCTGATGCATGGAGGTTGATTGGTGACATCTTTCTCGCTGCTTAATCCACGCTTCTTATATCGGGATTAGTTCTTCGGCGTTCTTCACTGGCTAATGCCGCGCTGTCATTGGCTGATATAATAAGAAGCTCTGGACGCGCCATGTTCTGCATTTATTTAATAACTGTCGGTAAAACACTATTTTTTTTCGGCCCGATAATTTTCTGTTTTTTTCCAAGGGCGTCTTTGGCGTCTCTGGGTGATGCCATTTTATTGTATCAAGTTATACACCTGTGGCACTTCAAATGGCGAATCGGCAAATCTCAGTTCGCGATATTGACTTTGCGCGAGCGGCATGCGTGGTAAGCTCGAAAAGCCTTCGTTCGGAAGGACCTTGAATGGACTTTCGCGAAAAAATCCCAGGAGACCTCGCTTTATGGGGAATTGTGGGGCTGTTCCGCTGTACGCTCGTGCCGACCCGAAGGCTTCGTGCATCCTGGAAGTGGCACCATTTATTCTCTCTTATTATTAGGAGCTCAGAACGCACAAAAAGAGAAAGCGAACATAAAAGGAGGTCATCACATACTCTGTTTTGCTTTCCTCCTGTCTTCTCTGGGTTCTGAAATCACAAAATGTTAAACCAACGTCACCTCAGTCTTCGATTCTGGGATAATCTCACGTGCGGTACATTGGAACGTCACAATGCGTCAACACGACGGTGTGGAGCGACATTTTTCCAGATGGGTCTAATGCCCGTCACTGACTTTAATGCCCATGAAACACGCTTGGTCATTATGTGAGGAATCGTATTGAGGAAAAATAAATAAAATAATCACGTTAGCTTTGCCTAGCGCTGGCGGCACTTACTACAACAAAGGTGACCAGGGGGATCGGTGGCCGAGTGGGCTAGTGCACACTAGTGCCTCTAAATAAGCTACGCTTCAGAGTAACGCCACTTGGCCATATTGTGTCTTAAAATCATGATTGCCAGTTATCTGACGCATTATCTGATATCACAGGAAACGCTTTTCCGCCCTCCACAAAAGTTTAAACAGTTCGCGACAGAGCAAAGCAATATTACATGACCGTCCTAACACCGAATATACCTAATGCTGAGGAAGTCGCACTTTTGAATCATGACGATCGGTAATTGCGTCTGCTCTGCATACGAACCAAAACGGCGCCGTTCACAACAATGTCGGGGAACGGATCGTGCCGGGAGCGAAAGCTCGTGCTGCAGAGCCCAGGGATCCAATCCCCACCCCTGCCCGTTTCGATCTGGATGAGCATTGTCCCGGCGTGCGGTCGTGTATCACTACTGCGTGGTACACGTTAAATACCCCAGGCTAGCGGTTGTACTGCACTGGCTAAATATCTCATCTACAGCTGGGAGACCCGTCGCCCGTTAAGGCAGACTATAAAGCCTGGTTCAGACAGTTGCGTTTGACTGCGTTTGACTGCGTTGCGGCAGCGAGAAACCAGAAGATCCCTGCTGCTTAAATCGCCTGCCAAGATGCTTCCTTGAATTGGATTCCACGCTTCGTACGAAGCACAGATGTGCCGGTGACTCGCTTTCGGTTCTCGCCGCAACGCAGTCAAACGCACTCAAACGCAAGTGTCTGAACCGCCCTTAAGTTCCGGCTGTATAAACAGCACCCCCCCTCAACAAAAAAGGCCGCCCTCACCTTGAGAAAGACGCATATCGACACCCGCGAATCTGTTTTGTTTTGCGGTGGTGAAAACTGGGCGCGCGGTATTTCTCAACAAAATATCCTTCTCTGACAGTGTATACCAATGAAGGCCAAAGAAGCGATCCTCGAAATGGGTCACCTTTCCCGTGAATGTTCATTTAGAAGAAGCAGCCTGAATCATTATGGGGACGGGACGTTGAAGATGCTATCGAATTCGAAAAGCTGCTAGAGTTTGGAAATAGGCACATTATAACTCGTGTGTGTCAGGTTTGTTTTTCGAGTTTATTTTTCCTGAGCGACGCAATCACTGACTAAAATTGCGCCGTCGCTCTGCCATCTGTCGCACGCCGAGCTATGCACCAAGACACCGAGGGAGAGGAGGAGACGAGAGGGGACGTTGGAACGCCGTGCTCTGATTGGCAGGATTAGGGGGTAGACCTAAAGCTAGCGGTCTTTGTCTCCACTGCACTTGTCAAACGCGTTCGAATGCGAGAGCCGAACGCCGGACACCGGCGTTCTGTGTTAATTCTAACGCGTTGGACGAGTGCAGTGGGAACAAAGGCTGCTAGCTTTAGGTCTACCCCCTAATCCTGCCAATCAGAGCTCGGCGTTCCGACGTCGACTCTCGTGTCTCTTCTCCCTCCCTTTCTCGGCGCATTGGCAGAGCGCAGTGGAGGAGCAAAGAAGGAAAGTGACGTTATATACTGGTAGGAGATCAGCATCGTTGCCCAGTAGACGTTACGAAAAGGGACTCGTTGGGACTTCGTTTATGTAGTACGAACTTGAGTGTCTCAAAGGGCCTGTTACAAATTAAGCGAACTATATACGGCGGGCAAAGCAACTAAAACAACATTCATTTACACTTCACCCGTGACACCCGCGATTGCGGCCTTCACGAGTGAAACCTGTTCAGCTTTTGGCTGAGAGCGCGTGACTGTGTTCGAACAGGTAGAAACTGTAGAAGACGAGAAAAAGAAATCTCGGTGACGCGAAAAGCAAGCGAAAAAGAAGAAGACCGAGGACAGACAGTAATGCTGAACGGGCAGAACACCATGACTGATCGCGAACGGAACGGGCGGAACGCCAGAGTGATCAGCGAACGGAACGCCAGCTGAACGCCAAACAGTGAACGGAACGAACGGAACGCCAGCTGAATGTCAGACAGTGAACGGAACGAGCAGAACGCCAGCGGAAGGCAGGCAATCGGATCGAACAGGACAGATCAAACGAGACGAACGCCATGAACTGATTGAGAATCTTCAACTGTACATATTTATACGTTTATTTTATCAGTGTAAATACAGTTTTGTTTTCTGCTAAAGGTATCGGCCATTATTATAACGACGACACACACTTGCTCTTTAATTCTGAAGCAGGGCCACACATTTATATCAGCGTGCCTGTTCTGGTGCGGAATTCGAGATCGCGAGGAAAATACCAAGAAATAATATAAAAAAAAAGAAAAACAGTGCGAAACGCCGTCGAAGGACAGGTCAAAGCTAAGACGCTGAGAGCGTGAGCCAAGAAACGCCGTTTCACGCGTTCCAAAATTAAAAAAAAAAAAATAAATAAAAAAAGAACGTGTGGGGATTAGAGCCGTCAATGGGAGCAGCGGCCAGAGCGTTGCCAGAGCCAGGGCGTTCACCAGACGCAGATAGAAGGCTTGGCATGCTCTCTTGGCCAACCAGAAGCCGAAAAGAATCCCCTAACGGTGGTAGCGAGAAACAGTTTTAATAAGAGCGTAAGGTTTAAAGGTAGTAACTCTGCATGATTGAAAGTATGGTGCACGTGATGGTTCGATTATGATAATGCAAAAAGAGGTAAGAAACGAATATGTGCTCGGACGGAGCGTGATCGCTGGGACGGCAGATTCCTGACCGTCGGCACCTGGCGTACAGATTATGACGATCGTTCCGGGCTAGTCGCACTCTGCCACCACAATTTTGGATGACAATGATTGAAGCATCATGTGCACCGCATTTTCAGTCACTGAGAATTACTCCAACGCACTTATTAATTTCGTTTCTCGCGATCACCGCCAGGGTATTATTTCCGGCTTCTCGTGTGCCACATTCGAATTTGTGAAGACACCCTGGAACACGCCCGGTCTGCTTTCGGCCAATGGCGTCTCCTCATTTGCCTCCTATACTTCCCAATGAATGGCCAAACTCTCTCTAATGATATGCGTCTCTGGTGGGGACGCCCGATTTTCTGACGCTACCACGCAGATATAAGAGACGCGTACCGGTGGAGGCATGAATATGGCACTTTTGATGGTCTTGCGGCGTTGCATCTAGCCGATTTGAAACATAAAGAGTGAAATACGTGGTTTGTGAAAGGTGTTCCTTTTTATTATTTCCTGTGCCGGGCAGCTTTTATCGGGCACTTGTTTTTTGGCCTATCAGAGATTTCGAGCATGGGGTGATGTTCTGAACAAGCATCACAGCACGTATTCATGAGCAGAAAGAATAAAGCAGTACTTATTTATTGCAAGTCGGACTGTATTACGTGGCCTTCAATTTATTTCGATAGTCTACATGCACAGGGAGTTACTGATCCCGTGTTACTGCGTGGTTTTTGCCGGCTGTCTTGGTTTTCCACATGTCCTTCGTTCGTTTGGCACGTATATCCTCCATGCTGGAAAGCACCGATGCCGTGTTCGCCCTAACAGTGTCCGACAGTGCACGTAAATGCATGTATGAAGCCGTTTTAGAACTGCGTGTAATACCATGAATTTGAAAGAAAAACGCTGTAGCTGACCAATCATTTAGTCTGCGTAACTCAGAAATATTCCAAGCTGCCTATGTATGAATTATTCGTGATACTTGCTCTTATAATCGAGTGCAGCGAGAAAATGCACTCACTTTCCGCCACAGAAATGCACTGGTTGCTGTCTGCTTCAATTTGCAGCAGCACACTAGCGCCAGTTGAACCTCCGGCGTACCATAGCCTCCTGTATGTGCTGTCAGTATAGAGGAGGATATGGGCGTGCAATATAATAACTCTATAGTCGGCAGCTACTCACGATGTCGATGCCAGTTCGGCCGTGTTCAATGCGAAATGTTTAGTCTCCGTCTATTCGCGCGTTTCGCTGCATCTGTAGCGTGGGTATCGCGCAAAACCTATTTGACTTCCATGGCCTTGACTTTATTTAGATGTCGCAGACTCAGAGCGTTACGTCCCTTCATAGACGGAACTTTGTGGGCCCTAAAGCGAAGGTGTCAGGTGCGCGATGCTATAGAGCTAATCTCCGCATAATTAAGGCTAGAACACACGCAGAAAAATTCTGTCGAAGATCGTACAAAATTCGGAACATGGAAAAACAATTCCACACCATTTTTCGAAGAAAAAAACAAAAACTAACACACCCTGGGTGCTTACCCATAAAACGTAAATCAGACATCCTTTTTTTCTAACAGTGCCAGATTTGCAATTTATGTGCAATATGACCCTCGTTTATTTATTTTTTATTTTTTCAAACATATTGTGGAACGATTTTGCACGTTTCAATTTCCGTCGATATTCAGTTGGTTTTTTTCGCGCGTGCGTTCCAGCCCCAAGCCGGAACACAAGTGCGAACGTTTAAAGAAGCATTTTTCACCAAAGCAATCTTCCATACTGCGAGGAAGCCCAACTTTCGCTCCCTTTTTCTTTTAAGACCCCACGCGCCGAGAGCCATCTGTTCATGCACCTCTAAAACAACGACAACAACAGCAGCCAAAAGAAAAGTTCAGAGACAAGGGACCCACTGTCGCCACCGTAAGAAAATAAGGTAGCGTATGAGGACTGTTCAGTAGTCGGATACACGTTGCGGTGTTTTCTTTCGACGCACATATAACCAAAAACTCTTCCTTGATATATATATATATATATATATATATATATATATATAATTTTTTTTGGTATCATCCTGATTCAACATTACGCGAACGCTTTCATGCTTATTCGTTCACTCTCCGCTGAGTATGTGAACCTCTACGATTCACAGTGACGTAACGTCGGCCATTCGCTAATCAGGGCAGGAGCATTAGTCGAAATGATGTCAGTGGCGAAGAATTGGCTCCGAGAGAGCGAAGAGAAGAAGGCATCGTTCGAGCACCAATTTGGCCAGGGCGTCGCTGCAGATCGGGACTACAGTTAGCGGGGACCCAGCGTGACCAGAGTAACTGCTAGGGCCATCTCGGCGACATTCGCCTCGTTAGGGATCGTTAATCGGCCAGGTCTCACTTCCTAGAAGCCACGCCATAAGGCCGGGAGAGAGAGCGAGCGAGCGAGCCAGAATCATGACCAAAGCAAACCGAGCCCGAATCGGCAGGCACGAGCGCAACCAGATGCCAAGGGATCCATTTATCGGCATCCATCCATAAACTGGTTTCCTCTTCCCAGCGATTCCGAGCCAGCTCTTGGGCGCTTCCTCCAGAGTGTTTCGTATTCCAGGGGGGCATCATTATCGACTCCGAGGAAAAACACGACGTCCCAGCAGGGCCGGGGAGTCCCTAGCCGTCCTCAAGACGTCGGCGCATGCGCAGCCTTCCATCCCGTCGGTGCCCCCCAGCAGTGGAGCCAACACGCGCGCGGTGGGAGAAACAAACAAGGATGGGCGATCTAGTGACGGCGGCCCAGCGCGATGCGGCGTCTATTTCGGCGCCGGGCAACTCTTTCCCTTTCTCACAGTTTTCTCTAGGTCAGTTCCCGGCCGGAGGAGCGGACGCCGCCCCCCCCCCCCCCCCCCCCCCCCCCTCCCGCTATAAAAGCCTCCCGCACTCGGAGGGGCCATTCGCCTCATGTCTGGCGACACCAGCGTGTGCGAGCCCTGACCTGTCCAGGTTTCCCCGACCCGCCGACTGCGTGTTCCAATTCCACGAGACCCAAGCGTCCCGATCGGCCAGCGTCGATTCTTCGAGCGTTGGAACCACGCCCGCTTCGAGTTCCCGGTTTGAACCCCGGACCAGCCGCCATGCGGGGCCTGGTGAGTGATGGCTCGGTGGCGCGCCTCTTCATTTTGCTTCCGGGGCCTTCCACGGCGGAACGGATGGAAGGGAAAACGGACGTCGCGCACCTGTACCACGCGGCGCTGCACCCCGCTACGTGACGACGCGAACACGCCATTTCCACAAAGCGGAAGATTGTCGATCTTCTGGGACCTGAGGAGTCGACCGTCTTCCCGCGTGGATCTCGGACGTATACGCGCGGGTCGGGGGCAGCACTAATCGGGCGAGTGGGGCGCTGTGTTCAGTGGCTGGGTATGGCGAAGACGCGGACATTAGGGAGTTTTAGTAGACCGTTTCCGCAGCCCGCTAAGCACCCGCATAGCACTCCGTAATCGGCCACAAGACCTTGAACTATGCAGACAAGGCTGGCGGCGCGCATGCGCAGCTGCGGCGTTTTCTTCACGGACACCGTACCGGAGGAGATAACCGATCTACTACAACTCCCTATTCACTCTCTTCGTAAACCCGCCATACAATGGGCACGTGCGCACTTTCGAAACTTTCCGCGCAGACACGTCCCAGCGGAGCACGCGGAGAAGCCACCGTTGCGGTTGTTTTTGGAGGGGCCCTGCCTGCACTCTCGGGACTGGTTGCTCGCAGATTGCACAGCAGTGCACTCGTCGCATAAATAATCAGTCTCTCCTTCGTTGGTTTAGAAAGCGAGGAAGGCTAGCGTTATTCAGGTTCGCTGGTGACGCGTAGTATTGGGAGCCTGAGGCCACGGGGACTGCATGACCACTGGAGCACAACACCGCTTGCCTTCACATCACGAGAATCGGGTTAAAACCTTGAGGGATTTGCGTTCCGAGTGCATCGCGCTGCAGTCTGCGTGCAGCCAGTCCTGGGAATGCAAGAGTTGGCGAAGTACTGATCATTCTGAGCGTCGAAATGGGTTCGTACGTGCGACGGGCACGTGGGCGGTCGTTGTCCAATGCACGAGCGCGGGGCTTACCTTCGGAATGAGGATGCATCCTTATCATTCGCGCGGTTCCTTCCATAGATCGCATTGATTGGCACTCCCATGCTCTGTAGAATGATATCAGCTAGTCCCTGACAGTTTTCAAAAGGCGCGTTTTATTATCTTGCGTCGTTCTAATGCCGCAATCTGCGGAGGGGTTCCCGGAGTTCGCTAAGCCCTGCCCAGCCGTCTCTGACTCTAGAAGAGTGCCACTCGCACACAGCGAGACGAAGCCTATCAGTCGCCGTGCTGACGTCTGTACTTGTGCACAGGAAATGTACACACGATTCATGTGATCGCAGCGATTTCGGCTCATTCTATTTCGCCCGCTGCAGAGTGCCTACAGACAGTGATATTGGTGATATGAGACCGTATGCGTTTCCCATGGAAGGGTGGATGCATGCATTTTGCTGAACTGTTATACCGGGCGGTGATTCGCGCCACCTAGAGAAAGTCGTACGGCCTCCAACGACGCTGTTATTGCCCGAGCGCGTGTGCATGCATGAAATGCACATTCAAAGCACAAACTCCCCTTATGCTTTGCTCGCTCTCAGTGTGAAGCATTGGTGACGTGCGCGACCAAAAGCGTCGCTGTGGTCAACCTTCGTAGACTGGCCAACGCTCACTCTTGAGTATGATGGACGTTCATTAATGGGAAGAAGACCGGACTGTCAACTTTGGCAGTGTTGGTTTAAGGAGGCAACGACTACGAGCTTCCACTGTGCTCTTTAAACACACCATCGTAATTGTTGCTGGTCACTGATGATCCTAATTTTGACGTCACATATAGGTATTATAAGAGGGAGCTACCGAAATATCTCGTAGCCAATAATGCCTGGTTTAGACAGTTTGGGAATGAAGGCTGATTCACTACCCGGTATAAGAAGAGAGATTTGTCTGAAAAGGCAGGCCAAGAAGGCGAAAGTTCTGCTCGGGCTTCACGCATCTCACGGCAGGGCATTGTTGGTTCAGGGGCCATCGCGAAAGTGCGGTCGCGCGCTGCGCGACCTTCAAAACGAGTGCGCAAATAAGGACGGTTCCTCGAGTCCCTGACGTGCTGTGCCATCTCACGATGTTTGCCAGGAATCCGAGCGACCTTTCGACGCACTTATTTCATGGTGAAGCGGTGCCGTTCCAGACTCATCTTTCTTCTTCCACCATGGTTCACACAGTTGCGTCGGTGCCGTCCACAAGAGCCAAAACAGCAACGACAGGGATATCGGTACAAGCGTCACTCACGGCTTGACGAAGCTTCTTTTTGCATTGCTTGTCACGTGGTGTACGGCGAATACGTAAATGTCACGGTGACTTTGTCGTTGGAATACCGTTTTTTGCTGATGTCTGAAGCAATACAGAAGCGACAGAAACGGCATAGTCGCCTGGACAAGTGTTCGCCGCGAGCAATACAAAAAATAGTTTCGTGAAGCAAGAGTGAGTCGCAGTTGTTCCGGTGCCCGTGTCATTGCTGCCGTTTTGGTTGCTGTGAACGTGACCGACGTAAATGTCTAAACCAGATTCCTGTTTGCTTTAAGATCCGTCCATCCCACGCGCCATGGGTCAAAAGTCAAGTTCCGAACGGCAATTAGAGACCCCTGAAGACCGCCCGCTGCAGAAGCTCTTAACGTATGCTCCTGATTTGTTTATGTGGAATAGCTGTAATGAGAATCGCCCGGTCTTAGTGAAGCGTAGACACGTGCGCCCCACGGGGTCATGGCCCGTAAGAAAATGAGGATTACCGCAAGCACGCGTCTTCATTCCATACCCAGCCGCAGGGAGACCTCTCGATCGGCCTTTTGGGGTGAAATGACCCCGCGTACCGCACTGACAGGCGCGGCACGTGAGGCGAAATTGTCTGCTGTTGGCTATTGACTCAAACGTTGTGGTGCGCAGCACACCGAAGGTGAAGACCAGACAGTCCTCATCGTTCAAATGCCAAACAGAAACGGCTAAGTCCGCGAGACCTCAGCTCTGGACCGTATACCCCGCAGGATGAGGAATATCCAGCCAATGAATTGCAATGGCTGGCTATTGACATTCTCGGGCACGCATACGTGCAATGATTTCGTGTTGGAATAAAATCAATAATTCACTCTAATATGTAACACCGCAGCGCTTACTTCGCTGCACAGCAAGCTTTAATCAATGAGGTATATAGAGAGAGAGTTCTGAAAATGATGAGGCTACTGAAATATTTCTACCAAGAAATACAATCTGTGCTCAGACAGCGGATAAATATGTTCTGCGACTGGCGCACTTGTAGGAACCGGCATGCTTTTGTCAACTCATTCCAACATATAAGGCTCCATCGAATTTTCTGTACTCTTTTTAAATAGTTCGCGCCACCCTGTGCTTCGTCCAACAGCGATGATTGACTCTATATGTGTTCTGCGGGAAAGCAGACGCAAGGGCCTTGTTCATAAATAGTGCGGCTATTACTCGAGTAAACACGGTATATATTATTTTGGAATTCATTGCTAAGTGTATAAAACAGGACATCAATAGCTTTTGTTTTTGTTATAGATAATACCAATTTCAATATCACATTAAAATAAAAATGAAAAAAAAAAAAAACATTTTTATGTTTTTTATGCACTTTTGGAATATTTACCTGGATAATGTAGTGCTTGTAGATACATTGCGTTGTCAATGCCCTGTCCTTGCTATATATATATATATATATATATATATTGCTTCGTAGCATTTTAGGTTGAATATCATTGTTACTATCACTCTGAGGACATCGGTTTCTTTCTCTATCTCTCTCTCTCTCTCTCTCTAGATTAAAATGAGAGACGAAAGAACGTTTTTCAAAAGGGACAGACCATTGACAACGCAGAATGCACAAAACTACTGAAAGGTAAAAAAAAAAAAAGAATAGCAAGATAAAAGCAATTCTAAAAAAAAAAAAAAAAAACAGAAGTGAAAGTTTTTGAAATAAACAGCTAACGCGAGGCGTGGCTTTTGATCTTCCAGCTCCTTGCTTAGCGATTTGTTCTTCGGGGTTCTTATTGGCGAAGGCGGCATTCTCATTGGCCAAAGTTTGCTGGCTTTATGGCACGAAAGCAACGGAGGCCATATTGTGCCAAACTGAGCGAGACAATCAAGCTGATATATGGTCGCAATGCTACCAAACAGCAACTTTAAAAAAACAGGTAAAACTACATCTGGCGTATAAGACCAATGCTAGTAATAAAAGCCAGGACCCCTTCAGAGGGGACATGAGGATGGGCCTCCAAGAGAACAGGATGAACTTGAGTGTGGTACGGAAAGAATTCCGGAAAATAAGTACGACATTCTGTTTTGAGTTCTGAACCGAGCCTCAAAACACGCGGAATGCTAAGTGAGTCACCACCCGCACTGCAGATATTTGTGAGTGACGTAAGAACATTCAATTTGAAGGCGACACATCAACATTTCATAAAATCTGTCCTTAAAGGCCAACAACCAGACTCGAGATTCTGCAAGGCAGAAGATCTTCCTCAACATGGACGAGGAGGAAACGGGCAACGGTGGATAGTGTAGCATTAGGGAGAGGAGGAAGAGAGAGAAAAGTGGGAAACGCGAACTGGTCGTCGGTCTTTAAATGAAGGGCTCTCCCAGGATCCAAGGACGGCTTGGTCACGTGGAGCTCATTATTGCACTCCACGGCCCATTCTGCCTGCCATGACCGAAAGAGTGACGATTTGATTAAAGGCTCGATGTCCTCGTAGGGTAGGCCTGCGTGAGATTGAGGAAGGTAACTCGAGGATGCAGCGAGCTTGTCGGTCTCCTCGTTGCCTTCTATTCCCACGTGACTCGGTGGAGAGCGATAATAAGATGCGCGCAGGACTCGCCGCGCCATGCTTTTCTTCAAGTCGGCAGTCAATAGACCAGTTTGAGCGGAGTTGACGGTGTCGACCGCGTTGCCGCCTTCAATGAAGCAAACCACACACCCGAATCGAAAGGTGTTACGCAAGCTAAGACCAATGTTTTCGTCGTCGATGAACGTTGTATCATTTTACACAGACTGGGGTACGCGAAGAAGGGGGATTTTTCGAAGTGTGCTATAAGAAAGCGGGACAATAGAAAAGACAAAAACAAAACGAAAGCATAAATTGTTTATATTCTCGTAAGAAGCCCAAACGCCAATGGTGCGAGCAGTTTAACTATAGTTTCCTCCACGTTCGCTTCTTCGTAGACATCAATTTCGGTAAAAAAAAAAAAGTGTACGTTTAAAAGCGACGAAAAAAGACGCAACCAGAACAGTCAAATTCCCCGATTTGAAGCGTGAAGAAAACGCAATAAAATACAAGAAAGAAAGAAAAAAAGAAAGAAAAGAGAAGCAGAACCAGGAAAACGATACAAATATTAAAGGGCAGAAAGAAGAGGAAGCACCGCAGTTACACTTTGAGCAGCTTCCCTTGAAGCGTTCTAGATTCCGCACCGCTTGCCAAACCCACACGTTACGGACACACGCAAGAGGCATTCTTCGAGGCATCACTTCCCCGTCTTTCATCCACGCTCAGCCGTCAGCCCCCCGCGCCCGCGCTCTAACTGCCCAGCCAAAATAGAGCAGACGCGAGAGGCCTCACTGCTCATCACACCCCACGATAGTTAGTCACCCTCGTCATGACCATCCTCCTCGCAATTTCGATAGCCAGTAACGAAATGAAAAGAATTAAAAGAACGCAAAAGGAGACAGCGACGTTTCATATTGAGCTGACCGCCGCCACAGCTGAGCGCCCAGATCGCTTCCTCTAACCCGTCCATTTTCTGGCCACTGTCCTTGGCCTTCAGAACTGCCGGTAGAGCAACAATTGCCTAAATAACCAAAGTACGCGAAAAAAACAAACAAACAAACAAAAAAAAACTTGCCTCGTAGTAGAAAGAAAAAAGGAATAAAAAAAAAAAAAAGAAGAGATAGAACGAACTGCTTTCGGCGGCACCCATGCCGCGAGCGAAACAAGGCCGAAAAGGTAGTCCGTCCCGGGGCGGCCCATCGCGGAGTGAGAGGGCTCCCTGTCGAATAAGCTAATAGCGCGGCTAAAAGGAGCGTTCCTCCCAAGGGTGAAGGCTTGGGCTAGGCCCAACGGCGATCAGGGTCAACGACTCTCGCTTGGCGCCCCGTCAGAGAACAAGAAGCGTTCTCCCCGGCGCCGAATTTGGGTTAGACGCGGAACGACGAGCCAAAAACAACGTCCAGCATGGCCTGCACGCGTGGCCGCCGCCGCTCCCCTAGACCCATCTTCGTATGCAGATGCCCGTTTGTGTTTCGCGTCTCGCTTTCCCGCGTTTCTTTCTCGTCGCTCCTCTCCGGTAGTTGGTCGCTGTCACGAGACCTTCCTCGGTGCGCCGGCCGACGCGGGCCAGAAAAGGCATCTTAATTAAAGCCGGGGTCACACTGCGTATACATCGGACAAAAGACAATCTGCATACAGATTCGAACTTGAGTCACCTCGAGACCCGTGCTGCGAATGCCGCGTGGTAACGACTGCGAGGAGAAAACTTGGCGCGCGTCGTTCGAACCACGGGTAATATATTGCGGTGAGTCGTGTTTGCGGACTGTCGTTTGTATGACGTATGAGCGGTGGATTAACTCCACTCTCCGGGGAAAACTAGACAACGTCGATGGAAAGCGGCGAAGCGGGAAATCCAGGATACTGCTTGTTTCACTGAACAGAAGAGGAGAGCTAAAATAAGTACTTTGAAGTTGAGAGGGTAGATATGACGATAATTCGGTTCTCTCACTTTGGGGTGATTGAGGAAACGATCCTCCGTCATTGTGTAACGCTTGCCACGGCGCTCACCGCCTTTGTGCGCTTGACCGACGAAAGCAATGACGCACTGCACATGCGCCCCGATCCTGCGCTTTGTTTCTGTGTGTGACTGATTTACGCGGTGATAGTATAAGCCCACAAAGTCAACCAGCGCCGCGACGATGCGCTTTCGACGCTGCATGAATGGCTCCGTTATGGCGCGTTGACACTTGCGGATTCGTGGACGAAATCCGCGCCGCAGTAGTGGATTTTGGAGCCGCGGGTGGCGGAATGGACTCGTTGCTGGCGGAAAGTCTGGATCAGTCCGGAACCCATGTCCGAATTTTCCGCCAGCGACGAGTCGAGTTCGGCTCTCGCGGCTCCAAAATCCATTTTCCGCCTGAGCGAATATACGCCCGCGAATCCGAGAGTGTCAACGCGCCGTTAGAGAGTCTCCGTCGGATCGTAGCGTTGACTGCGGCCGGTCTTAAAGTGAAATCGAAGAATCAATTGCAGGTACTCGTAAAACATACGTTCTCTTCAGTCAAAAAACGGAGGAACAAAAGTTCCAGGAGGCGTCTGGTTAGAATGCGTCGTGAGTGTGCAAATCAAGAGAGCCGTAAGTGCGAAGATGGCATACTCTAATGATGTCACCGAATTTGAGTACAGGTAGCGTTTGAAATTTCGCTGCCATTAAATGCCTTTCGTCCCCGGGAAGCCATTAATACTACGTCCGCACACTAGTGCTATACTTTCCCAAGAAAAGCAGATATTGTACATGGCGTTACCTTCACGAACATACGCAGCCTCGCGCGCAATGTTCTTTATAGTCTTATCAATGATCATAATCTAACCTGAAACGCGTCTTAGATCAGACATCAACGATAACCAAGTGTTCCCTACGAACTTTCTCCCAATTCTGATGCCACATTTTCAAGTGACCTTTAAACCCTCTTGCTCAAAATTCAGAAACGCTGTAATGACGCTCACGTTCTTATATTTGAAGACGTTAAGTTCCCAAATGTTAATTGGTAAGGTCAAGTAGCAACCGGCTCCACTGACTCCAAACAGTTTCTTGACATGTGTTTGAATTACAATTTTACGCAAGAAATTGACAAGCCTACTCGAGGTGAAAACATATTTGACCTGATGCTCACTACTAGTTCTGAACTCCTCAGATACGATGAATACGCTCAAGGTCTCAGTAATCACAACTTGATAAATATCGAATTGTCCTCTCCACCCAGTACTAAAAATCCGTATTCTAAAACAATACGTGATTATGAGAGCAAATTATGCAGCTATTAACAAAAAATTAGCCATATTTTATTAAACCTACGCTAGCATTTTTTTCTCTCTCGATATATTGACGAGATTTGGAAAATGTATAAAAATAAGCTAAATTATCTTGATTTGTGCCGTCCGTACGCATACGGGGCGATTATAGTAACCGTGGTACAATTAATTGCTTAAAATGCCGAGTAATAGAAAGAAGCTGTGAAACGCAGGAACTCTGATTCCGCATGAAATGATCATGCTGTTTGCTTGAAAAAACTTATAACAATTTTCTGCAATAACCGAAACAAATTTATTTGAGTACTTTTTATCAATGTTAAGAAACAACCCTAAGAAGTTTTGGAAAATCATATTCCCCAAACAACAATATTTCTGATTATTTGGTGGATGGACGTGGAACCTCTGTATCTGGAATTGAGTATCCACGTGTACTGAATGAATATTTTGCATTTGTTTTTACTGTTGAAACACACACAAAAAAAATCTTAATTCATTATGTAATTTTTAAATTGATCTCATGGCACCGATTGAGATTTCCCCTGCTTTAATAGTAAAACTAATTGAACGACTTAAG
This sequence comes from Ixodes scapularis, assembly GCF_016920785.2. Classification (NCBI taxonomy): domain Eukaryota; kingdom Metazoa; phylum Arthropoda; class Arachnida; order Ixodida; family Ixodidae; genus Ixodes; species Ixodes scapularis. The sequence continues at coordinate 5,367,440 of NW_024609884.1, read as the reverse complement.
CCTACTTAATTCTTCCTGTGGGCTAGATATTATTTGCTCAAAAATCCTCGCAAGAACAAAAACAATTTCAAGCACTTAGTTACATTTAATATATACATAATCACTGTCTCAATCATCTGTTCCCGTTGATTGGAAACTGGGAAGGGTCGTTCAGGGTTTCAAAGCCGGAAATCATTAATCAGTTTCAAATGATCGCCCAATATCACTAACCTGCATCGCATCTAAACTTCTCGAGCACGTCCTATATATCTCGCACATCATGTCACATCTGAAAGGTAACAATTTCTTGTATAGCCATCAATATGAATTTCGGAAAGGGTATTCCTGTGATACTCAACCTCTTGAATTCAGTCATGGGTTCGGGAATTCCTTTCTTCTCGCTTACATATCACAGCCGTTAACAACCATGTGTCTAACACTAAACCAGTGACCTCAGGAGTTCTCCAGGGATCGGTGCTTGGACATTTACTTTAAATTTTCATAATGACCTTCCGGTTTCTATTTCTTCTAGCTTACGACTCCTTGCAGACGACTGTACTCTACCGTAAAACTGTTAATCAAAATTACCATCATACATTAGAAATCAAAATGTAAATTAATTAGCTTTACTTGTGAGCGCTCAACATTCCTTTTTCCGTACTCATTAAAAAGTTATCTGATTAAATTAGAGGATTCTTATAGGTACCTTGGTGTGACATTAACAAAAACCCTTACCTGGTCAAATCACATAGAAATTATCACAACCGAAGCCTCCGAACTCTCGGATACATAGACTGGCACATAACACTTATGTAAGTTCTAAACTGGAGTATGCGGCATCAGTCTGGAACCCTCATCAAATCTACCTTATTAATATTATCGAATCAGTTTAGAACCGGGCTAAGAGATTCATCCTATCCGACTGTGACGGCACCTCCAGTGTCTCCGCACTAAAAAGCCAGCTAGATATTCAATCATCGCAAATTCGCCGCAAAATTGCTCGCCTTTCAATCTTTCAGAAAATCTACTACTGTCGTCCTACGCTCCGCAACTACATCCTCCCCTCAGGTGATCAGCCCGACTCACAAATTCCAGAACAATCGCCCGTTGATCTGGTAGCACTAGTGCATTTAATCGCTACTTTCCCCAGACGATTGTTGACTGGAACCCACTCCATCGTTTGACTTGAAAACTCCGATTCATTTCGCTCAGCACTAGCAGCTTATTTTCTTTTGAATCAGACGGTGAAATCTCACTAATGCGTATACTATTTTCTAATGTTTTCCTTGTAACTGCTTTGTCTGATTGTCATTACGCAGAATTGACTATATGTATTTCTACTCACATCGACATTGCTTTCTTGACTGTATAACCCCACCATAAGGCCCCCCCTAATGCAATGCCCTCCTGAAGGCCTTTAAGGGAAATTGAATAAATTAATAAATAAACTCCCAATTCCCGTCTGCTTCATTCCTACACTCCTGGAGGAAACTCTTAGGCGAAACTCCGGTTCTGATAAACGGGTGTAAGATCTTTGCCTATTTCTTAAACGTTTATTTATGTGTACGTGATTTGGCTTGTGCTGTCATCGTCCGTCATTAATTTTTTCCCCTGAGCGGCTAAAAAAATAGGGCTCCAAATTTCTTCCATACAATAAATAATAAAGTTGGCATCTGCTTCCACTTCCTTAACCAACCTCAACAGAAGGTTTGTTCAACTCTGACAAGGATGGTCAGAAGAACCTCACGTTCCCATAGCGAACGTTTTAAAGCACCGTGACAGTCAGTTTAGGCACCACGTGACAGGCGCGGGTTTCTCTTTGAGACAGCAGAACACGAGTATACATTATCCATTAGTCGCTGTCCTAACTTCCTCGCCGTGTTCGATACGACGTGACATGATGGGTCAGCGCAGCAAGGCGCAGGATAGCGTTCTGCCGTCGTTGTCGAACCAGAGAACTGCATATCAAGAGCCCTGCTTTCGTGCACGTCGAGTCTCGCTAAGCCAGTTCTTAAAAAAACCTGCTCTGGACATTGAGAGAGCGGAAAGCGTTTGAGCTGCTCGCACGTATTTATTGCCGAGGCGATCATCGTCTCTCGTAACTTTCGGCTGGACAGTTACAATATTCAAATACGACGGGCGGAAATGGCCGCTATCGCTTCGTGTCCGAAGATCTATAATGGAGTAAATATTCTTATGTCTTGACAGTGTATATGCCACAATGCTCGCGGACAACTTTCTGGGTCGTTTCAGAAGAAATAAAGAGTGGGCTTGCACAGCGTTGATGGGCGCTCAAGATGCTTGAGCGCACGGGCGCCCATAGCTTTGACAGCATAGCCACAGAAAGTTGACCGGGGGTCACTGCGAAGCATTGAGAAGCTGGAGCACATTGGGAGTTTGAGCAGATCGCGTTTTCGCGCCTCGATATTCATATCGCGCGGCGCGAGCTCACGCTGTCCCATCAAAGTCTGGAACGCGAGTCCGCCGGTGAAACTACTTGCTCAAACTCCCCAGAACGTCGTAGGGAGGGTGAGACAAATTAAAGCAGAAGGTAGCCCGCCATCTTGGTACGTATACGTGACGGCCAGCCAGTCCTGTTTGCTCCACCGAGTAGCGTGACCAACAATCTCCAGCGGGCCTTCGTGTTATCTATACTGCGCGCCACAGAGAACAATCTTTAAAGGATGACCGAGACAATGGCCATGTTCTGTAGACGAGTCTGCATTATATTTTTAGGGTGTTAATCTTCTCGGTCCCCTCCTTTGATATCCGTTATTATTTTGTGACCCTATTCACGGTCAAAGCTAAGGATTGTTTCTTCCGTGGCTACAGATAGCCATTCTGCGCTGGCTCGGCGATGAGGAAACGATAGTCAAGCGACGGACCGGTTGCGTTGCGGCTCGGACGTTAACGCGAATCACGGACGGCCTCATCGGGCTGAGTTTAAGCATTGACGCCCAACCGTCGTTCGTGACAAACGTCGTTTTCTGTTGGTGAAATACACTCACGTTCATTTTCACGTCTTTCGTCGGTCATTATTGACATTATATTGTTAAGAGTTTCACGTTTCGTAAATGAGAAGAAACCATAAGACCATTAATGATAGGCTGATTTTCTTGCTGGGTCCCATCCTTGTGACGAAACTGCTAGACGTTGGAAGCCTCGTTTTTGTCAATAGTCTCTCTAGTAAAAAAAAAGGGTGTTGCTAAAAAACAAAACAAAAAAACCATGCGTCTTTTTTCTTCTGTTTTTAAATTTTGCATTGGTAGAATGCGTATAAAGGCTCTACCGCACTTTTGCGTTCTTCGACAGATCTCGACGCTCCTCGGCGTCCTGTGCCTCTTCAGCGTCGCTAGCGCCGGCGGAGGCGGCGGCCACGCGGTTGCCATCGCCACGCCCGTCATCACCAAGGCGACGCCAGTCCTGGTGGCGACCAAATCCGTCGGAGGAGCGGGCCACGGTGCCCACTACCTGGGCTACGCCGGCAACGTGTTCGAGCAGCTGCTCGGCTTCAGTGGCTCGTACGGTCTTCACGGCGGCGGCGGCGGCGGCGGCGGCGGCGGCCGCAGTTACGCTCTTCCGGTGGCGCACGTCTTTGGTGGTGGCCTGCTGCTGGGCCACGGTGGTGGGGGTGGTGGCGGCGGAGGAAGCTTCCTCCTGTCGGGCGGTCACGGTGGAGGATTCGGGGGTGGACTGGGCCATGGGTTCGGAGGTGGTCTGGGGCTGGGACACGGCGTCAAGACGTACAGGTTGTCGGCAAGTCCCTACGGGATTCCCGTGGGCCTGCCCGTGAGCCTGGGTCACGGATGGCACTGAGAGGCTGGTTCTCCCAGTGCACCCCGGCTGTTTCTGAGCGTAAGTCGGCGCCTCGTGCTTCTTCTTGAAGGCTGTCAACGGGGTCTCAGACCAAAAACAGAATATGATTTTAATAATAACACATTTATATATAAAAAAAAAGTGAAAGGTAGCTTAATGGGTTCAGGCAAGTGAGTTATGCGGCCAGGGGGCTATAATATAAGGAAATAATCCTCATGATAAGTTGAATAATTAACTAAAATGTGTTATTTAACTGTTTAATTAGTTAAAATGAGCATAGCATTCCCACAATATGAAACTTGCTCAGCGTCATCAAAAATATCAGATACTTTATGAAAGACTTGGAATCACGTGGGATGTGTGGGAGTGCCCTAAAATTAGCACTCGTGCAACAGGCGCAATACTGGCGGTGCAAAACGCTCCCCCCCCCCTCCCCCCCCAAAAAAAAAAAAAAAAATCTGCGTTTTTTTTTTTTTTGCGGGTTCTCTGCGGAGGGTTCACAGATAAAGGCGTGGTGCCTGACCGCCAGCGTTGCTCCTTTTGCACGAGCTGGAATCTTTAGCCCACCCTCCCGCTCGCCCTTAACATGTGCTTAAAATCTTTCTAAAATGGACTAATTTAGTGATTGAAGATGACGCTCAGCTAGTTTCTACTTCAACTCATTGCAGACATATTTAGACACTTTTAGTTGATTGTTCTATTTATCGGGACCATTATCCCCCCCGCCCATATTATGTCCCTCTGGCCGTTTAACTCACCTGCACAGACAGCATTTGTGTACATGCATCTCACGGCATTGTTTTAATAAATCTGTTCGAATCAAAATCAAACACCCCGTATAGGCACGGACGCATGTCGATGGCAGGAGAGCACAGTTGGCGTTTAAAGTTCAAATCAGCTTCGGAATTCTAAATTTTGTATGTTCATCTGATGATCTGTCGAGAATTCCAGGCTAAAATGAAGAAGGAATGAGCAATGACAAAAACGGCCATCGGAAATTGTATGTAGAACACGATCGCTCCTCAGGGCTAGGGGAAAAGAGCACAGTTTGTTCGTCCCGTCTTTCTTTTTTGATGATTGCGCGTTGTTCCAGTTAATAATTGATACGCGAAGGAACGAAGCCTTGGTCATCGGTGTCTTCAGTGTTCTTTCTAAACGAAGTGTAGTGGTTTTTTTTTTTTTTTTATATAACCTAAAAACAAGATGGGGTAAAAAGAAATGTACACTCACACACACGCATGAACGCTTTACTAAGCACGTAGTGAGCCCAGTCGGATAAGGCATTAGACGCAGCTTTATTTTTGCAAACGCTAGCATAAAAGAAAGAAAGAAAGATCGCCGTCGTATCATCCTGTTTTCCGTGGCGCCAGAAAATTGATGCGTTCGTCCTGCATTCTAAGAAATGCCTGCCCGTCCACTTACCCGCAAAACACCCAAAGAACCAATCATTGCTATCTAGGAAATCAGCTCAGCGAATGATGAGACGGAACATTCATTTAGACCTAAAAAATGAAAACTGCGCTGTGGCATTACTTAATGCAAAGCACGCTTTGCATTGCGTAATGAAACAGTGCAATGCAAAGCACACTTTGCATTGCGTAATGCCACAGCGCAGTTTCCATTTTTTAGGTCTAAACGGATGTTCCGTCTCATCATTCGCTGAGCTGATTTCCTAGATCGCAATGATTGGCTCTTTGAGTGTTTTGCGGGTAAGTGGACGGGCAGGTATTTCTTTTAAGTGTGAGTGGCGTGATGCGATTTCTCTCTTGAAGTTCGGGGGTAGAGCCTCTCCTGTTGTTGGAACAAACTATAGTGAACATCAGGCTGGTCACGATTTTGTCTAGACCTTTGAGAAGTTCACAATTATCGTCAGGTGTTCGTAGCTGGGTTCACGTCAGCGAAGAAGTTGAAGGAACTCGGGGCCTTGCGAGTTCCGAGCATCTCATTAACTCACCGCAGCCAATCAGAATGCGGCATTGGCCGCTAAGAAGGTCGAAGAACCACTTACAAAGCAAGAAGCGTGAATTAACATAATAGGCCACGCCTATCGTTTCTACAGAACTCATTCGTCGCATTAATGAACACTTCTGGACTAGTTACCCAACTTGCAAGTCACTATAATGTTGTTGTTTTTTGTTGTTTTTTTCCGCTAAGTTATTGAAATTTTAAGTTTGCTCCGGGAGAAGAGGCTCTACCGGCAACACTCAAAACGTGACGTCAGTTGTTGTAGGGCTAAATGGAAGCAGTACAGCTTGTTCCTGATGGGTTACAAGACGTTTGATGGTGTCAATTCATTGCTGGTTAAGCTCGCGCAAAGAAAACAAGAAAAAAAAAACATGCGCAAAATACTGATAATAGCTGTGACTTCGCATTCTCTCAGACTTAGCATTTTGCCCCGGCTATATAGTATTTACTCGAGAAATAGCCGCAGTTCTTATGAACAAGGCCCTTGTGTCCACTTTCCTGCAGAACACACATACAGCCAATCATCAGGTTCTGCACGGAAATAAAACGTAGCGAAGAACAGGGTCGAGAACGCGAGTCTTCGTGAAAATGCCATCTGAGCAGATAGCATTTTTGCGTGAAGACGTTATCTGTGTCCCGTAAATTGCTGCCATTTTTCTGCCGATCGCGCTGATTCGCTAGCCTCGTGTTCCGCGGGAAAGCAGACCCACAGGCTTTGTTCACAAACAGCGCAGCTATTATTCTCGAGCAAATATAATAAGCGACTGGTTTTTCAATAAATGTTCGTTGTGAGTGCGCCTTGTATTTCGTCCACTTTCTTCTCCTTGTGTATTTTTAGGCGCTTTTTAGGTGATCATGAATTGGCATAAATTGCCGTTTTAATGCCGGTCAGGGTCAGAGACCTTCTCCTGTCTCGCATTTCTCTCATGGGGGATGCGAGGGTGTTGAAATGGATGCTTCGAGCTTACCGTACATATTCTCTGATACTGATTCTCAAGCTTTCATCCATCACAACCCTTATATCGTTCCCTTAAGCCGCACTATTATTACGCTGTCAATTGGATAGCGAGTGAAACACGCGACTTTTGTCAGATGCTATTGGCGACGTGCGCGATCGAAAGCGTCGCTGTGGTCGGCCTTCCAGGATTGGCCGAATGCTGACTATGACGTCAGCAAAGGATTTCTTATCGACAGATATAAGAAGAATGGAAGAACTTTAATTTCAACGGTGTTGGCAGTGTTCCTTTGAGAGCGCAATGATTTCAAGCTTCCATCATGCTATTTACAAACACCATCGAACTTGTTGTTCGCAAGGTAATGACGTCACGAAAGGTAACCATATGAGGGCGTCACTAAAACTTCTCGCCGCTAATCAATTAGCGGCGAGATGTTTTGGTGGCGCCTTCCTACGGTTCCCCCTTGTGACGTCATTACCTTGCAAACAACAAGTTCGATGGTGTTTGTAAATAGTATGGTGGAAGCTTGAAATCATTGCGCTCTCAAAGGAACACTGCCAACACCGTAAAAAGTTCTTTCATTCCTCTTATTTCCGTCGATGATAAATCCTTTGCTGACGTCATAGCCAGCGTTCGGCCAATCGTGGAAGGCCGACCACAGCGACGCTTTAGGTCGCGCACGTCGCCAATAGCTGCGTCAGTAAGCCTGGAGGACAGCGCGGTGATACCGCATGTTGGTTTCCAGTACATTACACTCCAGTAGAAGCCACCCCTCATAGAACTAAACTTAATTATGGACACACTTATCCGCATGTACACTGAATTTATGTTTATTACGCGACATTTATTTATATGGATTGCCCCATTCAAAGAATGCAAGAGTCGAAAACACTTATTGCCAAGCGCAAGTAAAGAACAAAAATAACAAAGCAGAAATGTCCGACATTTTTTTTTTGTTTTTTAAGAGATGAAGTTATATTATTTGTATCACTTACATTGGTCTCTTGCACACAAAGAGGAAAGACAGGCAAGTAATTTTTCTGCACAGTTAGTAGAAGATAAAGCGACAAGGAGTAGATGGCGCTGTAGTGGCAGACCTAGGCCAATGTCTCGATCATTTTTATATACTTTCTTTATCGTATAATAAACAAAACCGGTTTCTTCACCTCTAATACGGGCGTAGGATTACCCTGTCGAAATCAAAGTCGTGCGAGTGGCGGTTGCAGCCAATAGCTATTATTTTAATGCGACCTGGTGGTCTCCATTACAAACAATAGTTCTTGCAGTTGTCATGTCTGCTCTTCTCCCTCCCTATCTAAAGCCACTTTTTTTTTTTTTTTTCAGATCCTGGATGGTGAAGTCTCGCCTGTGCAAAAGGGCGCCTGTAAATATGTTTTTCCATCAACGTTCATTGGTTTCAATAAAATGTCGTGTTCTTTTTTTGCATCCACTCGAGCTACGGACCATTTATCGGCACACTTTTGAACGCACTGAAGCGGTATGTCAAAGCGTACCATGAGTTTGCTTCTATCACTATAAATTGACCGCAACACCCTGATGTCACGGAGGAGACGTCCAATTCCACAGAACCAAGTCCCACAAACGCTAATATGATCCAAGGTAAGCATTAACAGCCGTTGAATCTCTCCTAGTTTTTTTTTTTTATGTTCGTTTAAGTCTCACAGCATTTCAAATTTGATACTATTATTAACGAGAGCTGCAGGTATATGCAATGATGTGATGGGCTCTCGCGGTTTAGTCGGAAGGACATAGCGGGTCGCGGAATACAATGTGGGTAATAAGCGAAATGAATCGCGATCGATAAGCATATCGCTCGTGTGAAGTGGCAGCACTAGGTCGCAGAGACGTAGAAATATCGCTCATGTTTAGCTCTAACCATCCAAATGAGCTTGTCGTGGATATCTAGTTGCTTTGAGGGTGTACAGACGTCGTTGCCAATATGGGATACAATTTGGAACGAAGGTTACGTAAATAATGGCGCTCTTTTTCCCAGATGTCAGGATAAGCACGAGGTATTTACATATATCGGCGCATCTTTAAAAAAATTAAATGGTTGATAAATCATACTAGAAACGACTGTACTCTTATTAGCCTGCGAAAAAATAGAGATCCGACTTCCTTCTTTTCGCTTCACACCAAGTGCAGCCGACGACCCGATGAATTTTAATGTCATTAAATGCAAAAGGTGCAAACGAGCTGGACAAGAATGACGCTAATTAATACGTGGAGTGTGCAACGTCAGTGGTGTATAACATACCATTGAGTTGCGGGAAATCGTATGTCGGCCAAACGGGGCGTTGTATAAATGAAAGGGCCAGAGAACATGCCTGGTCAGTGAAACAGTCCCCGTCGGGCAATCTTGCGGTGCATTGTGATAGGTGCCCATGTGGCCCGGAATTGGAAAAAACAATTGTTCTGGGCAGATAGGAAAACAAAACAGCGCGAGAAATACACGAGGCATTCCGCATAAGAGAGCAAGGGGCGAGTCTGTGTATTAGTGCGCCGTCACTGCACTTAACTGATAAAGAGTTTTTCTTTTTGAGCCAACACCCTGATAGACGGTATTAATAGTCAATGTTGTTTTCAATAAACCTTCAGTTGTGAGTGCGCTTCGTCTCTGTCCCCTTCTTCGTCCTTGTTCATTCGGCGCTTTCCATTCAATCGACGAAAATAATCCCTGGAGAAGGGGAACAAGAGTGGCAAAGGACAAATACAAATCTCCAAATACAACTAGGTGACTGGTGCGCGACCCAAAAAATCCGCCTGGTCCGGGTATCGAACACGGGACCTCTCCATTACAAGTGGAGCGCTCTACGAACTGAGCTAACCAGGGGTTAGCAACTGACCAGTAACTAACCTAACCTAACCTAACCTAACCTAACCTAACCTAACCTAACCTAACCTAACCTAACCGAACCGAACCGAACCGAACCAGGGGTTAGACGTCAGCAGGGCAAACGGGTTTTATCAGCTGCCACCAGACTAACGCCAACAATGGTGAACCTTAAATTGCAAACTTCACCCTTGTTGGTGTTAGACTGGTGGCAGCTGATAAAACCCGTTTGCTCTACTGACGTCTAACCCCTGGTTAGCTCAGTTGGTAGAGCGCTCCACCTGTAATGGAGAGGTTCCGGGGTCGCTACCCGGACCAGGCGGATTTTTTTGGTCGCGCACCAGTCACCTAGCTGTGTCCGAAGATTTGTCCCTCTTGGACCCGATGAAGCCAATCAAGCAGGCCCAGAAGTGCATCGTCTCAACGCTGCATTGGCGTCAGCGACTAAGCCAATCACGCGCAGCGAATATTGAGCATCTTGAGCTGGTGATAGCCAACCAACGAAGTAGAGGGGCTTAGAGCCATAAACTGGTTCACGAGGCAAAAGTGACCCTCACTTGACGGCAGCCATGTTGTACAATTTTGACCACTAGATACCAGACCGTACCAAATCCTGAGACGTTTACGCAAAACTGAACCGAGACTTGTATCGCGATCGCTGTAAGAAACATGATAAACTATTTTTTTTTCAATACTGTTAGCCACAGAGATCAGTTTTCAGCACCAATAAAAACCCCAAATACAGCACTGCGGCTGACGGCATCTAACGGAGGCATTGCGAAGCTGCCCGAGTTTTCGTCGTAAAAGCACTTTTTGGGCTTAAAACAAACTGAACGTTACATGACTTATCTCGTCGGTACTGTTACTAAAGATCAAAATGCAATTATTTGTGCGCGGTACTTCGGAAAAATCTAGACCTAAAATTATAAGGTCACGTGTCTAGTAGTCAAAACATGGCGGTGGCCAATTGGGGGTCACTTTCAGCTGCCAGTTTATCGCTCTATAGCCCTCTACCTCGTTTTAGCCAACGGACAAAGACGACGAGTACCATGACGTTACACTTTCGGTGCGATTGGTTCTATCGGGCCACAGAGTTGACTGCAGTCGGACTTGAAGGGACTGAGCATCGTTCATCCCCTCAACTCGAAGCCAGAAGAAGCGACCACATGGTCTGGTGCCTGTACTATGACGCCAACGTTAATCACGCGCTGGAGTCGGCAAAGTAGAAAACGCGTGCTGAGCTGCAGGCATTGTTAGAGCTCGACTATTCTCATCAGCGCAGTGTTTGAACAGGGGCAGTACACGAGTGTCTGCCGAGGCATTGATTGTTACTAGCCGAAGTCGAGTGCTCACGCAGTTCTCGTGTCGAATCCGTGAGCTGCGCTCGATTAGCGTCAGGTGGTTGGTTTCGATCCCACAATTACGTCATAAAGCTTTGCAAAGGTGAGGCTGATAGAAATAGTCCCTTTTTATCCTCGCAATTTCAACGCGACCAAGAAGCTTCTGAATTAGTGGCGGTCCGTGCGAGTATACTTGGGCCAGACTAGGACTAGTACGCCTCTGTAAAGCCATGAACATTCCAACCTGATATCGTTTCATGACCCCTTTAAAGTGAAACAGAGTATAATGTGACCTTTTTTGCATTTACTGACAGCTTCAGTAAGGATGCCACAATACCTATTCGAGGCGACAAGTTTTGGGGTATCACCGCCTGGTGGAATGCTTTCACAACCCAGAGTGAGGATATTTCAACTTCCTCTGCTGGTGCAAGCACGTACGATGCCGGCGTCAGTCAACAGCACCAATAAAGTGTCTGCAACGAATGGTCAATCCTTGGCATACACGGCTGTCTCCTCATTTAAATCTGATTCATTCGATATTGTTTTGAACTGGGAAGACAATTTGTCCTTCCCTGTTCCAGATACACAACATTCCTTCTCCCCCCCCTAAAAATAATAATAATATAAAATGGTTTTGGGGGAGGGGGGATTAAATACGCGCTGCCGAACGTTCATTCTCCGCCCAAATGTATCCCTAGCGGTTGCAACCAGACGCCAAGGTCTTAGAACTAACCGTATTTCTATTTAAAAGTGACACGTGATTTTCTGACATTTTTCAATGGGAAAATGGGAGCTGACGGAACCATCGAATACCTGGAGATGAATGTCGTCAGCTACCGGGAGCGTGCCCCATTTTCTCTTCGAAAGTTTCGGAAGATTACCTAATAACTTTTTAACCAAATATTGCTTAGTTCTAAAACTTTGGCATTCGGTTCGAACCGCGAGGGCTACATTTGTGCGGAGAATGAGGTTCGGCATTATATAGTTTATTTTTGAGGTGATAAAAAGAAATATCCCAGGAACATTTTGTTCAGGACACGCTGTCCAAAATTAGGTTTTACAGATTAAAGTAAGAAACTATAAAATTTATGCGAAATACGTTCTTGCACTTCAGGTTATGCTCCCAGGTGGACAAGAAGTGCAAGGATAATATAGTAGCTGGCAATTTCCCGATGAACTAAAATTCGTAAATACACTTTTTAGCTACAGTAACTATAGGTTGTGTTTACGTTGGTAACTTCAGGGCCGTCGTAATTTAAGTCGGTTTCATTTTTTAATATTTTAAAAGCCTGCCCGTGTCCCGAGATATGCGTCTCTCAATCTGTCATTCACTGCGGCGAATTACGCATAAAAACCGCAAAGATTCGCGCCAAAGCTTCCCCCGCTGTGTCGAGGTCGTTGCGATTACATTCCTAAGACAACGAGGTGGGGCAGATAACAGTTCGTCTTTCGCTCTCGATTGGAGAAGAACCGTTATAAACTCCATCTCGCACCCTAATTTCCATAATCAAAGTAGCTAAAACATTTATTAATATATTTGAGGTAATTAAAAAATAAAAGTGGCTGCTACAATAGACCCCTTTCAAAAGTCCATCCAGCAACACTGGCGGTCGCCATGGGTGCACCACTCAGTTGGTCGAACGCCGTTTTTGGCGAACGCTGAGCCGACACCATCTAGCGTATTGAAAGCCTCCGAACGCCCCACTTTTCCTCCATGGAACGTCATTACAGTCACATGGCGCCAACTCAGCAATTTGGACCCGAGCCCGATGCCGAGCGTCTTTCGATGCCCTGATTCCACACGAGGCCCAGCCGAGCCCTGACGCCAGCACTCGTCTCCGATCTTCGCTCCATCTCACTCTGATGACGTCAAGATTTTTGGGGCACAGGCTTTGATTATTCTTGGTGGTGTTGGCTAGGCCCCACTGGACATAACATGCCTGCTTGAGATTCTGAACAAGGAATATCATGCATTCCAAGAACCACGACTGGGGAACCGTAATAACCGTAATCGTAATCTTTATTGGCTCAGGAGAGCCGTGGCACCGCGGAAAGGCGACAGCCCGTACCATGGAGGCCCGCGGTGCCACGTCTAGTGATGATGATTATGAGATGATTTATATAAGGGGGGGACGACGCGGTCTTCTCAACATCGCAAGCACCGTAGCTTGAAGGTCTGGGGTTTGCCAAGACACTTCAACCAGCTGTAAGAAGTGTCTGAGCAAAGGGTGGTGTCCGGAGGCTTCACCGTGCGTTGCGGCTGGGAAAGCCTTGGTGGTTTGATGGTGTTGAGGACGACGTGCTCTTCTGATCCGCCGCACGAGTCTTGGAGGTTCGGCGGCGGTTCAGGCCAGTAGGCAAGCGAGCCAAGGTGACCTTCGGTAGGCTGTTCCATGGACGTTCTGGATGGTGAAGCCCTGGCGGTTGATGGTGCGCTCCCTCGCTTCGTTGAAGGCAGCGGCTCCAGGTGGTGGCCCAGTCAAAGTAGGCGGCTGCCACCCCCGATGAATTGACGTCCAGGGCTAGAACGTAGCGCCGCGGTCACCCGGCGTAGCTTCCTGGCATCGTCGTCGTCGTCGTCGGAAGAACGAAAGGAGCGCCAACCGGAACGCTTTAGCGCAGGTAGCCCTTGGTGTGTACCTCGCACACGGGTCAGCGTGGAGCGGGCATTCTCAGCGCCGAAGCTCAACTTTATCGGAACAGACAGTCTCGCATATCACCGAGTACGCTCGATGACGTGCTGCTTCTGAGATCATGCTCCGTGCCTAGAGTCGTTTTTCTTGGCGATGCCTTTCACCGGGATCTTTTATTTTTGTTTCGTTGCAATAAGTGCGCACTTGCTAGATAATTACCTACTTAAAAAAAAAAAAAAAAAAAAAAACGCTTCGTTTTTTTTTTTTTTTTAAATTTTGGTTCATAACTTTTTGATTTAGGTTTTGGTTTATAGCACGACCGTTACAAACCGTTGCGGGTCATGTTTTTTTTTTTTTTTTTTTTTTTTGAGCAGAATTGGAACGGAGCTTTTTTTGTATAAAACAAAACGGAAACCAGGAAAGAAAAAAAACATTTTGTTGTCGCCCATACCATATCCGGTATGGGCGACAAAAAAATATCAAAATGTTTCAACCTGCAAATAGTAAAAAAATAGAGGGGAGGCAAAACGAGAATGTGTGACGGCTACGTTTATGTCCTAAATGCCTTCTACTGGCGTGGCGACGGCAAAACAATGTTTTCGCCCATACTGGAAGTGACGACAATTCAAGATGGCGGCGCCCTTGCGAAAAAGGTTTATATCTTTTAACAATCTCCCCGCTAAATTTAGCGGGAAAACTGAATTTGTGTAAAGTTATGGGTAGGGTTCCGTGTTTTCGGAGTTTATTTTTCGTCAAATTCGGAGGGTGTTTTTCGGAGTTTATTATTTGCCGAAAATTCGCAGCTTATCGAAGTTTATTTTTGTTTGATTTCCAATTTTCCAAAATTCGGAGTTTAATTTCGCAATGTTCCTTATTAAAAATAAATAAAATAAATATTATCAGGGTGTAAACCACTGTCGGCATAGAAAAGAATAAAGACCGTCGTCGGGCGCGCGGGGCTAGCCGGTGCTCGGGGATGAGCATGTGGGCAGAATGAACCTGCACACCATAAATGGCGGTTGATGCTTCGTGGGTACACCCCCAATCTGGCCGCGTTGCCCGATACTGGGTCCGGGACGGCCGGTGGGGTCCACCCTGGATTCTGGTCTCGCACCTCGAGAGGGACCTCATGGCGTGAGCAAAACGCGATGTGGGTTCGACGCGGTCCGGGCTCTCGTCCCGGCGCAGCTGAGGTACCGAGAGCCCGGACCGCGTCGAACCCACATCGCGTCTTGCTCACGCCATGAGGCCCCTCTCGAGGGTCGAGACCAGAATCCAGGGCGGACTCCACCGGCCGTCCAGGGCTTAGCGTCGGGCAACGCTGCACTCCCGTTCACGCTTCAGCTGAGGTCTCACAACATGGACAGCGACGCTTCGCTAATGGCAGCCCTGTCCCCTGGAAAGGTGACGGCACGACTCACTGGAATATCCTGGATTCAAGTCATCACGGCATTCGTGCAGTTCTACTCCATCATGTGTCATTGTATCTTCCTCATGCTCATCGCGCTGTGGATGTTCATCAAGGAAGTGTCCAAGCGGTCTGCGGTTCGATGGAACGCCTGGTACGGGGACCTACAGCAAAGAAGACACACCCCAATACCATTCGTACTTGAAGCTCTTCATGTGCCGGTGATGATGCCAAGACCAACTCCCTTTGACGTTCCTGCAGCTCGCTTCGAATTGGAATACAAAAATCCGCCAGGAACATACGTCGAAGAAGTGAAACAGACTTCGGCAAGTTCAGTCCAGGTTACTGATACTGAGCTCAGCATCACAGAAGCCAAGGGCAGTCCACCAGCTCTCCGGCAAAGCGACATGAACGAAACAAAGACTGGACAGTTAAAATAACAAAATTTTTTATATTAAATCTGAATAAAATCTTTATATAAAAAACCAAATCTATAACTATCGTTTATCGATGGCGTATAAATATGCGGCATTAGGACACTCAAATATAATTCTTCAACTGTCTGATTTAAAAGAAAAAAGCGAATATTATTCAACAAAAAATCACCAGCCCTGGCAAGTTCCGAAATGCGGGACCAACTATGGAAAACAAAAATTAGTTATGCTTTGCCGTCTATACTGAATGAATATTTTATTAAAAACATATATATTGTGCATTTGTGAAACAGCCACATAATCAATTCGTTGATTTGATTTTCTCTTTTCTGGGCACAGTGTTATATGTACCCCGTTGTAGCTGCTGAATAGGGGGCCCGGAGCCTCGTCAAGCTGTATTTCTGCAGCTTTTTTTCTGGTCTCCATTCACCACACGTATTTGTGGTGAAAAACAAAGTTAGTGTCGTATCGTATCATAAATATCGTTAAAAATAAGATTACCAATATTTTGAACATGCTTTATTAAAAAGAATGTTTTTGTTTATTTTGTTTAATTTTCTTATTATTCCTGCCTATCATATTAACTTTGAATTGGCTCGATGAGATTTCCCCCTTTTGTTGCCGTATCTTCTCTAAAAGTGATCGAAATCGCACCCAAGCTCTCGGAACGGCCAAGTTTCCGCAAGTCGACTTTGCTGCAACCAACGTTACATGATGGCGAATTCCACTGGGCGTTTTGGAGCGCACCGGGATCAGTTGACCAGATCCGGACTGGAGCACACGATCCGAACGGGGTCGCGCCGCCTACGGATCCCCAGTGGAACATGACCACTGCCCCGGGATCGGCGGATGCCTTCCCGTCATTCAACTGCCCGGGAATCCCCCTTTCCGCGGCCGCCGCGGTCGTTTCGAAGACGTATTCGCAATCGCGGCGCTAACACGTGTTCGACGCACGAGCGGCATGAATGGCTCAGAAGCTTGTAGCAAAGATTGCCGGAATGCCCGTAGCACGGTTTGTCAATTGCTTCCTTCATGAAATAGCATACACTCACAATTCAAGCTCGCGTTTGGTTCCGTCGCCCGCGGGACGCGATTTCTATCAGAAAATATACTTTTTTTCCTTTCGGTTCCGCGACACACCGTAGCAGACGAACCCTCGTCGTACGTCTGCTCCCGCTCCTCGCCGGCCTCGCCGGAGCGAGGCATGACGGGATTGCATTTGGGCGAACTCTCGATTTTGTCGGTACAGCAAGTGCATGCACGTGTTGGGTGTCAGCGATGAAACGAACTCGGAGGGTGCAACCACTCGTGGTGTGCCGGCCGAAACGAACCCGCTCCACGCTGCGAGTGGCCACGCGTGGGCACGAGTGCCGTGAAACGAACTCGCTAAAGGATACATCGTCAACTGCGAACTCACAATTGAGAGTTCTTTTAAAGTAAAGGGAACATGCAACGATGTTAGATTCAAACGTTCCTTACTTTGCTCAAGCATGCTTTCACTATGCTCGGCATCAACTCCTTTGTGCTACGTTGTCTAGGGTAGTTTATGGGGAAGTTCCTTGGTGTATTTGGAGCGAACCAGAGGTGCCTCATGTTCGCGCCTTTAGTGCGGGAAATGCGAGCATGCGCTTGCACGCGCAAAATGATGCCAACAAATAACTCACTCCAAAACCGCTCCAAATCGACCAAGCGAATTTCCCACAAGTATCCAGCAAGGGTTTTTCAAACGTCCTCGGTTTCCACAGTGCTGAAGCCCCGCAATGCCGGGTCACCACGTGGAATCGCTGCGGAATCTATGCGCTGAAATGCTGTGGGAGGGGAGGAGTCAAGAGCTGGTGGGGACGTCAGAACGCCGAGCGATGAGTGGCTAGACCCGTAGCCCTTCTTACTGGGAGAGTGTGGCACCCTTCTGTAGATGCCGCTCACTGGAAGTAAGGCAACCAAAAGGTGGCACCTTGCTTCCGCCATTTTGGGTTATCGAATTTTGAACCCACTCTGGATTAGGCACGCAAGGTATTCTGTGACCCACCATTGTAATAAAAGTGTTTATCGCTAATGTAAGTGGTTTTGGTGCTGCACAGGTAGTAAGAAGCTAAAACGAACTTATCTGCTACGATCTCTTAAAATTCCTTTTTTGTGAGAAGGTAATTTTGAACACTTTGAATATTAGGTCTCCAAAAATGACAACCGCGAAAATTCAGTGCTGTGACGGGCGCCATCTAGGAGAGGTGCTGCGAACCCTTGCGCACAATCGCCAGATTAATTTTTGTTTGGGAAAGCCTAATTTTCTTTAAAACCAAAAGAAATAAAGCTTATTTGGAAGTTATGTTTTTGGAGATCAATAAAGGATGGCTCGTGCTTGAATATAGTGACCAACTGCAGGCATAACAAAATGTCCGAGTGCGAGAAATTGTGTTTATAAAACAACTACTACCCGCACATTTGGACTAGCACACGTGAGTAGAGTGGCCCAAAACAAAATCTTCCATTTTGTGTTATCGTAAAGTCCGCTCGTTTCAGTGGGCGACAGGCTCCACCCATCGGTCAAACTCTCCCGAGACCCTTTTGCTGTTTACAAACATGAACTGCCGTTTGCGTCCCAAGCGACTTCCGGTCGCACAATCTTTGAAAGCATATTGAGCTTGCTTATGTCACCAGTGCTAGAAAGCATAAATGCCACACGGGCAACAAAGCGGAGATACAACGAGGGCCTTCAGCTGTACAATATTACACCTTGGAGGAGGGAAGTTGGTTTACAAGAATACTCGAAACATTTTAACAGATCTCGCACTCCTTCGTTCTTTTGACGTTCACCTGGAGAAGTGTTAGTTAAATGTATCATCTAAGGGTGTCGCGAACTTTTGTCGAACCTCGATTTCGCCGAACCTTTGACCTGTCACTAAAGTTCGAAGAACTTTAGTGGCAGTTTGAGCTACCCAGAGCCGTGTATAGAGAAAGTTTGGTCAATTGGAGGAGCGGCCAGAGCCAGGGCGTGTACCAGACGCAGAGAGGGGGCTTGGCGTTCTCTCTTGGCCAACCAGAAGCCGAAAAAAATTCCCTATCGGTGGTAGCGAGAATCAGTTTTATTAAGAGTGTAAGGGTGAAATGTAGTAACTCTTCATGGTTGAAAATATAGTGCTCGTGATGTTTCGATAATGATCATGCAGAAAGATGTAAGAAACGAATGTGCCGCTCAAAATCTGCTTTGCTCAGACACAGTGTGACCGCTCGGGTGGCAGATTCCCGACCCTCGGCGTCTGGCGCAAGTACAGATTATGTAAATTGTTCTGCTAGCAGCGCTCTTCCACCATGATTTTGGATGACCGTGATTGAAACATCACGTGCAGCATATTTTCAGTCAGCGAGAGTTACTCCGACGCACTTATTAATTTCGTTTCTCGCGACCACCGCCAGGGTATTATTTCTGGCTTCTGGTTGGCCACATTCGAATTTGTGAAGACACCTTGGAACACGCCCAGCCCGCTTTCGGCCAATGGCGCCTCCTCATTCGCCTCCTATATTTCCCAATGAATGACCACAATTTCTCTATATACAGCTCTGGAGCAGTCTTTGTCTGCACCGCACTTGTCGAACATGAACGAATGCGAAAGCAGTAACGTTGGCGAAAGCCAAACGCCATTGCACTCGTCGAATGGCGCTTGTCCGTGGCTTTTGGCGCAAGTCTGTGTCGTACGTGTGTGTTTCTTCGGCCTGTTAATGGCGCTTGTCCGTGTCATACGTGCGCGTGTCTTTTTTCGTCCTGTTCAGTTCGCGCCTTTTAACCTTTTAATCGTTATTGGCGACGTGAGCGAACGAAAGCGTCGCTGTGGTCGGCCCACCCCAATTGGCCGAATGCTGACTATGACGTCAGCAAAGGATGTCTCATCGACGGAAGTAAGAGGAATGTAAGAACTTCACTTTTGACGGTGTCGGCAGTGTTGCTTTGAGAGCGCTATCATTTCAGGCTTTCACCATGCCCATTACAAACACCATCGAACTTGTTGTTCACAAGGTAATGACGTCACGAAAGGTAACCGAACGAGGGCGCCACCAAAACATCTCGCCTAGGGTGCCTGCATGTCTGTCTGTCTCAGGGTGAAGACATCCATTGTTGACCTGAATGTGACAGCGCGTGACGCTCTCGCGCACTCGGTGCTAGACTTGGGCTGTAAAATGGCGTCTATGCATTAGCCAAAGCTACGCGCTCGAGCTGAGTGACACCGTATTGCGTGCACTTCAAAATACATAAAAACACGATTGGGCGGAAAAATGGCTGAGATGTCACCACTCAAGCAAAAGCGCGCGTGTGTATGAAGGCACTCTAATCTCGCCGCTAATAGAACAGCGTCTGAACCGTTAATCTCAGCTAAAATTAAAAAAAAAAAAAACACTGCAAAGGTTGGGGCGCGAGCGTCTTGAGATGCCACTTGAATCCCTCATGGCTCAGCTCGTGCGCTAGCATCGGCTGAGCATTCTTTTCCTCGGTACCAGCCGAGACGCTGTTTCTTGTAAGTCGGCCCTGGCTGCTTATCAATATTTGCAATGGACAAGAGCCATGTTGGATGTAAAGCGCACAGTGGAAGCTTAGAGTCGTCGCATCATTAAACCAACACCGTGAAAGTTGATCGTCTGACAATCATATTTCCTTTAATGAAATAAAAATTAATCTAAAGAAAGACGACCTAGGAAGGGTTTCGCCCACGTGCAACGCTTTTGGTAACGCACTTCACGGGAAAGGGGTTTATTACTAGACCCTTTTCCCGAGCGTCACGTTTGAGCCATGATGACTATCTATAGCTTTTTGTTTCCTCACCGTGATGCCCAGTCACAGCGTTCTGAACGTAACTATAAGGGTTCCTTTTTTGGGGAGTTTATCTTTCGTAAGTCCGTCCGCGCCACGCCCCCCGCCGCCATGTCTGAGCCGAGTCGTACTTCTTATTGCATACGGCGGACTAGAGATTTTTTTTTTTTTTTTCAAATATGAAGACAGTTATATTTTTTAACATGAAGAAACTAGCGTTTGGGCTCCTTCCTTGGAGTTAGAAAGCACCGGAAGACGTCTCCATCGGCAAATATAGTAGCGCGAGCAGAGTTGGAATCGCAACACCGCCTCCCGGGCTTCGCCGAACGGGAGGTGGTGTTGCAAGCCATCCGAGGGGCAGTACCCCATCTACAAGACGAACAACAGCTAATCGTCTATACCGACTCGCAAGACACCATCAGAGAACTCAAGGAATACAGGTCCTCTTCTAGCCCCACCATTGACGCTATCTTCGCCTTCGCGATCTCACTATACAGATCCAAGAAAATTCCAATTAATGTCAAGTGGACTCCCGGGCACGAAGGCATTTCGGGCTACGAGCTACCCCATGAGGCTGCACAGCAGGCGATGAGGAATCTCACACAACCGTCCCTGTTGTCTCAGTCCTCCACGGCAGGCTCAACACCACAGCAACAAGACACTGAGCTTCCTCCATACGATCCAAGGGAGGAACTCAGGTTAGCCCAGAAGACACGAAAACATCTTCTGGCAAGATCATGGACCCCAGAACAACATCCTCTCCCTAGGGAAGAATTCAAGAGAAAAGAATCGGTGATCCTCCGCCGCATACGCACAGGAGGAGCAGTCACACCCAGGTTCAGATACCAAATGGACCTGGCAAAACTTAAGAAACAACAACCCTACGCTGTCCCTCCCGACCCCAGATGCCAGCGGTGTCAAGCCGAGGAATCCATTCCCAGACTTAAACACATACTCTGGGAATGTGTGGCCCTCTCCACGAACACTCATCTTCAGTAAGATGGCGAATGACGAAAGACCTTCAAAACTGCAGGACTGGACGCACCCAGCGGGCGACACCTCACGCAAGACCAGGATCCTCAGATCTCTCTTAAGCCTGGTTCAGACAGTTGCGTTTGACTGCGTTTGACTGCGTTGCGGCAGCGAGAAGCCAGGACATCCCTGCTGCATATGTCGCGTGCCAAGAGGATTCCTTGAATTGGATTCCATGCTTCATATGAAGCACAGTTGTGTAGGTGACTCGCTTTCGGTTCTCGACGCAACGCAGTCAAACGCACTCAAACGCAAGTGTCTGAACCGGCCTTTAGAGTATATTTCTGAGGGAGACCTGGGAAACTCCATCTAACACCTTTAACCGAGGAGACGATGCCAAGCCTTAAGGCCACCGCGTCATGAAAACTTCGAGTGTCCGGAGATATATATTTTTTTCCTTAAATAAACGTATTCACCACCACCGCATCCAGTCCGGCCGTCAAGATTGTTATCTCTAAAAGGCTTTGCTGAAGGAACTCTCCCAGACAACACTTGGACATCCTCAGGATGTCCTTAGGACAACCTTTTGAGGACATTATGATGTCCTCAGGATGTCCTCAAATGATCATGGAAACATCCTAAAAACGTCCTATTGTCCGGCCTCAGGACATCCTCAGAACGTCCTCGGGAAGGCAGCCAAGGATTTTTCTAGTACATTTTTAGGACAATGCACTGCAGGTGGAGCTGTTCACTGAGCTGTTAGGATGCTTTCATTTTTATTGTTTCTAGGTTTTCTCCAATTGGAGTTTGAACCTGAACATGCCTGGAAGAGCTGCCCGCAGAAAGATTTTCAATGTTGTGTACTATTTTAAAGTGAAATTCCCACACTAATTCTAGATTACTAGTCAGTGAGAGGCTAAGAGCACAGGGCCAAGGGAAATGGGGAAGAAAGCAGACGGAATGCTGAAGAGGAGAAAAGAAAACCTCTTCCCTCCAGCATCCCGTCTGCTTTCTCCTCTGCGTCTTTCCTTGCCCTATGTTCTTAACCTGTAACTATGAGCTTGATCATGCCATTCATTATTACAGAGGTAACTGTTCAAGAAATGCTTTATTGGAGAGCAAATGTTATACATGACTTTTTTTCAATGTCTGCACCAGACATGTAGTCTGGCTTCTCATCTTGGCCAGCGCTAGTCCGAATAGTCAGCGGGATCTAGAAGAAAATATTAATTCCATGAGCATTAATAATAAAAGCAGGTAATGTGAGAAACTTACCATCATGTCGAACATCTCCGGCTTTTGACTGTAGCTTTTTCAGTTTCTCTCCAGCGTGGCGCAGTCACACTTTGATGATGGTCTCCCCGTCAGCTTTGTTTGGACATTCAACATTTGCTTTCACTACCCCTGAAACATTGATTTGTGATGATAGTCACAGCAGAAAACTAAGATGGTCTAAAAAATCGCAATTAATGTCAATAAAAATAGATGTTCCAAAAATGTATGTTCTTTAGTGATAACGCGCAACTATACGTGGCTATCTGACACACACAGCAAACGGTTTACCTATTTAGACAGAACTATATTCAGGAAATAGTATTATTCCCCCACTCCCGAGTCAGGCTAGTTTGTCGGTTTTCATGTAAAATCAGTCTCACTTAATTTTACCATCAGGGCAAGAATATTCAATGCAATCTGCATTTGACGATAGCTCCGAACCCGACAAGGCCCTTGTGCAATATTTTACATAACTAGTTTAGTGAATAACTTAGATGACTCGCACACGACAAACAAAAGTGTCTTATTGTAAATGATGTCTGCCATATTGAGATCCCGAAACTTTCCTTTGCCTTTCTGGCCTACCCAGCTGAAACTGACAGCCACTTTCTGGCTAAGCAGGACCTCCAAGGTGTTCCTGGTGGCAGACCCCATGGATCTGCCACCAAGGCCAGTGAACTGATGCAGCTAAAAAGAATATATTGGGTCACATAGACGCTCTTATTAAGTCAAAGGTTAGGAAATAAAACAAGATTGAGAATCCTTCATACCACAAGCGTTCTTTTCTTTTCATCCGAAGATAGACTGGAGTCAAACTCCAGAAATGCCTCCAAGTCGGCGAACGGCTTCTTCAATACTTCTTTAAAAAAAATATAACATTCGTCACTGCCTTGCATTGCTGCCATCATCAATTTGGATGGAACAGCGCGGATATACAGACTCGCAGTGCTGACTTTTTTTTTTTATAACAACTCAGTAATATATTTCTTCTTCCTCAAATCGTCATCTTTTTCTCCTTCGCCGTTAATGAGAACATTTTAAATTTTTAAACACCAGAAACCAAAGAGCCAATAAACATAAAGAAGTAAATAATAAATAAACAAATAAATGACAACTAAAAATAAATAAAACTAAAAATAAAAAAAATAAAAAGAAAATTAGAAAGTAATTTTTTTAAATAAATTATAATTAAAAAATAAACTTAAAAATTTATTTTTAATTTTTAAAAATTTATTTTAGTTGTCATTTATTTATGTATTTATTGTTTATTTATTAATATTTATTGGCTATTTAGTTTCTGGTGTTTAAAAATTTAAAATGTTCTCATTAACGGCGAAGGAGAAGAAGGTGACGATTTGATTAATGAGAAATATATCACTGAGTTGTTAGTCAGCGCTGCGAGTCTGTTTCCTTCTTGTGTGCCTGCGAGTGTGGCTGTATCCGCGCTGTTCCATCCAAGCATGAATTACTAACTAGCCCAAGCATCCAAATTACCAAGCCATCATCAACCTCGAGGCTGTTTCTGTTTCTGTCCTGTCTTGGCTTAGCTTGCTTGGGTCTCTCGGATGGGTGAATAATTGCAATCACGGTACGCCTTGTAGTAGGCGGTAGCTTGTGCCACCTATATTGAGTGTAGCCAATGGAACTGAATTTCGAAATACTGCCCAAATACAAAAGTAATAATAATTGTAGTGCGTCCTGGTTTTATTAAACACTTGTTTGATCAAAACTATATTTAAAAGATGTCCTAAACTTACACAACTACATGTAACAATTTGTAAGAGAAATTTAGTTAAGCAGTAAACATGAACTGTGTATACTACCGCCATTTCATTTTATTTTTTTTAAAAACGCAATCAAATTGAGGACGTATATATTACCTCTAACTTTGTATCATTCGTCCAAAATAAGTTCTCGGAAGGACGTTTCTAGGATGATCCAGCGACTGACGTTCTCAGGATGTCCTGAGGATGTCTTGAAAACCGTGAGGACGTTTGTACCTTTTGAGGACGTCCTGAGGATGTCGGGTGTTGTCTGGGCTCTGCGCTCATTTTGTAACTAACGCAGTACGGTACACCCGCGGGTGTGCGACCAAGCTTCCCCTGCAAAAATATGTATGGACGTCCTATGTCCATACTTTTGCCGTTCTATTACCTCTTTGTCCATCCTATGGATTCCTGTAGACAGTTCTTAGACCGTCTATGTACCATTGGTTTGCCACAGAATGGACACAAAAACGCTATAGAGATCTTCGCGAAAGAAAAAGTTTTTCATTCCTTCCTATTTCCGTTCTATGGTCCTGGTGAGTCTATGGTCATCCTATTGCATCTCTATGGTGTGAGCTGTATTGGGGCATTAACAAAGTGATGCCGGGTAGACGTTTTCTTTAGGTGTAGCGAGGCGTCCGAGTTAAAGAGTTGTTAATTAAGTTCCGGGTATCAATATGTTACATTGATGTCTAGAGGCATATCCAACCTCAGGGTATACTCATTGTGGAGATGGAAGTGTTTAGTTGTGCCGGAATAATGTTTTTACTTTCTCAGTGGGAGGTAGGTATATGTGGGTCGCTGCGGCCTCCGTAGATACTCGCAACTTTCTCAACCCATAGTGGGCGCACTGGTGCCTATCAAAATTGCGGTCATCTGGATGATCGTCGTTACAAAGCGGTATACTAGGCTGGGTCTGCGCGCGACGCGTAAGTAATTGTAGTTTTGCTATATACGCGCAGTATCAGAGACTTACTTTATGTTTTTTTTCACGTCAGGAAAGTGTAGGCAAGCCATTTTATTATGATGCCAATCATCCAGGAGCTAGGGAGTGCGATTCTCACACCGCGGTACCACCATCGCTTAAAGTGGCTTCTCTATGGACCCCGTAGGGACTCCGTGCAGACCCTGTATGGCTTCTCTGCAGTCTCCATAAGGAGCCCGTGTAGACCCTGTATGGCTTCCCTGTGGACCCTGTATGGCTTCCCTGTGAACCCCTTACGTACTCCCTATAGACCTTGTATGGCTTCTTTGCAGACCCCTAAGGACCCTACACTCTTTAAAATGACTTTTACAGAGCACGTTTTTGCGTAAAAACAAATGGGGAAAAGCTCTTTTCGTAGAACCCTTTATTGGAGATCAGTACTAACTGACAAGAGCGTGAAGTTTGCATACACTTTTAGCTTACAGGGTTTTGCGGCACAATTAATATTTTTTTTTTTTTTACAGCCATGCCTCACCGGCGTCTTCAGGTAGCGCGTCCCGACTTGGGTGCGTCCTAACTTCGGTGGCAATTCGCGGCGTGTCCGCTTGGGAGACGGGGTTGGCATCCCTGAAACCCCTCTTCTACCGTATATGTTTCGGCGCCAAAGTGGCCGATTAAAGCCACTTTGGCGCATGCTGTCGAATATCGATAGTCCCAAACCAACACACGCAGTCGTGCAGTTATCCGAGTGACCGCTGCGGGTGGAATGGTGGCGTTGCGATCGCAATTAGTTTGGTTTTCGAGTACAGATCCGTGCCGCTTTTTCAGAGCAAGCTCTTTAGCAGTTTCCCAACTGACTTGCTCTAGAAACGTTGGTCGGTGCGGACCCCATAGCAGACCCCCTGCAGACTCAGTGGCTTCTCTGAGGACCCTGTAGCGACTCCCTGTAGAGCTTGTATGGCTTTTCTGCAGACCCCATGAGGACCCTGTGTAGACCTTGTATGGCTTCTCTGTGGACTCCCTAGGGACTCCTTGTAGACTTCGTATGGGTTTTCTACAGGCACCCTATAGACACCGTAAAGACCCTGTGTAGACACCCTATAGAGTCCCTATGGACTTTATATGGCGCCTTGCCATAGAGAGGGTATAGGATGACCACACATCATCCATAGAATAGGACGTCCATAGAACGTCCGTTGACCAATATTCTATAGGGCAGCCATAGGACGACTTCACGGAGGCAACAGAGGTCGTGGTCCGCCTATAGATGCCTTTTGTCCTCCCTATGGACGCTGGTCTATAGAACGTCCTAGAAGTGTCCATACATATTTTTGTATGGGTTATGCGCTTTGCAAGTGAACTCAAGGGTGTGCCTTGTGCGTGACAACGTCAAAACAATGTCTCGAAACAGTAAGGATGAAAGGGCCTCACTAATATATGGGATAAATGAGAAACGAGATGGCAAGGCAATCGAGCACGAGCTATTTTTTTTTTAATTCTTTTAACGGAGGGGATACAAGTAAGTGTATTTGACGGGTAGTTATATGCACGAGGCGCGTAAATAGCAGACGTCGCATATTCCTCTGCGCGCATGTGCACATTCACAGGTAGTATTCGACGGTTATAAAATGTGTATAAAGTTAACCAAGCTGGCAGCGTGATTGACAAAACGATCGGTGATGCTAAAAATTACCGAAAAGTCCTGGTTTTGCACGCGTAGTGGTGTCTTTTATTTGCCTAACTCGAATGATGCCCATTCTCCGAATGCACGTCGTTCAGGATACTAAAAAGTTTTAGCAGAGCGTACGCTAAGAATTGCGAGCCTTGCGGGCGCGTGCCCAATCCATGCTCAAAGCGACGGCACGAGCTCCCGCTACCAACGCACTCCTTGCCCACGAAACTCTATTTAGACGCAGGGAGAGGTGAATACTATCACGTGGCTGCTCTCAGCTTTTGCTGCGATAAACGGGTAAACAAAATATTTTTCCACATTGCATGCCGATGTCCCAAAATACTCAACTACGTTACGCAACTCTGCTCGCGCTATTATATTTGCCGGTAGAGACGTCTTCCCGTGCTTTATAACTACAATAAAGGAGCACAAACGCTAGTTTCTTCATGTTTAAGAACAAAACTGTCTTCATATTTGAAAAAAAAAAAAAAAGCTCTAGTCCGCCATATGCAATAAGAAGTACGACCCGGCTCACACACGGCGGTGGAGGGCGTGGCGCGGACGGACGGACGAAAAACAAACTCGGAAAACACAGAACTTGAAGTTGTTGAATACTTCCAGTGCAACTTCCCCAGAAATCCTGAGCAGCAACGACGACTTCGCAGCTGCAGACGTGGCATCCGTCTTGCCGCCGATCGCTGTTGCCTTGAGAAATAATTCAAACTTCTGCCTAAAAAGGCTCCAGTTTCTTTTGAGGTTTCCCGATCGAGGACAAGCTGTTCCGCTGGCTTTTGTAGTTCTATGGCGTTCAAAGTACGCTAAGGTTCCACTCCTGACACCATATATAAACCGTAACGCAATAACATCCCACTTCTGACACCATGTATCGTGCGTGCGCTGACACACGATGGTGCTGAGAGCAACGCAAATGATCGTTTTTCAAGAACAACGGCTTTTGCCCGATTCACATGGTGCGAATTTGCCTGCGATTTCGCAATTGCGACGCCGTTCTTGCGGCAAAACGCAGTTGCGGTGCGAATTCGACTAATTCGCAACTCCGTATTTTGCCAAACTTTCCTTGCGAACGGCCGCTCTTGCGAAGGGGACGGAAAGCCAATCAAACGCGGCTCGTGAAAGACGTCACGGTGGTCATAGCAACGTGGGAATCAAAAATACGAAGAATACGTCACCTACGTCGTCGTCTTCAAAATTCGCTGCGGGGGTGGGGCGGCGGATGTGCTTCTTCCATGTGAATATTTTTCGCCGGGGGATGTAAGCTTCAGTACGGTATTAAAACGAACTGGCGTTTGCGTACCACGAGAGGGTTGTGGTTGCTTCCTTTGTAAAATTGCAGGCGATAACAATTGACGCTTCTGTTCGATCACTTTGCGTAAGGGACTCGTGGCATAGAAGAAAGATCCTTTCTTCAAATCTGTTTGCAGATGACGCGAAGGTCTGTCTAGAAACTGAGAAACGCTGAACAGAACCTTGTTATTAAAGCCATTTGATAAAAATCGAGCTTCACATTTTTACGTATAGTGAAAATAACTTATTGATATGTAAACGCGCTGGACGCGTGCTACGCGAGCGACACACGTGTAAAATGGCTTTAATTACAAAGTGCCGACCAAAGATTCTCTGTTTCTGGACAGACCTTCGTGTCAGATCCCCAAACAGATTTCAAGAAAGGGTCTTTCTACTATTCAATGAGTCCCCTACGCAAATGTCACACATGCCACGCGTGACATTCGTCATAGAAATCTTGTGACAATTTGGTTTTGTGCATAGTTTGCGATTATTTCACCAACATGATTGTTTTGGCTTTTTTTTGCATCTGAAAACCTGTGGTTTTTTTATTTATGTCGTTTCCTTTATCTTCAGTGTTTTTGTCATGTTCGCAATCGCTAATATTGTTTTGAATTAAAAAAAAAGCTTAATATTTACGTTAGCTTGTTCATGCTGACCTACACTGAGGAAGTACAGAATGTGTTTTGCACGTCCAGCGTGTCGTTCATTTCATGAAAGTCGGCCGATAAAACGAATTCTGTGTTTGGTAAAGACCCGATTGGGCAGCGTAGGTCCAACGAAAACAGTAAAATAGCACCTTACCCTGTGGGGAATCAGCCAGTACTCTGTCGATCTACTTTGGGCAATACCTGCCACAAAAAGTGTCCGCCAGTTTGTCCGTAAAAGGGGCAAAGACCACAACCATTTTTCTACAAAAAATTGACTGATTTGCAGGCAACAGGTCCGGGCTGGAAATGAACTAGAGAGATGACATGATGCAGGGGTGATTCAGAAATCAATTTTTTATTGCTGGCTTTAAATGTTGAAAGATAACAACTAACAAAAGACAAAAAATATGCAATTACAAAAGAAAAAAAAATCAAGTACAGGCTCACCTTTTTGGCAGACATCAAATATGAAAAAAGAGGAACATAACACGTTGCTGGAGTCATGGGGTGCACCGGCGCCAAAAGGCAAATATTTGCATTGTGCGCCGGTGCTGCAAGGCCGCCCGCTCATATACGCACGCCGCCGACGATCCGAGTACCCCTTGTCAATGGCCAGACGAAATCGACCCCTACGTGACCCGGAAGCTACAACGCAAGGCACGACGAGAAGGAAACTCGCCGTGCCTTCTGTTATAGTTTCGTCGTAACCACATAACCCCCTACAGCCCACCCCACACTGCAAAGAGGGCAGATGCTACGCTTCTTCGGCGTGTACAAACACACTCCCTCTCAACACTACACTACCTCCAGCACGTTGCAGGTTTACCTGAACCACCTAAATGCACATACTTCCGGAGACTACTCAAATAACTCTCACACACCGAGTTAAAAGGAAGCTGAAGCGGTTTTGTATTTGAGGAAACACACTTAAGTCGGCTTCATTTCACCTCCAGGATCTCGAATATCGAAATTATTTCTTTTATAATTTGGGGCATGGAGGATGCAGAAAATCATTTTCAGGGTACCACCGATGGCCCTCCTTCCAGGAGCGTGTCGCCATAAAAGGAGTTCTCGGAATCTTCCTTCCAGCAGCGTCCACCACAGCTATGCACGCGTACTCTTGCTATTTTTTTTAAGAAGGGCATAAAAAGATGTCAACACTTGTGCCAGTACGGGGGAATACACCTGTCAAGCTAGGGATTGCATGCGCGGCCCTCGAGTGACACGAGCTTTGCAGCCGAAAGGCCCTCTTATGACGCCACGACGGGTCGGGTGTTTTTTGTGTTTTCTCGCGTTAAGTTACATCTTCGGGGAAAACGAACGCGATATTCATATCCACGGGATAAAACTACGCTAGAATCAAGCTCTATCTCATTTTTTTTTTTAAGAAGTGTTCCGGCTTCCCTTTAAGGACTGCGCCTCAGCTCAGGATCTTGCAGAACGTGCGCTGAAAACACTCGTCCCACTTATCCAACCAAGGATCTCAGAGGACTGTGTCACTCCTCCACGGGCGGCAGAGTATAAATTACGTCCACCTCTAGTTAAGCACATTAATAGCGTACATGAACAGGGAGAGTCCCTAATTTCATCCCCCTCCAGTAGCACAGGTCTTGGTACAATACAAATGTTTCACTTTCTCTGTTCAAACTCCTAGTGGGCCTCACACGGAAGCCGTCTCTCACCAGAGCGCCCGTTCAAAAGTAGCGAACTCGCAGCGGCAGAATATTGTTGTAATGGTGGCCTCAGCTCCCTGTTCCACCGGAAATAGGTCAGACGATCCTCACACACAAAAACTTGAAAACTTCGTGATTTGTCACCATACCGCTGACACTACTTAGGATTTCAGTCCAGCGCGGTTCCTTTGCCATGACACTGCAGCTTCCTTTACCAAGTACCTACGGTACAGGTCTCTCACTGCGGTGGCCACTATGTTGCATTTTCGGACAGATTGGTCGACGTGCCGCGATCTCAGCCTCGGTAGGTGGAGCAACGCGTTTGTCTGTTGAGAGACCTCCTTGCGCCACTGGCCATCAACGATGTTGCCGAAGTGGTCGACTTCAATCAGCATTGGCATTTAGCATGTGCAGCTTGTCGTCTTGTAGGTAGTTGTGCAGTACACAAGCTGCGCGGACGACTCCAGTGGCGTGGTCTGGGAGGAGGTCGACTGGCCTGCGGAAGATGCAAAATCTAGTAGCCAAAATTTCGAATGCGTTCTGGACGCACCTTTTGGAAATGGGACAAAGACAACACTGTGATTTTTGTTATTATAATGCAAGTGCAACAATTCTAAAGGTTACCTCGCTCTACACAGTCGATAGTTGAATATTTTTAGATAATCGCTGAGGTATCAACCAGGACAGGGCCTCAGAAAGTCCGACCTCAGTTGAAATGCCTCGTCTCCAACGAAGACGGACGCGGCGATAACATGGGAAGATGGCAGCAGATTTGGTGGTGGACAATTCAAGGCAGCTTGACTGAGGCACTGTCCTATCCTTGATGCCTTGAAGACGCTACCATCACTTTGGTGGCCATACGCTCCAGCGTCTGTGGCCATAAACCTCGACTTGCTGTCCACGACGGCCACCAGCACTACAGAGTAGGTTACCCTGAAAAGCCGAATGTTACGTCACTTCATGCGCTCTTCCAAAACATGATATGTGTTGAAGTAAATTTGTAGACCCATAAACAGCACCTTGTAGTTATAGTACAGGCTTCAAGAATCGGCAAGGGCTTCGATATGTCCGTGTTTTCCGTCAACGTTCCCCACACAATGAGGAAAATTCCGTCCTGTCTCAAAGCCCTTGGCAATTTCCCTTGGTCTGTGATTCTTGATGGGAGCTAGAAGTACAGCACAAAGTTCACACATGGTTTTACGTTGTTATTTAAAAGCCGTTCATGTAATCTTTACCTATAGTAATACTGGTAATAAATGCATCCTCAAATATGAGCAATACTTGTTGACGCTTAACAATTGCGAATAATTTTGTAACTGGATCTGAAAAGCTGTGCGTCTGTCTTTTTTTTCTCCCTCGCTCCTTTTTTTCTACGTTCAGCTGGAAACTTTCTGAAGCATGTTTAGCCAACTAGCCCAGCTCCAGGCACACACCACTTACTTTTGTAAGCTATCATATTATGCCCAAGTCAGGTCGGTGTCAGCCTGCTTATACAAAAGACAAAAAACAGTCTGCAGACATCGATCGAACGCGACTCACTGACGCATCTGTGTTTCATAAGCCGCGTGACAGGCTGCTCCTTTCATTGGTTGCCGTGCGACATAAAAAAGCAGGGATGCTGCGGTGCCTCAAATTACTATTTGTCTGCAAACTGTATTCGTAGGATGCGTAATGTGTGACCCCGTCTTTCGAAGGTGGCGCAGTAATAGCATTGGGGCCCTCAACATCCTCAGGTCTGCAGCCCTCTCTTCCCAAGTTCGTCCCTAGAATCATAAATCAATGGCTCTCTGTTGTGTAAACTTTTTGAGAAACCATTTTTGACAGTACAGCTTTCAACATGATTCATTTAGATATTTCGGCTGCGAATAGTTAGGAGCAGCTGTAAAGGACGAGTTAGCTGCAGTGATTTGTACACCCGACTCCCATAATTATCTCCAGGTGGGGTGTGACACCCCCCCCCCCCCCCCAGGATGTCTTAAGCAATGTATATAAACCTAAAGCCAGCCCCTTCTAACCCCCCCCCCCTTATTTATCTCCAGGTTGGGGGCGACACCCATCAGAATTTCTTGACCAATGCATCTAGACCTAAGGCCACCCCCTCCCAACAGCCCCCCCCCCCCCCCGAATAATTGCAACACCCCCTGATTTAGAATTCTGGATGATTACGTGGTTTGGTAGTGTGTAGAAGGAGTACACCGGGGCAGGGGGGGGGGGGGGGGGAACTTGAATTCATCAATTTCCCAAGACCATCTTGTTGTTCGTCATGATCTACATCTTTAAAGGCGGTATTTAGTGGACGCCGTATTGGCGCGCATTGTTCGCAGCTAGAGCTAAAAAAGAACTGCTACGTACTGCTGGCAAAGATAAACAATCTTGACGGTGTGAAATATACGTTGCAGAAGCGTTGTGCAAATTCACTAACAGCACGTGCTCTCAACAGCAACCGGCTCAAGTTATGGCCCCCAGTGAATACCACACGACCGGAATACCACCTCCATTTTCAAGTGTTTTTTTCATTACGAGACGCCAGCGACTCTTTCACAGCATGCATGCGACACTAAGGATACGGTTGGTTTTGGATGAGGCGCGTTTTTATTGGCTGTCTTTTCGCACCGTCGCAGCGGCGCTGGTGACGTCTCGAAAGATGTTTGACAATTGACGCAGCTCCGATTATTTCATAATCGCATTGAACCTGCCTGTTTGCCGCAACAGCGCCGTCGCAACTGCGAAATCGCAACTAAAATCGCTCCATGTGAAACCGTCCTCTTTTCCACAAGTTACCAAAAACGAAATCAGATTTCTTTGCTTACTTTCATGTGTTTTGGGTGAAGCACCTTTCATATATGCGGACATCTCTCATGCACGATGGATGCCCCTGTTGACACTCCAACCTTGAATTGCAGTGCAAGATCCTGCATTGACGTTGCCGATGACAGGTACCTGAATAAAAACAAAACATTGCTGTGTACATCAATGTCTGGAAGCCGAGAAACTAGTAATGAGTTCGCCATATAAACCAGTTTAATTGCACCTCGTATTCACTCCAAACAGTGAAGTTTAAAGAGAATACCATTTTACCTCAAAGTGATAGCAAGCCGCACCTCGACGAAATGGGCTCTCGGACGACATATTGCTTCGTAAGCTTTGTTTCCAGGCGAGTGTGGAGTCTTTCAAAGGCGTTCCGCATTATCCGGTAATATCTTCGAAACTGCTCCGGGTCGCTGTGCAGCATAAAAAGGGTCTGCAGAGAAAAAGTATTCCAGAAACCTGCTCGCAGAAAAGCACAAGTCGACTTACCAATGAGTAAAACTCCGATGCTTTGGCTCTGTTTTGCCAGCACGGCCTGACCCGCCATCACCGCGGGCTGCCGTCTAGGAGCAGGAGTTTCTTTTCCGCAGGAGTAGGTATTCCTTTTTACAGAGCAGTCTGAACTCGTTGTCATCAGCGGCCATTATGCTCTATGAAAGTCAAGACGCGCTGCTACTTGCCATCTTTCAATATGGAACATCGTCCACGTGACGAAGCCACCGGGACAACTGTTCGCCTTGCGCGACATGCCAAGCAACGCAACAACTAGCTTGCCCAAGCAGTTATGAGCTGTGACTCTCCCGGTGTCCTTGTCGCGTTCGTCGTACTCGTTGTTTTCGTCGTTTTCGTTGATGCGAATGCAGTCGATGCAAACGTCTGAATCGGCCCTAAATATAAGTATACGGCGTACTTTTTACCAGAAGCTAATAAATAAATCTGAAAATTTTATAATTTTGTTAAATATCGAAATTAGTATCGCCAAACGAATTCAAGGGTTCCAACCATGTGCTTCGCAAGTGCGAAAAATCGCATATGTTCTCAATCAATGTGAAAGGAAACGCGAAATTTCGCATGTGCGGTTCATCGCTTCACCGATTTCGCAGGAGAAAATCGCACCATGTGAATCAGGCTTTTGGCGGAGCAAAAGAAGTTTGGCGAAAGGCCGCTGAAAGGCCGCGAAACGCATAGAGGTGGCTAGAGTCACTAAATGAGCTGCGCTTAGAGTATCGGCACTCCGTTCCCCGGCAATGTTGTGGGCGCCGCCATTTTGGCTCGTATGCAGAGCAGTCGCAACTGCCGATCGTCATGATTCAAAAGTGCAACTTCCTCAGATTTAGATTCGTTGTTAAGAAGGTCACGCAATATTGCTTTGCTCTGTTACGAACTGTTTAAACATTTGTGGAGGGCGGAAAGGCGTTTCCTGTGATTTCAGATAAAGCTTCAGATAACTGGCAACCATGATTTTAAGACACAATATGGCCAAGTGTCGTTACTCTGAAGCGTAGCTTATTTAGTGGCACTAGAGGTGGCAAAGACTGCCTCTGAATGCTTATCAGAATTAAGCCGATTTGGCCTAATTACCCATTCATTTTGTCAGTTGAGGCTGACTTGGAAAAATTATGGCGACCTCGTGATCACGTCTGTTTTGATCGGGGTACCCTGGCAATTATCGAGGATATCTTGCCAGAATGAATCGCGGTGTGCCCGGACGTCGATGTTAGCGTCCGATCTGTGTCAAGAAGGGGGAGCGTGCACTTGAGCCAACGCAACTCGAAACGCGCGAAGGCAAGGCTTCCCGCCGCTCTGAAGCTTGCCTGTCATGGTAGAAACTACTGCCGACGTCAGAAACGCTGTTTCCATTTGCCTTCACGTGGGTCTGGAGCGAAGGCCTCGGTTGTAGCTTTGGAGGCTGCCTCCAGCCAAAAGAGCGCGTGCGCGTTTTAGATCAGTCTCAAAACTATAATCCATTCTGGCCGTGGAACCAAAGTTCACGCACGGATGGCTTTAACTGATGTCACCTTGATGGCGGTAATGACGATTTGTCAACTTCCCTTTACCGGTGACGACTGGTGTTAATTTTTCCCCCAAAGGTTTTTTTCTAGAAGACAGTGCTGCGCGCGATCCAGACCAGCGCAGAGCGAAGTCGCGGGCGCGTATTAGGAAAACCTTGTGGAATTAGTCCATGGGGCCAATTCTGACAATCCGATGCGCCTTCGTGAACGTCACAACCCGTTCTTGGCAAGCTTTTCCGAGTACACGCGTCCCGGGCAGATTGCCCCTTCGTGCTCTTCCGGATATCACTGGCGAAACAGGAAACAAGCAGTCTTGCCCACCGTTTCTCAAGAGTGAAATGGAGGCACCCAAAGGTGCCGGTAATTCTACACGTCATCACGAAACCGCTCCAAGAAACCGAGGCGTGTATGTGTGGATACGCGCGTGGCAGGACTCATCGCCCTCTTTCCGGCGAGCACTGTTTCCTAAGCAAGCGTCACGTTTGTCATACGTGAAACACACACACACACGCACACACGCACACGCACGCACGCACGCACACACAAATGTGGCAATCGTGAGCCTCCTGCGGGAATCTGTTTTCGTGCAAAAAATGTCGTTTCCGTTTCGTTACATGTCGTGACAATACGGAAGAGTCTACATCACCTTCCGTCGCTATTAAAAAAAATGCTAACGCGTGCAAAGTTTCACAAATCCGAAAATAAACGTCTAGGTCTGATCGAATTTGGCATTACAATACACCATAGTATTATTATTTATTTATTCTCTGCAGCGCCGGAGCATTACAGCAGAGGAGTGGGTTACATGATTCACATATATCATTATAAATTGGAAAGTCACATGACAGCACACATCAGCAATTTCCAACAACATCAATAAACATGATTCACACCAGCACACAATAGCAATATTACGAAAAAAACCAATGATGCACTTAACACAGAAACTTACATTGCATTAATAAGGCTAATAAAAGAGTCACTGTTAGCTGATACAATATCAGACGGCAGTTCATTCCATTCCGATATAGTTCTCGGAAAAAAAGAAAAAACATCATACAGTTAGTTCGACATTTTATTTCGCGTATTTTTTTTACGTGGTCCCTCCTACTCGATATATAGTGGGGCATTTCTAGATAATTAGACTTGTCTATTCCAGTTAAATCATTGTTGATAGCGTAAATAAGTTTAAGTCTATTTTTCTTACGTCTTTTTTCTAAAGGCTCGATACCCATACAAACTTTCATTTGTGTCACACTCTCTGCTCGAGAATACTTATTCAGAATAAACCTCACAGCGCGATTTTGAATGCCTTCTATCTTATCTATGAGATATTTTTGGTGCGGGTCCCATACGGCACTCGCCTATTCTAGATGTGGTCTAACTAGTGAGCGATACGCTGTCTCTTTCAAGATTTGTGGAGCAGAGCGAAGATTGCGGATGACTAAGCTAAGAACCCTGCCAGCCTTTTTCATGATCATATCTATGTGCTGATTGAACGAAAGGTTTTCTGAAAGAATGACACCAAGATATTTAATTTCAGACACTTTCCGCAACGAGTCTCGACCAATAGCATAAGCCGAATCAATATTATGTTTCTTTTTACTAAAAGCGACATGAAAACATTTGCTTGTGTTTAACCCCAGTTCCCAGGTCCCGCACCATAAACTAACCCGGTTCAAATCCTCTTGCAAAGAAGAGACATCGTTAACGTTCCTTATTGTTCTGTAAATTACACAATCGTCCGCGAATAATCTGATATTAGAAGAGATGGAAGACGCTATATCATTAATGTAGATTAAAAATAAAAGTGGTCCCAGCACTGACCCTTGAGGTACCCCCGAAGTTACATCTACGTATTCTGATCTTTTACCCCCCAGGACGACGCACTGTTTCCTCCCACTCAGGTAGTCTTTTATCCACCGGAGCACATTACGGTCGATATTTAAAGCACTCATTTTGTGTAATGACAATTGATGCGAAACAGAATCGAACGCTTTGCGGAAATCCACAAAAATGGCATCCGTTTGCAGTCTGTTTTCAGTCGCACTAACTAAATCATGATAGAGCTCAATTAATTGGGTACTGCAGGAGACACCTCTACGAAAACCGTGTTGGTTAGGGCAAAAAAGTTATTATCTTCTAGGTGCTTAATTATACTACTATAGACAATATGTTCAAATATCTTACATGATATACAGCTCAAGGAAATCGGCCTGTAATTGTCAACAATTGATTTTGGACCATTTTTATGAATTGGTACAACATACGTTTGTTTCCATTTTTTAGGGAGCAATCCGCTTTCAAGAGATTTACAAAAAATTACATAAAAGTATTGTGAAACTATACACGAGCAGGCTCTTAATACCTTGGGGGACATCTCGTCTGGACCGACGGCCTTGTCTTCTTTTAAAGATATTCTAATCGTGGGTAATGGTGCTATCAAAGGCAGATCCACGAATGCATAGAAGTATCAAAACATATTTGCACAGGTGTTCGCGCGAGGAAGGCATCACTTTCTAGAGCCATATGCTCTCATCCGTGCCTCCTTCCCCAACACTGCATGGCAGAGTTGAGGGGAGCACCTTTAAGCCTACGTCACACGAGACAAACGACACGCCGTTCGATGTGGACATGATGACCGAAGTCAGTCTGACTCTGGCTTTAGGGCTCTTTATATATATTTTTTTTGTTAAACTGAATTTTGCTTTGACCACGAGGAATTGACGACTTCTCGACGTACCGCAGCTGCCTGTAAAGGTGTTTTCAGACGACTTACCCTTCCTGACCTACGCCATGGGAACATACTGAGGGCCCAATAGACCCTTTCCGAAATTCAGTGCCATCTGGTGGTTTGTAAAGCAGTTTAGGTTTTGCCATATCAATGGCGGAAATGAACTTGTATCGGCACCGTCACTTTCGCAAGTCAACAGCACGCGAGGAATTGTTCAGTGAGTTCTTTCTCGATCACTTTCAGTTCGATGGTGACCAAGAACCTGCATTCAGATAAAAGCTCCAACCCACTCAGATGCCTCCAGAAAATTCTTTACACCAAAGTGTTTTAAAGCAGATTGTGTGCCGCACACAGATTGACTGAATCTGAGTTACTATTAGAAATAAACGCTTACGTAGCTCTTGTTTTCCATTCCTACGCCGCGTCGTACTGACCCCCCGAATCTACAGGCCTTGCAAGATCCACTTAGGAACATCTTCAACGTCTTCTTTTATCAGTCACTAGAAGGCCGCCATTCGTATGGCACAGATGCCGTTCCACTGATGATAATAGTGATCAAAGTGGCCAGACTGAATTTCGGAAAGGGTCTATTGCGACACACCCCGAGGCAACATAGCCGGGGGAAAAGTATCGGGCTAGGATTAGAACTTTACAATCGGTAGCCCCCCCCCCCCCCCCCCGGAGAGACGGCGAAATTTCACTCCCGAACTCCGTCCACGTTGGGTTCTCGTACATCTGGGCAGCAAGGAGACCTCCTCCATGGCTAGAGGGCCTCACCCCTTCGTTTTATTTGGGGATCGCGGTCGTAACGGGGAATACATTCGACGATGCGTATAATTAGACCGCGTTATCGGGCTTTCCACGTACGTCGTTCGCGACGTTAGAGAAGAACAAGACGACATTATCGCACGCGGAAGCTCTCTCCCGCCCAGTCCTGGCAGCGTCGTCGGCGAGCATTGTCCGTAATGAGCAGATCTCCGAATGCAAACAGGAAACTGGATTGGTTTGCTCTGCTGCTTTCCAGATCAGACGATATGATCTGCGTTTCTATTCTTACGCTGCTGCTCTACTCGTACACGATTCGAGCCAATCCCAACGGGTGGGGGTTCTGACGAACGGAAATTGGCGCAGTGCTAAGGTTTTTCCGAAGGCAAAACAAAAACACGAAAGAAAGAGGCAGGGGCCCGCACTCGGATAAAATATTGTGTCCGCGTCCAAGTTTCCCACGTCTTGGAAAAACGACGCCCAGTACCGGCCTCCTTTGGCGAAGGTAGTGCCACTAAATAAGCTACGCTTCAGAGTAACGACACTTGGCCATATTGTGTCTTAAAATCAAGGTTGCCAGTTATCTGAAGCTTTATCTGAAATCACAGGAAATGCTTTTCCGCCCTCCAAAAATTTTTAAACCGTTCGCGACAGAGCAAAGCAATATTACATGACCTTCCTAACACCGAATCTAATGCTGAGGAAGTCGCACTTTTGAATCATGACGATCGGCCGTTGCGTCTGTTCTGCATACGAGCCAAAATGGCAGCGCCCACAACAATGTCGGGGAACGGAGTGCCGATACTCTAAGCGCAGCTTATTTAGTGGCTCTAGGCGAAGGTACGAGACCTGTTAGCGCCGAGATGTTTCCGAGGCACCACGTGCAATGGCGTGTGTAAAAAGCACGAGGAAGCTCGGAGCTAGGGTGCCTTCATGTGCGCTTTGCTTAGGGTGGAGACATGTGGCCATTTTGTCTCACACTTTTATTTTTCTTTTTTGCTCAGAAGCACGTGAAAGAGCGTGTCCCTGCACGTGTTTGCGGCGCTGACTGTGCTATGGCGACATTTTGTTTTCGTAGATTTCTTTGTATTTTACCCGTGAGCGCGTGCTGTCGGCATCGGGTCACTACAAAGGCTGGCATCACCCTAAACAGAAGGGACATTGAGGCACCCTACTCGGAGCCATCGCATTCTTAAAGCAACACTGTCAAAGTTGACAGTCTGACATTGTTCTTATTTCCTTGGATGAAAGCAGAATTAATCCAAATAAACCGTAGTTAGGAAGGTCGTAAGCTTGGTTAGTTGGTATATATGATGACTTGTGCGCGGTCTACACTCTAAAAAAATGTCTGTGCGTCTGCTTTCACGCACACCACTCGGAGAGCCGATCAGCGCAACTTACGGAGGCAGCTCAGCGAATAACGATGCCGAAACATGTTTAGACCAAAAAACGCAGTCTGAGTTGTGACTTAAGCAATGCAAGCGTGACGTTTTGCATTGCTTAATGTCACAACTCAGACTGCGTTTTTTGGTCTAAACATGTTTCGGCATCGTCATTCGCTGAGCTGCCTCTGTAAGTTGCGCTGATTGGCTCTCCGAGTGTTGTGCGTGAAAGTAGACTTACAGACATTTTTTTTAGAGCGTATCATCATATTTAATCCAAATAAAGACGTCATGGTGAGCGTTGGGCCAATAGCGAATGCCGATCACAGACATTGCTTTTTTTTTTTTTGGGGGGGGGGGGGGGGGGGTCTAAACATGTTTCGGCATCGTCATTCGCTGAGCTGCCTCCGTAAGTTGCGGTGATTGGCTCCCCGAGTGTTGTGCTAGAAAGCGGACACACGGGCTTATTTTAGAGTGCAGTAGGGGGCAAGGGGCTTCGTCAAGCTGCACTTCGGCAGCTTTTTTTCCCTGCCTCCATCGCCCACTTGTAATACGGGAGTATATAAAAGTTGAATTGTATTGCATTGAAAGGGTGGCGATTCATCGGGTTAAAATGTTTGATCGATGTCCAGCTCTTGTAACGATAAAGCCTGGGACCACATATACCATACAAGAAGACAGTCACTGGCAACACGAGTCACCGGAATATCAGTGATTAAAAGGTCGGGTGCAAAGTGTTCTCCTTGATTCCAGTGATATGCGACATTCGAAGCACGGATCTCGCGGTGACTCGCTTTCAAATCTGTAGGCAGACAGTCTTTTGTATGATGTGTAAGCAGTGTGACCCCGGCTTGACAGTTCGGCAGCAGCGCTTGTCAAGCAAACGTACTAAAACCCTGTTCTTCGCCTGCTTTACAGTTGCATCACTTTGCACCAGCATCGGTACGCGTGAAGACCTGCGTCAACGCGTCATCCATCTCCACTGATCGCCACGTGCCAACACCGCCAGGCGCCGCATGCCGAGCGGAAACAAGATGGCCGCCACCACCTCGGCTGATAAAAGAAGCAAGCAAGACAGGACGACTCACAGTTCGGCAGCAGCGCTTGTCAAGCAAACGTACTAAAACCCTGTTCTTCGCCAGTTTTACAGGTGGAAATTTATTCTTGTTTCAAACGCCTATATCTTTGTTTTCTTTTGTTGCGGCCGAACAAAGTAAACACTGTAGAGTGTATTTTGTTTAGCATTG
Organism: Ixodes scapularis; assembly: GCF_016920785.2. Classification (NCBI taxonomy): domain Eukaryota; kingdom Metazoa; phylum Arthropoda; class Arachnida; order Ixodida; family Ixodidae; genus Ixodes; species Ixodes scapularis. Next base: position 5,326,068 of record NW_024609884.1, on the reverse strand, counting down.
GGTTACACTATAGCTGTGTGCACATTTAATTGATTACACTTAATTTATAGACAACGAGATGAGTAAAGAAATCGCTAAAGTGTGTGATGAGCTGAGACGTGACGTAAAACTTAAGTCGAAAACACTGAAGGACTCACTTGACAGAGACTTGAGGATAGAACTAAAATATATAAAATCAGGTATGAACGGGCTGAAGGAGGTAAGGAACAGCATGAACTTCATGAATGGCGGGCTCGAGCAGATTGTTGAAAACCTGAGCACAGTTCTCGCAGACAACACTAAGGTTAAAAAAAAAAAGGAAACCAGATGTTCCGTCTCCAGTGTTAGCGACTGTCGATTGAGTGAAAGGAAATGGAAATTCGGGTCACGCAGTGCAAGCAATACTCGCGAAATTGTAATGTTGAGATTAAAGGAATCCCTTCAAACAGCAACGGAGATCTACTGGGCATCGTGAGGGCTGTAGGGGCAGTCGTGGGCGAAGCAATAGAACCAACCGATATAGAAATCTGCCACTGCGTACCTGTTTCAAACACAGGAGAGAAAAATATCGTGGTTCAGTATGTCAGACGAGCGTAGCGCGTTTCTGGAAAAAGCAAGGAAAAAAGGATTGAAGTGCAGCGACCTTAACTTTGCGTCGAGCGACGCAGTGTATGTCAATGAACGCCTCTGCTCTGCTTTAAGTAAAGGTTGTTTCCAAGAAGAAGGAAGCAAAGTGGAAGTATGTTTGGGTTGGGAATGGCAGTATTTTTTGCGCCAAAAGTACAGGAAAGTCCTTTTATGAAGGTGACTTGTACAAATGACTTAACAAAAATTGTATAAGGAAAAAAAAGGCTACTCTCAGTTTCTTTTGAACCGAGACGGTTTTGTGCCAACCGGCATTAGTTGAAATTGCTATCCTACGCAACAAGTGTCATAACAGCCTCGATTTTTTTCACTTCAATGTTCATTCTGCCAGGAACAATACATGACAACCTAGACTAACTAACTGAAAAAAGTGGTGTGATATTTTATGTAATTATGTTAACGTAAACGGGGTGGGTATTCTCAAGAATCAGACTATTTTGTTTTTCTGTCTTACCAACATTTCGTAATAAACCTCTCCCACAAGCGTGGTGGTGGTGTTTCTATTCAATTATTGCACTCATTAAAAATATCAGTATTTCCGGAATACACAACTTCGAATGATGACTACAAAGATCTCACGTTACAAAACAATAACTCAGTATTTTCCGTAGTTTATCGTCCACCTGATGGCAACCTATAAAACGTTTACACATTTCCTGGTAAGGTTCTCGATTTCGTTAGTTTCGTAGGTCATAGGTTATACATGAGTGGTGATTTTAATATTGACATGTTCGGATGTTGTAGCCCTCAAATAAAACTTACCTCTTTGATAGAATCGTATGGCTGCCATAATTAAATTCAAACACCAACTCGTATCGCTCATAATTCCTCTACTGCTATTAATATTTTATGACTAATGTAAACACAGAGCACATTTCCTTTGGTACCGTACTTTCCGATATCAGCGATCATTTCCCCCTTTTTTTTTTCATTAGGTGACAACGCAATCACTACAACAGTTGTTTCAAATAACCCAACTTATTTTCAGCATGTAACATCAGATTCACTAAATTAGTTTCGATTGGAAGTATCTCAGTTTGATTAGGATTTTATAACAGTGAGTACAAACGATGTTGACACTCTTTACAACAAATTTATTTTCAATCTCGCGCAAATTTATGAGCGTTGCTTTCCCATTAAAAAAAACTGCAATCCCAAAAGTCTCGCAAACGCTGGGTTACTCCTGCATTACTGCAAAAGATTCGGATTAGGGACAAACTCTTCCAACAGATCAGTAAAACAAAAGACTTGAAGTCACTAAAAACGTTTAAGTCTTATAGGAACCAATTAAATACAAAATTGATGCGTGCAAAAACAAGATGTTACAACAACAAATTTAATGCAGAAACGATTAAACGAAGTGATCTTTTGTGGAGAGAGCTTAATAGCCTTCTACGCCATACACCTTGAAAACAAATTAAAGAAACAACCCTCAATGGCATGGCGACAGCTGGGCCAGCACTTGCTAATGCATTTAACGACTATTTTCTGGATCTTGTAAAAAATGGACAATCTCCAAAAAAAGCAATACCTAGATACGAATCCCTTTCCTTACAATGCAGGCGGATCTTTGTTCTTCTTTCCTACCATGGAAGTTGAAGCCACGACAATTTTTTTTTAAATTTCAATACCAGCAAAAGTGTGGACATTAACGGATTAAAAAAAAAAGCCAATCAAATTTGTTATAGACTTACTTACTCTAGTATTAACATGCATATACAATAAAGTAATTGAAATTAGCACTTTCCCTAAAAAATGAAACACGGTAAAATAACCGTTCTGCATAAAGTTGGTGACGAAAGTAATTTATCTAATTACCGACCCATATCCATTCTGCCCGTGTTTTCAAAAGGTCTTGAGCGAATTATGCATATAATGCTCACACAATTTTTAGATAAACATAATATTATATCAGACTTTCGATTTGGTTTCCGAAAAAATAAATCCACGGAAATTGCAATGTTACATCAAAAAGAGTTGATTGTTAAGGCCCTTGAGGAAAAAAAAGTATGCTCTAGGAATTTTCGTGGATTTAACAAAGGCATTTGACTACATAAATCACAGCATGTTACTAAAAAAGCTGGAGAAGTACGGAATTAGGGGACAAGCAGCTTTTTCAATTAAAACTTACCTCCTTGATCGAAAACAGTGGGTTTTTCATGATTATTTTTTATCATCTACAAGAACCATTACATCAAGAATGCTACCTCGGGGTAGCATTCTTGTGCTCCTTTTATTCAATCTTAACATAAATGATCTTTTTAATATTTCTCACATGGCTCATTACATAACACATGATGACGTCACTAGCTTATTTATTATGTGCCGCAATTCGAATCATCGACTTTAATATCCTTAAAAAAAAGGGACTGATAATAATTATTTAAACATAAATGTAAATAAAACAAAGGCTGTGATATTTCTATCTCATAATAAACCATTAAATGTTTCCGCCCATATCTACCTGTATACTAACCAAATTGACTCTTGGTGTGTTTTTTTCTGAGCATCTAACCTGGGACCATCACGTAAACCGCATTCGTTCAAAAATTAACAAGGCTTATGGTTTTCTAAACAAATATCGACATATTATAACAATAAACGTTAAAAGAACATTATACAATGCATTCATATTGCTGAACTTAACATACTGCCTATCAATATGGGGTACAACGACTCAACACAACCTCCATACCATGGTATCCACCCAAAAAGAAGGCCATACGAACTCTCGCAAATGACTTATGGTATACTCACACAAACACTTATTTTGCAGATTTCAAAATACTAAAACTTAATTTGCTCTTCAAATACATACTTCTATAACTCTATAAGTCGGCGATCAAAACTGATATCCTTGCTACCTTTGATTTACTAAATCTCAAAAGAAACCTTCCACGGTATAACACTAGACGTACAGAAAACTGGAACATTCCATTGTGCAGATTATATTATGGCGATCAATCCATTAAACATAACCTGTCTTACTAAACGAGTTACTAGGACATACCATAACACCAGAAACGCTTTCTGCAAAGCCAATTATGACAGCATTGATCTCTATGTGTCAATATTATGCCCAAAACTGTGCCTAATTATTAATTGTGTGTTTCAACTATTTTCTTCCTGAATGAATATAGTGTTACTATTATTTGTGAACATTATAGACGTTAAATGTTTTACACGTATTAAACGCCTTTTTATATATATATTCATGTATATAGATTTATTTTAATTTTTTTAATTCATTGCTTCTTTAAGTACCCAATTTTTTTTTTTTTTTTTACTTTTGTATAATTTGCACTTGCTGTTTGTGTGTATGCTTATTTGGTCGCATGTTTGGAAAGGGGGAAACGAGGAGAATGTTTCGTGGTTTCGTTCTCTTCTCGCTTCCTCCTCTTTCCGTCCTTATAAGTGCTCGTACTAACAAGAGGTGGCGCCACAATGCCAACCTCTCGTTCAAGCAGTTTCCTCAGATGGCCTTCCCGTTCACAGATGGCCCTAGCTGGCCGTTCTTGAGCAATTCAATTCTGAGCGGGCGTGCTCATTCAGCCAAATAATCCCGGTACGCCCGGTGGAAGAGGGCTACGTCACTACGTGATCGTTCGAGTGGAACGACGATGTAATAGTGAGCGAACCGTCTCTGTTGCCAGACGCTCGCTTGCCTCGACCGAATAATTTATCAACAGAAAGCGAATTAAATTCTCGTGCACCGTGCTCCACTGATCATTTTGGAGATTTGAACGAAACGTCCGTGGTTTTTAGTTTCTTTCCGGTACTGAAATCCCACCTTGATTAACGAGATCGATTTCCCAAACTTTCGAGTTATGCTTTACGCCCAATTGAGGAAGTTGTCTTTATCGACAGAATATTGACTTTATCTGAGTATGTATTATTTTAAAATCGACTTTTAGTTCGTGGCTACGCTATTTAATCTCATAACAGCAATGGTCACGCAGAACGAGCTATATATTAGACAATCTGGTTTCTGACCCTTTTTTAATTGTTAATTCGTTATTTTCAACACGTCTAAAAATTATTTATCGTCATAATTTATACGAAATATAGCATTAATAATTTCTCCGATGGTTTCTTCCTCCATGCCGGCGATTTATAAACTTACTTTCGCAAGACTAGTTGAATACAAGGGATGATAAGCAATATGTCGTGAGGAGGATTTTCGTGTTTTCGGAGTTGTTTTTCGTGAAATTTCGGAGGAAATTTCGGGGGATTTCGTGAAATTCAGGGGGTGATTTTCGGGGTTTATTTTTTAACGTAGATTCGGAGTTTTTCGGAGTTTATTTCTGCTACACTTCCATTTTTCAAAAATTCGGAATGCAATAGTGCTGTGTTCCCAATTCAAAATTCAAAACAAAACTAAAAATTCCCGGACATAAAAAAGTGCACTAAGTTCATTAGAACTAAAGCTTGTTTCAAATAATATTTCTCCACTTGGATTCGGCGTTGACGCCCTCGCCATTGGTATGACTAACTCTCCTAAATTAAGCTTAACGAAACTTACTAAACTTTAAAAACAAAAGTTCCCTTCCAAAAACGTCGATACTTTAAAATCAATAAACTAATAGATGTAGTCGCTTGGAAACTCGTTTCCTTCCCATCCCATTCCACCTCTCCGCTTGCTGTGCTAAAGTGGTTTCAGCTGCCCCATCCCTCTCTGATGAAATGTACGAATTCATAGCTTTCAGTCTCATAAAACAGAACCATACCCACCTCTGGGAAGCCCAAATCGTAGGTTCCAAACGTTAAATTGGAACAGTGGCTTTTGTCGTTGCTGAGAAGTACAGTGACCCGTTTGTCCTGAACGAGCCTCTGAGGAGATAAACAGCATACGCCATTTTGTCAATGGTCTGAGATTTGAAAGGAAACTGGAGTGGCCTCTACTCAATATCACTGCATGACCCTGTACCAAACCTTTTTGTAAATTACCGACTTTCTTTTATTTATTTTTCTCCAAACGTTTCGACTTCGAAATTTGGAGTTTATCGGATAAATTTGAATTGACGAAAATTTGACAGGCGAGAGTTTTTCAAAGTTTTTTGGGTTTATCTGAAAACACGGAACCCTATTCATAAGTATAATGAAGATCCTGTGAGACGGCGTTCTGTATTGACGATCATGGCAATGTATTGCGTTTCAACCCCAGGCGACTTTGGTGTCGTCACACATTGAGTTTGTACGAGTTTCGTAATTATATTATTTGGTAGTTTGGCGAAAGAGCAGTACAGGCTGCCGCCTGTGCTGCTCTTTCTGAACATCTGGGACTTATGGCTTCTATGCCCTACCTCTGCTCATGGGCACCAACTTATCAAGCAAGTACGATTGCAACTTCCTAAAGTTACCTTCGCGTACATGCTGCACGTTTCGCTACATATGTACACAATTTGTAAAATTACTTCCATAAAGAGTTTCTCCAAATACCAATAGACGGCGTCCAGATTCTAAAATGCCGAACATGGCTGCGAAAAATAGCATAAAACACGGTTCACTTTGTTTTTCCTCTTGATTTCAATCGCACACTTCCATTTAAGAATAAAGAAAATGAAGGGCTAGCGAGAGGATTAATTTCGTGGTCACCAGCTTCAGGGCCCGGCTGGTAGACTGTGAGAAGTGCCCCGGCTCGTTTACATATTCACGCGGCGCCCGGCGGGCCATTTACTCTGATATACGGAAGAAGCCGAGACTAAAGAAGGGGTCAGAAATAGGTTGAACGGAACATTCGGTCCTCGCTAATGCATTAGTCGCTTTAAGCGTCACGTACAGTGCCCAAAAAGATACCGGATATCTGGGCCAAAGTGTTCCTTGAACTTCGTCATTGCTGCGGCCACAGCGAATGTCGCAAAGATAGACTCCCTGCGTGCTCTGCGGGCAAGTGCACGTGGCGGATTTTTAGAGTTTAAATTTACGCAATCATTGTCACGCTGTGAGGACACCGCGTGATAAGCAAATGACGAGAAGTAATCACAACGTGAAGCATGCTCTAATGATTCACCACGCGCTTCATCCCTCTAAAACATCAGCAATTGATAGTGAACTCCTCCCTAAGCTGAGAGCAGAGCAGCAACCACGTGCTTATCGGGTAGAATCGACCGTCCGACCTGCATTGCGTGACCGCACACCGCTATATCTTGATAGGTGAAAATCAAAAATGCACAGCTCGATGGTTGACTGGCCCAGCACACAGCTTGCACCCCATTGTCAACTTGGGACGAATGGATCCCCGCAGAACACGCAATACCCAATCACTGCGATTAGCGAATAGACTACAGCAAATGAGAAGATGAAAAAAAAAATCGAAAAATAACATCGGCACGGGGACGCTGAGCACACGAGCATCGTACGAGAGGCTCAATGTTCAAGCGCACACCGCATCTCTGGGCCGGATCGCGTTTTTTCTTTGTGTCGTCATTCGTGTAGCTTCTCCCCGGAACGGAGCATGCGGGCCTCCACGTGCTCCGCGGGGAAGCAGCCGCGCGGGCATTCCTTATTCCCTATATCGCACCGAAGTCACTGGCCTCATGGAAGTCACACCTTAAACGTGTCCCTATATTCACGCACATGGAACACAAGTCGAAGAACGAGGCAATTCCGGATGAACGGGGCGTCATGGTCAATATGGCTGAGATGAGAAGGTCGAGCTCTCGGAGTATATTCCAGGAACTACCAAATACACGTGCTTCGCAGCCTTCGCTCAGACGTCCCGAAGCGGCGGCTCCGCGAGAACGTGTCGAGACCAACACTGAATGAAACGGCAACCGAAGTAAACACGAGCGCGGTCCACGTGTTGGAGCAATCACTTATACTTGGGACACGACCGGAGAGAGCTCCCCGCCTATCCTCCGATTGGCTGCTCGAGCTTTTGGGGAATTCGCGTCCAGGTACGAGCTTTCCCCAGTCTAGGCCCTATCGGCCCCGTTGTCCCTGGACTTCCTGACGCTCCCTAGAGTTTCTCCGCCCCACTAGCTGCTGCTGGCGCCTGTCTGCCCTTCAGGGACTGACGAGTCTTTCCTCTGCTCTGCAAACGTTGCTCTCTGCTTTCTGTCAACAATGACGATATGGTTTTAGTCTAGATTTCGCGACACTGTGCATTTTGTTATAATAATTAATCGAGAAGAGGACTCGGGGTAAATATACAAATATATAGGGGTCAATATTGAGCTGGCAGCTTACGCCGCCAACTACCCAACTATCCTATCATCCATCTGCATATGAAATTACATGCATATGTAATTTAATATGAGAAAGCCTCGCGAATGAAATGGTGCCTCTTTTTTGCACATCGATTGAGCAAGCGTCTTGTTCAAGTTAAATGCAGTGGCAATATGTTATGAATAAGATAAGCTACGTATTCACGGAGTCACAAAAAATGTATTTCAAAGGCTCCACATCACTGTCGGTCTGATTTCCATGCCTCGGACCGGCGTCATGATGAATCCAGCGTATGGACTTCCTCGAAACAAGGGGTTACGACGCTTGGAAATGCCCCGGCGCTCGCGCCAAGACTCATGCAACCGTCTCGGCAAGCGTCCATGCTGATGCCGGGAAGACAAGAAAATCATCAAAGCTGGCTATGCAAACAGTGGCTTTGTGGCTAAGTAGCGTAAAGGCCGGTTCAGACACTTGCATTTGAGCGCGTTTGACTGCGTTGCGTCGGCAACCGAAAGCGAATCGCTGGCACATCTGTGCTTCGTATGAAGCGTGGAATCCAGTTCAAGCAATCATCTTGGCACGCGATATAAGCAGCAAGAATGTCCTGGTTTCTCACAGCCGCAACGCAGTCAAACGCAGTCAAACGCAACTTTCTGAACCAGTCTTTAGGTTAAGCGAAAAAGAACATCTCCCGTTCAGGATATCACGCGCTGACGGTGAGACGTCTTTGGGTGGCAGCTGGCGGCTCGGCTATACTCCACTGGCATCGATATGGCTGCCAGCTACTGCCGGCCGGTCATTGAAGAAGCGATACTTTCTTTGCCAGCGGCGCGTTGCTGCGGAAATATTAAGGTGAAGCTAGACTAAACTTTCAAATCGCGATAGGCTCCTCGCTTTCGAGGGGCTTCGCCGCAAGACCTGAACGTACACTTCTCGGTGGTTTATTTTTCTATTACGACGGCGTTGCCAAAAAAATTATGTTACTTCTTAACTACCCTAAGTTAGGAACTTTCATGAGTCAATCTAGGCTTTTTTGCTTGTATCGCATGGAACAGGAGTTTCCAGTTCACCGGTGCATCTTTTATCCCACGTGTATACAGTCGCGGACAATATGATAAAGCCCAGGCGAGCGCGTGGTTCCGAAGACCTTCAGTGCTATCTAGCGAAAGAAAGCTAACATCGTGGCTATGTATGTACAAGCGGCATTTCAGCGGCTGTTCGAATTTTTTCGTTACTCCCCATTTCATCGACAAACGATTGCTAAGTCAACACCCATAGTAGTAGCGCCCGGTGTAATCAAATAAAAACAGCTTATCGCCATTTATTCCGCGAACGTGTTATCAAACGCCCGAAACCTGATCGCAGAACCTGGCGACCTGGTGGTTTCAGCTACGCTTGATTTTGCCTTTCGTCACGAAACGCCTCAATACATTCGGCGCAGAAATCAGCATTAATCTCAGCGACAGCTGGTCAAGCAGTTGAGTGACGACAAAATTGAACAACCACCGAAGCCTCGATAAACTTGCTTCTGATAGGCAGGCTTTGTAAGCCACGCGTTCGGCGCAACGTCACCTTAATGAAAGGCCCAATAAAATATCTCAAAGTCTGAATAAATAAATTAATAAATAAAACAATACATAAATAAGCAAAATAAACCAGCACGAATCACGGAGACACCAAGGGACCAATCTCGTGCTCGTCGTGATCGCATGAACAGCGCGACAACTCCCAGCGCCGTGTCGTATATACGCGCACGAGACCGCCGTCCGAGCAGCGCACCTCGTCGCTTCACAGAAGCACGTCGAGCGTGTCGCGTGTCGCCTGGATCGGACAGTCGCCGAGAGCAAGCGAGGCGACAACACGTCCGTCCATCCACGCCGCCCCCAATAAGAGCGAAGCATCAGACGAGCGCTCACTTCTCCGAAGCGAGATTTGCTGCGGCCGCGGGCAGAAAGCGAGCAGACTCGCTTTCGGCGCAGAATCCCGAGCCGGCGGCATTCGTCGATCCAGGGATACAGCGTGCCTGGAATGAGCACGCCTCGCGCGAAACGCCGCGGAGAGAGACCGACTCGGCAGGAAAAGTGTCCGCGCGTAGTCTCCGAACGCGGAGAGACGAGATAAGCTGGGTGCAGCGGCGAGGCTTGGGCTGATGCCGCCGCTTTCGCTTACGGGAAACCAGCACTGGAGCAAGGGCGGGAGGCTCCCTTGTGCGTCGCCTATCTAACGCCGGCGTCGATACGCCATCGCTCTACTTACGCATCCTATTAGACGCCGAGCCCCGTTACACAGTGGCTCGCTTTCGGATTTCTTTTTTTGTTTTCCCCTTCTTTTTCTGCGACTCCTGTTTTGGTCCTTCCTCGTTTCATACTCCTTCGTTTTTTTTTTTACTTTTCCTGGCGGTGAAGATGCTCTCCTCGTCAGTTTTTTTTTTTTTTTTCTTGCGGGGGAGGGAAAAACGCTGCCGCATTTGATTTAAAAAAGAAAAAAAAAATCCTGGTTTATTATTTTTTTTAATGAAAAGTCAAAACAAAAACCGACGAGTGGCACGACATTCTTTGGCTGGCGTGTCCCGCCGATACAACATAGGCATATACGGTGCATGGGTTATGAGCTGTGAGGTACGACTCGGCTGTGAACTTATAGACACTTTCAGGCAGCTGTGCACGGGCGCCGCCATAACCGACCTTCAGTTTTTGTTCCCTGTTATTCCGTTCGCTTCACTTCATCATTACCACAGCAGGACAGGTCATGGCCACTTTAGGTGTTACTGTGTCCTTCTCGCCAGCCTAGGCCCTTGTGGAGACTCGTCAACGCCCGCTTCAGTGGTTCGGCATCTCGGTAAGACAAGAGAAGGTCGGCTATGGCGGCTCAATCTGGCGCGCGCTGAAAGCGTCTATATTGTCGTATACCGATAACACGAAACACATGAAAAGAAAAATGGGGGGGGGGGGGGGGGGGCGGCGGGGGGTTTGGGGGGGGGGGGACTTTGCAATAAAAAAAAGCATTTATTTACAAAATGAAGAGACACTAGATACCCTGAGTAGCTCGTTTAGAGGCTCTAGTTAATATGGACTAACCGCAAATGCTTTACCAGTCACCAGTCAGAACTACCTCCAACGGGTAGTTCTGACTGGTGTCACGACCAACTGAGAAATTCCTGGCGAATGTCAACAAGGTCATTCATTGCCTTCCGACAGGTCGTTCTTCATTGACTGGGCTTCCTGCACGTATCGATGGCGTGCATTGGACGTCACATGAGCGGCCATTGTGGTGGCCCTGCAGCTGGGCGGGCACCTTGTTCCCCACATAAACTTCTCACCGCCGTATTTGTTTTTCACGGCCAGCGCTAGAAGGAACGACCATCACGTGCCAGGACGTCTCGTGTAAACCGAAATCGAAATTATTTGCGGTAGTGCGTTCTATATAAGTTTTTCTGTTTCTTTTTCTTTTGTTGTTTTTTTCCGCCACAACGGTCGACATCCGCCACGTTCACTTCCGATATCCGCCAACCACCGGAAAGCTCGATTGGCTTGGCACTTCCGGTCAGGTGGACGTTATGGAATGCGGTACTCCGTTATCATTCACTGGCCCTCTAATAAAAACAAACAAAAACAAAACAAACAAAAAAGCAACAACAGAAAAACACCATTAAAGGAGCGGTGCAACGATATTCAATTGAAATGGTTTTCACTTTACACGAGCTTATAATACTGGCACTAGTGGGAGTCAAGGATACTCGCACGCAACGCCACTGGCCAAGAAACTCCTTTGTTGCGGTATTTCAAGGACAAAAGCGTTCATTTTCATTCAATCTCTCCTTTGCAAAATTTGATGACGTCACGTGGGGATGAGAGTACACCCCAATGACGATATTTGAATGCGGTTCATAGATTGGACCTGAGCATTGCGTGGGCACTCGATTTGGGCTCGTGATAATTACTAGCTCGAGAAGCATTCGGGTAGTGGCCCGTGTCCAATCGCTGCAACGACGACAATAGCCGAGCCATACCAATGTCTGGAACTCAGCGCGTGCACTGTGCTTTGCCAACCACAGCGCGTGGCTATGATCAACATTGGCGGCATATAATCGGCTCCAGATCCCTTGGCCGCTTGTTCTGGCTGCCAGTTGACGGGGTAAACTCTGCTTGTTTTTCTTTATATTTTTTTTCTGGGACTTCTATTGGGGCGTAGGGTGAAAAACGAACGCGTGTTTCATAAATTCTTAATGTCAAGGATCCGTACTAAGCGGTATTTACGTAAAGTACAAAAATTGTTGCATCGCCCCTTTAATCGTAGCAACTGGATACTGTCAAAGTGGGATTTCGCATAACGCGAGGAAGATTTGAAAACACCTGTTTCGAGTAGACGACACGGAGAATCTCTCTTCGTCGCGCCCATGGGCGTACCAACGAGGGGGGCAAGGAGGCGCTTGCCCCCCCCCCCCCCCCCCGTTCTCGGAGTGGGGGGGGGGGGGGCAAGGCATGTGCTTTGCCCCCCCCCCACCCCGAAACAGCCGGCACTGGGCAGGGCAAACACCGGCCGGCGGCGCCCAAGGGATACCAAGAGCACCGCCCCCCGGCGCTGAAGGGGGGGGGGGGGGGGGGAGGTCTGGTTGGCCTCCCCCCCCCCTCGCTCAAAGACAAGTTGGTACACCACTGGTGGCGCCATTCTTGGCGGGACACCAGGGCTGCCCTCTTCCCCCTCTTTGCGCGGCACGGCCGACGGGAAGTCCCGACTTCCCTCTCCTCGCGCCAAAATGGGAGAGAAGAGTTCTTCCATAGCGGCGACGACAGCCCACGAGCTCGAAATCTCTGCAAAGTGTCGCCCGCAAAGCTGTCGGTTGGAAATAATAATAAAAAAAAAGAACATTCGGTGACTCTACGTGCGCCGATGCACGACTGACGAAAAGCGCCTCGGAGTCTCAGTTCGCGATGACTTGCCATACGCTCCAAAGGTGGACGCTCACGTGACTCCAGCTTCCACGGAATAGTGCGATGTAGAATTTAGTTTTCGGAACTTAAACAACCTCTATGGACTATTTGGACAACCGGCAACAAATTTCCGACTAGAATTTACGAATTAAAGTTAATATTTGAAAAAAAAAAGATAATTTGTGGATTGTGGAAAGTGAAATAGTTCACCAATCGTCACGGTTACACTTGTTCCTCGACGTGGGCCGCGGTTGATAGTGTTATACTGAAGAAATAGCTCCTTTATTTCAAATGCACTTTGTCTTAAATTAGGTTTTGAGTGTCAAGCAAATAAACTTTTAATTCTTTAATACCATATGGAGAAGTTCTGATTTCGCTTAAACATTTTGCCATCCCCAAACCCTTTCCCTGCTTCACGCACTCAACCATTTTGGACGAACCAGGCTCGCCCATTGCTTAGTTTGCGGTTCTGCCAACAAATGGCAGCACTAAATATTTTCAAATTTTTCTACCATTTGTTTGTGGCTAAAATCTTGCAATGAAAGTAATTTTAAGACACCAATTAAGCAGTTGAAGGTGAGAAATTCCCAAAACTAAAAACGGCTCGGAGGTTAATGCACATTCAGTAGGTCGAACGCCAACGCCTTTTGTAAGTTTGTACGAACTCGTTTGGTCTACGACACCTGCCTCTGATGTCACACTTGTTGAGCAGCGCTAACCTGCCGAACGGAACACGCTTAGATGCTTTGTGCAGTGTCCACTGCTCCCGCGGGTAAACACGGATGTTTATTGTCAACGAGCCAATGACACAGCGATCGTTTGCGCAAACTGCAAGCACATCAACACACTCACCCCGCTTCTATTGAACAGTTGAATGTGCGACAGCACTTTCACTTTGTCGTATTTATTAGGGAGTTTTAGAATAGCGTACGCTAAAGCTTTACGTACGCAAAGAATAGCGTCGTCGCCACTGCGCATGCTCCGAACGCAAATCAGGTTTTGCGCTTTGCGTGCGCAATTTTAGCGTGCGCTATTTCTCGGAAATGACGTGCGTACGCAAAGAGTCTTTGCGCTTCTCCAAGGAGGATTCGTGATGGCAAGTTGGCTAAAGCCAAGACGAGCAGAGTTAAAAAATGGCGGCTTCCAGGATTATGTCGGCGGCTGCTTTGGCGGCGTCGTGAGTGCGACGTCGGCGGCATTCTCGCGACTGCGATTTTCAATACGGGACGACATTGTACGCGGTTTGGCAACGATCACCGGCAACGTGATGCTTGCTACGCGCGAACATTTCTCGGCGAAGGTACGATGTGCGAAGGTCAGTACACGAGACCTCTCTTGCCGGGGCGACGCAAGCGGACACGACCGGTCAACCGGTCGCGTCGCATTCTCATGTTTAAACAAATCGAAAACGCTACTGCGGACCAAAAACTTGTTTTCTTTCTAAAGTTACAGCATTTTGTGTGTGAAATAAAATTGTTACTGTAAATTGGTGGCGTCGCAAGCGCGAGATGCTTGGGCTTTTGCGTCGCGACGGAGAAACGCTATTGTAAAACTCTCTTGCGCCGCGTGCACTAATACAAGCGCTAAATTTAGCGCTAGCGTGCGCTAAAATTGTGCACGTTATTCTAAAGCTCCCTATTGTTTAAGTCTAAACGTTGGAATGGAGAGCAAAAATTGACATCTAGGAAATAGCTGTCGTGTCTGGAGATAATAAACGTTTTCGACTGCACTTGCAATAAAACAAAAAAGGCTGATTGGGTTTAATTGCGCTCATTTTTCGGTTTAGACTGACATTTGAAGAAATGCACACAAACAACAAATAAGGAAAAATGCTCAATCTTGTTGGCACACTCTCGCTAGCGTGGGAGGAGGAACTGAAAAGTCAAAGATTCAATGGGAAACGAGAAGACAGTTCGCATCTGTGAAGCGGAAACGATACGGAAACCATTCGAAGAAGTTCATTAATACCCTTGTTACACGGGCACACTTAACTGCAGTTACGCTAAACCACAATTAGCGCACAATACTTGCCGACAACATTCTGCGGCGATGCAGTCAGAGCTATGGGCGAACGTGCGCTTGAGCATCTTGAACACCCATCAAAGCAGTGCACGCGCTCTCTTCACCTTTTGAAATAGCTGTCCGAGGGTATAGTGCGGCATCTGTGCTGCCACGTAACTGCAGTTAAAGCTGAGTTAACCGCGGTTAAGTGTGCCCGTGTAACAGGGGTATAAAACCGATCTTGGGCATTCTCCAGTGCAGACCATCTTTACTATAGCCCCAACTTTAGGATACCGTACCCATTTTACAGTGCGCGCCTCTGTGCAGCGGGCAGAAGATGGGACGCGCATGAAACGTACAAAAACAACAGCAACACGAAAGCACGAACTGGGACGACAATGGGCGCAGTGAATCTCATTCATTCACGTTCGAGTCGGGCGCACACATCACAGTGATCCGCCCACGTACTTATATGCTATATATAGATAGGAGAGAGAAAGAGAGAAATATAAAAGAATCATTCAAAACGGAAATAAGCATACTCAGCTCAGGCACCGAAAAAGAATAACATTCGGGGGAATTCCAAAAAGTAAGGGGTCGAAAGAAATCAGAATGGCGCACGTGAGGAGGAAAGTGTAGTGGTCAGCGTCACGCTGAGGCGCTTTAGGCGACGGCACCCTCATGACGCGCAGATTGGATGCTGTCTGCGACCTGATGTACGGTGAATCGTCGTAAGGCAGGGAGCGCGTCGATGTTACGCGAGCGGGTTAAGAATAGAGACGCTCTGCTCGCAAGCGTTATGCGCACGCTTCGAGTCCCTTCGTTCTCGAGAAAATAGTACATCGTCTGCAGCGCGATATCGGTTCATGGGTTTCATACGGGTGCAAAGGAATCGAATCTCGCTGCCGATCGAGTGGGACGACATCCTTCCACTCTCTAGCTTAAAGGAAGCTGGGTGACGACAGGACAAAACGCTGATTGAGTTCGATGACGTGTGGTGCAGGGTAGGAAGAGGCATTGCTTCTTACAACGCCGTTATTCGCGACGACGATACACGACAAGGGCGCCAAGTTTCGCAGATGCATACTTTGAAAGCGCCACTTCATTAGACAGTCTTAATTTATTTACTCAATGAGAAGCAGACTGCGTTTAGCCTTGACTTTGGCGATGACACACCTTTGGGATTGCCCAGGACGGAATGAGTATTCACCCTTGTGGTCTAAGAAAGATCTTACCACCTACTCAAGGAGTGAATTACAACAAGACACGTCTTTTGTTTCTTGGGCTGTCTGTGAGTGCAGGTGCTTGTGCTTACTTGCTCTCTTAACCGTAAACCCTTGGACCTTAAGCTCTCACCCTCGCCGTCAAGAAGCATGATGATTCCCGATTAGTCACCCCCGGCGGCACGGTGGCCCGAAATGAATTCTGGGTACCAGCTGGACAATTAGTTTTGGATTCAGTTTCAGATTTTGTCATGATCATCGTGTCATGACGGAACACGTTGTTTATGTTTTAATTGCTGCGACTTCCTACAAGTGTACAATACCGTAAGAGTTGCCAAGAGATACCGAAAAAAACACTTGGCACTTTGTGGTTGGTTCCTTATGTACCGAATTTTGGGCAAAAGTAGGCAAATGTGGAACGATGGATTGCAACGTCCCTGCTCGTGCCCCTGTTGTGCAATCACGTTCGCATGCGCGTGAAGACAAGTTATACAGGCCTGGAAGCTCACGTGCTTGGCTGCAGGAGTACAGACAGCGGCTGTCTGATGGAAACTGAAACCACGCCACCCCGCTCCGGGGCCAACTGGTTCCCAGCGTACAACGCGCGCAGTGTTGCATGGAGGGATTTTTAAAAGTGGCCTATTCCAGACCTAACTTGTCCATGCTGCCTTGCTACCCATCTACATATATTAGTCCCTGCAAAGACTGCTCAATATATCGGCTTTGGGTATCCCATGAGAGGCCTTCCCCGTCATCCTCATGGAACAACATGCATCTTAAAGACGACAAAGACCTCCCTGTGAAGTCAAAGATTTTATTTTACAAGTTTTAATTTTTAAAATTTGCGCCTACTTTCCCGCAAAACACTCGCAGAGCCAGTCACCGCAACTTACGGAGGCAGCTCAGCGAATGACGATGCCGAAACATATGTTTAGACCAAAAAACGCAGTCTGAGTGTTCACATTAAGCAATGCAAAACGTCACGCCTGAATTGCTTAATGTCACATCTCAGACTACGTTTTTTGGTCTAAACATATGTTTCGGAATCGTCATTCGCTGAGCTGCCTCCGTAAGTTGCGGCGATTGGCTCTCCGAGTGTTGTGCGGGAAAGTAGACTTCACGAGCTTTTTTTTAGAGTGTAGCTGCCTTGAGGTCTACCCACTATCCTTCATTCAGAACCAATCAGAGCTCGGCGTTCTGACGTCACCATAACCCCTGCAAAAAGAAGCAGACGAACTTGCGCTTCGCATACGTTTCGGTTTCTTGTCGGAGCGCATCTCTGCAACCGCGGTCCGGCTCCCTAGTGGCTGAGACGCGCATCACACGTGCGTCCTGCCGTGTCTGTTTCTTTACCTTTGTCCAAGATTTTGGCCGCTGTTCCTTCACTCAAAGAAAATCCTGCGCGTCTACTTACCCGCACACTCAAAGAGCCAATCACTGCAATCTAGGAAATCAGCTCAGCGAATGATGGGACGGAACATCCGTTTAGACATGAAAATAAAGACTGCCGCTGTGGCATCGCGCAATGCAAAGCGTCATGCTTGCATTGCGTAATGCCACAGCGCAGACTTACTTTTGAGTTCTAAACAGATGTTCCGCCTCATCATTCGCTAAACTGATTTCCTAGATCTCAGAGATTGGCTCTTCGAGTGTTTTGCGGGTAAGTAGACGCGCAGGCATTTCTTAGAGTGTTCCCATGATGTTCACTTCAAACCAACTAGCCCAATACGTCACATTATTGCCATACTTCTCTCCATCCTGCGAGGGAGGCGAGGGGGGTAGCATCGCGCCGCCCACTGGGGAGCAGGACCGCGGGCGCTGAGATGCGCTAAGGTAAGAAACCGAAACCTAGAAACGCGTCCAAATAAAGCGTTTTTACAGAACGCCGTAAAATGCTGTCCCTGATTTATATCCTTTTTAAAAGAGTTAACTTAGTACTTTTCGACGACGCTCAGCAAGTTTCTAATTGGAACCATATGTTGTTTGTGCTAAGTAAAAAGTTGATTAACAAATTTTAATTAATTAGCCGACTGATCGTTACGATTAGTCCCCTATACAATGTCCCCCTGGCCGTATAATTCACCTGCACAAACCGCGTAAATGTAGCTTTCACGGCTTAAAAAAAAAAAAAAAAATTTACACTTTAAAAGAAACATCCCATATATATATATATATATATATATATATATATATATATATATATATATATATATATATATATCAGATAAGGGTGCAACTGAAAAACACGTTTAATAAGGCAGACTTGTGACTAGAAACCTAAAAAGAAAGGTACCATCTACCTCGCGTCAGAGACAGGAGGGCGACTCCATTGAACCAGCGCATTACCGCTGCTTTTATAGACGCGATACGTTCAGGAATGTTGTAAACCAGAGCACACAATGCCAGCTGAGTGTGAGCTAGAACTTTTTAGAATAGCAAAGATAAAGAAAAGAACGAACCGAGTAGGGTTCGCACGTGGTTCCTCGGCGTGGCAGCCGCGTCCGTAGAAACTCTGTCCCGCACGCGGTAATATTTACTTTCCGTTCTATAAGGACCTTGTCGCCTCAGTAAATATCTCTTAAAGGGATGCTAAAGCGAAATTTGGAGCTCACAGGACAAGGCTGGAGCGATAGGGGGACGCTGCAAAACACGAAAACATCGCCCAAACAGCGATGTTTTCAAGCTATCAAAACGAAGCTCTAGCATACGATCTTCTAAAAGTCCATATTCTCGCAGTACGTAGAATTGTGTAAAAAAATAAAATAAAAATAAAAGCGTAAGAAAACATGGTTGCACAAATGAAGTGAGACGAAGAAAAGAAATTCGTGATGGAGTGATTAAATTAACTAAAAATTTATCGACCCCAATTCCGCAAACTTCAAAAGGAGAGCGTGTATTTGACCTCAGTTTCTTTCGAGAGTACCACTACCGAAATTCTCAATTATTCCGTTCGGTGTGTCCTGAGAGCTCTGCTGAGGCCACTTCGAGAAAGGCGGCGGGTGCTCCAGGGCGCGCGGAGTTCGACGAGAGTGCCCTTGGCTAGACGAGACACGAGATGCATTCCTCCGATGTGCCGAGCGTTCACTTCGGATCTTCGCCTGGAGCGTCGAGAAATCGAAGCCGACCCGCCAACGCGACAACAGTCCGAGGGACATCGACCCAGAGAAGCTGCCTAGCGTTTTACGGCGAGGGTTGCGGCCGATTGCACGATGTGATTCCGTGAGCAAGAAGCATCACGCATCTCTCGTTTAATGCGCAAACCGGTGATGGGATCGATCTTTCTGCCAACTTGAAATTGGACAAGGAACGAGTGCCGGTTCAGGAAGTCTCAGCGTTGGCGATTCGTTGCTGGAATAGCCCTACTCGGTTTCGCAGATCGCAGATACAACTCCGTGAAAGATTGATGCGTAAACGCGCATCTTTGAGTTGCGTTTCTTCGCACGAGTACACGAAACACACAAGAATAGGTCGGGCAACGGACTCGTGCCGAAACCGAGCAGAGCTCCAATTGACGTATGTTGCAGTTGGCTAAACTGCAGCCTCCATGAGACCATTACCCACAGTGAATTGAGCTGTGTGATAGATGTGGATGCGGGGCCACAGTATCAGATACTGTAATCTTGATACAACATTGAAACCAGATGATAAGGCAAATTTCAGAAGCGTTTTACATATCATATGGGTCCAAGTTGGCATTTCTGAGGTCGTCTGAGGCATATGAATGATATCGAATGACATGGCGTTTCTTGTGTTTCGCAGTTTTGTTGTTTCTTTAATTAAACTTTTATTAGCGAGTTCGGTTCTTTCTAGTTCTGCATACTACCTAGTCCAAGTGCATATTCCGCCATGACTCCCCGTGGCGTACATTCTACCGTTTAAACTCGCAAATACGGCAAAAAAGAACTTGCTGGCGACCCACGGTCGGGCGTCAGTGGCACTGCCTTTCGGAAAACAAGAAATACGCTTATCTGTTGTGCGAATAACCGTAATCAAGTGTGCCAGCCAGTTGTCTTCCTCGCGTTTGTGAGAGGAGTTAGGCGATGGTTATCTCGTACTCACTCGCCTTTCATGACCCAGTTGTACTCAACGAACAAAGGAAAAACATAGGTGACCAATGTCGTATAAAAGCGGATTTTTGGAGACAGGAACAATTCTCAGTAGCGTCGCTTGCTCGCCAACATGCTTTTGTTTGTTGTAGCCGCCGGTGGGCGACGCAAAAGTATAAGAAAGCGTGCTAACATCGGTGTATCTGATGTCGTCTGCGGACAGTGCTTATGCGGAGCACAAATTCGTCTGCTTCTTTTGCAGAGGTTGTGGTGACGTCAGAAAGATGCCAAGCTCTGATTGGTTCTGAATGGAGGATAGTGGGTAGACCTCAGAGCAAGCTGCCTTGAGATCTACCCACTATCCTTCAATCGGAGCCAATCAGAGCTCGGCGTATTTCTGACGTCACCACAACTCCTGCAAAAGAAACAGACGAACTTACGCTTCGCATTTTTTTTTTTTTTTTTGTCTTGCAAGTCTAGGTTATTAGTTCAAGCAACTGACAACGAAGGGATGCGCGTTTGACCACAAGGGTGCACCGCTAAAATTTGACCGGATACCAATTTTTGTTCTAATTATTTACTAAATACCGTGCACGCGAATTGGTCGTTTCTCTGGTGGCTGCAAGTTAATCTGTGGGCCGACCGTTCGCCTGCTGAGATTTGGGGGTCTTGGATACCACAAACGTCAACGAGAGCACTGTTCTGTAAACGAGACTGTTCATGAACGCCCGTATGAAGCAGCCGATGTTACAACTTTTGAACGTTGGCGGAAAAGCAAATACGTATGAATGTTTCCACCCTACCAAAACGTCGCAACTTTCGCGGCATCCTTGTGCCAAGGATAAGTTTATAATTTTTTTTTCAGAGAAACGCGTGGAAATCAACACAGTAGTTTAGATAGTCCTGACGGTCAGACAACGTGTGGAGCTTTGTTAAGTAACACTTAAGGTTCATTCACACTGGCGCTGGAATAGCATCCGCGAAGTGGATCCGCTTGTTATCATCATCAAACGCGCGTGAAATTGTATTGGGTATTGAAAGGGAGCCGTGCAACGATATTCATTTGGAATGTTTTTCACTTTACACGAATTTACTGGCACTAGTGGGACCCAAGTATACTCCCACGCAACGCCACTGACCAAGAAATTTCGTTGTTGCGGTGTAATATCAAGGATAAAAGCGAGCGTTTTCTTTCAATCTCTCCTTCGCAAAACTTGATGACGTAGCTCGGGGGTCGCAGTATTCCCCAGTGACGGTATTTGAATGCGACTCATAGATAAAAATCCATCTACTGAATTGTCTTAGGACAATAAAAAAACACGCTGAGGACACTTAAGACTGCTTACGTGTAGGAATGCGAGAGCATTATAGTCCCGCGCGGGTGAAATGTTTTGCTCCGGCGGTGACATGACCCTCCCCACTGCGCAGGCGCGGTGCCCCCGCCGGCTTCACGGCTTCCGTGACGAAGCATCTGCGTTGCTGTGCTTTTCTTTGTGTTTTATTTCTGAGGCGCGTCCGCTTATCACACTCCCCCACTGCGCAGGCACGGTGCCCCCGCCGGCCTCACGGCTTCCGTGACGAAGCATCTACGTTGCTGTGCTTTTCTTTGTTTTATTTCTGAAGCGCGTCCGCTTTGACCTTGAGCGGAGCGTGCTTGATGACGTATTTTTATGGCCATCATTCGGGCACAACGCCGACGCCTTATCCCGTAATGGGACATATAAGGCTTTCACCTTAAACGCTTATAAATATTACCCTCTTAAAGTATTATGCGGGATACCAGGGCACTTCGGCAAACAAGTTACTATCGATCCGCCGAGAAGCCTAGCTCGGAATTTCGCACTTTTCCAACTGCCCCTTCTCCACGCCCTCTAAGCCTAATGGCTCGTTTAAGACTTCTTAGTTTCATCTTTTTGTAAATGAAAACTTGGATGCACCATGGGAAAGTAGTGTTCCTTTAATTTAACGCCGCCACGAGATGGTTCGTTTTTTGCACTTGTGCTATTCGTGGGCCTACTGGGGGAATTGCGTTGTGAAACCTTGATTTCCCCGATCGCTGTCGAGATGGCTGCCAAGCTTCCCCAAATAAAAGCCAACTTTTTTTCTGAACAATGTCGGTGTGCAAATACGCTAGGTTTGGGAAAATGTCACGCTAAATTTTCGCAAGGTCGAGTTTTGCGCAGCACAAAATGTGAAAAACGGCTTTTCCACGTCGCCATGTGTTATAAGCTCCTAACGATGTATTCACACGAAGGAGATTTCTTACACCGAGAGAAGCAAACCTCATCGCGCTTCGAGGACACGTGCGTCACATCACGAATGCTTGATAATCCCCGTAATCCGCCGAGAGCCGAGGATTGCCCCATCGTTCGCGCGAGAAAAGAAGATGGCGCCGAACGACGAATTCGATGGTGTGTGCAAAAATCATCTGGAAAGCTTGACGTCATAGCATTCTTGCACCAACCACGTCAAAGTTGACAGTCGGACATTGCTCTTGTGGTGTACTCATAGAACGGAGATTTTCTCCAGGTAAAGGAATATACGTCACCGCGTTTTAAGGCTACGCGGGTGTGACAAAAATAAACTGATTCTGATTCTGTTACCGACGCTTGCTAATCCCCGTACTTTGCCGAGGACAACCTGTTCCCTTCCTGAGTGTCCCATCCCTCCGGCGAGAAAAGAAGATGGCGTCGAACAATGAGTTCGATTAGTTTTATTATGTGCGTGAAAAACATGTTGGGGGTTGCTTGAAGTCGCTGCATTCTTAAACCAACAACGTCAAAGTTCATAGTCCGACGCTGCTCCTATTTCCGGCAAAAGAAAAATGAATTCCAATATCAGTCTGTCAACCTGGCGCTGTTGGTGCAAGAAGGCGATGACTTCAAGCTTCCACCGTGCTTTTTTCACACAACATCGCCCCCTTGTCGTTCGACGCCACGTTATTTTCTTGTCTGCTCCTTTCTGTGTAGAAAACCTATTTTTACGAATACACGGTAATCTGTTGTTGGGTGTTTAGGCAGCGGAAAGTCAAAAATACCCCAAGAGGCGCCTAGTGTTTCCGATGTGGGCAAGAAATCTAGCATTCCGGTACGATGCTCATCCAGATCGAAGCGGGTGGCGTTGTGATTCGAGTCGACGATTCCCATGGGTTCTATAGTGAATTTTTCCCTCCTCGTTTCTTTTTTAATCTATGTGTTTAGGTTCTAAGCCAAGCGTGCTAATAAAAAAGTGCTTGCTTCGTTCAGCAGTTGGAAGAACCATGGCTGGGCTATTAGCCGCGAGATGTTTTGGTGGCGCCCTCCTGTGGTTTCCTCTCGTGACGTCATTACTTTACAAACAACAAGTTCGACGGT
Organism: Ixodes scapularis; assembly: GCF_016920785.2. NCBI lineage: Eukaryota > Metazoa > Arthropoda > Arachnida > Ixodida > Ixodidae > Ixodes > Ixodes scapularis. The sequence goes on along the minus strand of NW_024609884.1, from coordinate 5,302,723 downwards.
GTTTATAATTAGCATGGTGGAAGCTTGAGATCATTGCGCTCTGAAACCAACACTGCCAACACTGTCAAAATTGAAGTTCTTACATTGCTCTTATTTCTGTCGATGAAGAAACCTTTGCGGACGTCATAATCAGCATTCGGCCAATCGCGGAAGGCCGACCACAGCGACGCTTTTGATCGCGCACGTCGCCAATTGAGTGAACGGGTGCGATCTCTTACGGCCTTTGCACGGGGAGTGGCTGCTCCTTGCGGCCGCAGCTCGAAAGGGTCGCGGTAGCCCTACCCTTCCTCCAGCGCTTTCATTCCTTCTCAGAGGCAAGTCCACCTCACTGTGTTGGCCTCTTTGCTTTGGGGTTGAGTTGGAAAAGTTTCTTGAGTAATTAGACCCACAGGACATGAGGCCGCTTGTTTGCTGCGATTTATGCGTAACACCTCTTCCTCTTCGTCTTTCGAAGAATTGGGTTTCTATAGACAAGCGTTTAATTATTGTAAGCCGAAAGATAATTCAATCGCTTAACTATACAGTTATTTCAAATAAGCATATTGGCACAGATTTGCAATCGCAGTGATCGAAGAACAGTTGTTTAGGGTGGCTCAGGCAGTGTTGGGCAAGGTAGTGTAATCACGCACCCCTGCGCCGCTAAAAAAAGTTCCATTGCTCTTAGGCGAGAGTGAAGGCAACAAGGAAAGCCGCTCTCTAGCTCGGCCATTGAAGAATACGGCAGGGCTGCACTGATCATCTCGCTTAATTTTATTTCGCTACACGGATTGCGGGCATTTGCAAGAACAAAAGTGAAGTGCGAGGAAACTTCACGAGTTGTGATTCTGGCTGCTTATAATTAGTTGCAAAGGACAAGAGTCATGGTGGGTATAAAAAACACTGTGGAAACTTGGAGTCGTCGCATTATTAAACTAACACCGTCAAAGCTGGTCGTCTGACATTACTCTACAAAATATAATAAAAAAAAACATAATAAAACGACTTAGGGAGGCCTTATACCCGTGCCACACGGGCAACTCGAATGCCATTTACAACGAATGACATTTGAACGATCGGCCAATCAGCGCGTGACACTCCGAGCGTGGGGTGTTCCACGCACGACAGATCGCGAGCCGATTCGTCGATCACACGAATGTCGTTCGTTATAAATGGCATTCGAGTTGCCCGTGTGGCACGGGGATTAGGCCATTGTGCAACACTTTTGGCAGCGCACTTCACGGAAAAGGGTTTTATTAGACACTTTTCCCGATAGTCAAATTTGAATCGCAACAACTGGTTTTCTGTTACTTCTTTGAGACGCCCAGCCGCTAAAATGGGTGACTACGAATTAACCCCAAGACAACTTTTTGGGCATAACGCTGTCGTGTATAGAATTCAATAGTCTGTGTTGCGACCACAGGGATGAAGTGAAGTGTACCAAATAAGAGGAAGAGAAAGTAAAGATCAGTCATTGCTGCGCCCATGTACAACTTGTTAAAAGCGTCTATATGTCAAGGACAATATCAGCGTCACTCTAGGAAGTTCGCTGAACAAATGGTTCTTCAATTTCGGTCACAGCTCCACGGGATGGCCCAATCAGCCATAAAAAAACTTCAAAAGAACCTGCTATTGTGTATTTTGCTCACTTTAGACAAAACTGAGCAACGTTTACTGAAATCAGAAGCTGCTAATTTCTATACGCGAAAATAATCTATCTTATCAACACAAACATTATCTTTCAAGCGGCGAAACATATATATATTAAAATTAACATTTTGTGTCTAAATAATGTGTATATTTCTCTGCAGTTAAAAATTTCTTTAGAAACGCAAAACTCAAAAAAAGGCCACGATATGCAATCGAGCATATATGTAAGTTTGTCTGAAGTTCGGATACCTTGTGTTGAAAACTAACGGCGGTGCATTTGTACTACGAAACTATGTTTGCCTATTTTTGCATGTTTTATTCATTTTCACACGATCGTCTTACAACAAACATTAAACATGAATCTTAACGACATTTGGCACAGATTTTGAGGCGATACCCATTATTAACTGTTACAGTTTTCAGACGAAAACATCGAGAAGTTGTCGCGGTAATTTATCGTTAAATTACTCTCACGAAGCCTATTTTGCAAGAAATATTGATCTCAATATAATATAAAAATGAAAAAAGGGCCACGAGATAATAAGCAAGCACTCTTCATCTAGACATCTTAAAAATTCGAACCTATTCGGTCCAACATTGAACTTTGCCTATTTGAACTACCAAACCATGTACGGCGAAAAACGTCACTTGTCGCATGTTCCCAGAGAGCAGAATTTCCCATATACTCATATAGTGTTTATATCAAGATAAAAACCATTTTCTATTTTACATATTCGCATAAAACAAGAATATTTTTAGGAAGCAACCAAGTATGGGAAGTTCGATTCAAACACCTACTTATATCGTTATTTTGTCATGGCTGCATTGGGGCCTCAGCGTTGAGCAAGCGCGTTCGCAACCGCTCTGCAAACGCGGTTGAACCGCCAGTGGAAGTACAGCCTTAGCAAGCAGCCCAGGGGCTGATGCGGACATGTGAAGCGTTTCAGTTTGAATGGACACCTACATTAAGGAAGACGGTGGCATATCTATCTCAGATCCGCGTACATTTGATTGTGAAAATCAGCGGACCGTGCGTGTGAAACACGGCCTGTAGCTCGTGAGTATGCAAATTGAAAGTGAACATTTTGTAATGCCCATGACTACTGTCAGTCGGTAATAGTTTTTACGGCGAAGTATTGTGCGACATAAAATATAATAGTACGCGAAGACGCATATGGCCTGTGGTGGTCCACCTTTAATTTCAGAAATAATAAATTCCTACTTTTCAAACCCAAGACGCAAATGAGCTACAATATGGGACAATTTGAACGTACCCCCTGGATTCGATTGCAAACTGCTTTGAAATTGACTAAGGTTGACGACTATCTTAGCTTTGGGAAGAGAATGACAAAAAGTGTGAGCCGCAAGTCAAGGTGTTACGACAGCGTGATCACTTATGGTTGGATCGATCAGACACTGTTTAGGAAAGTTTTATTTTTTTACTGGCCAGTCGCCCTCCTCGTTTCGGTAGCCCATGCCGTCTTCTGTTTCGCGGAAAGGACGCGCGTCTGCTCCGCTGAAGGCACAGGGTGAGCTCAGAGCAACGAAAAAGATCCATTACGCAGCGGTGTGACTCCAGGGTTCCAAAGCAAGCGCCCGTGGATCCAAGGCCCCCATAGAGACGCTCCGTTTCTCGGACACCCCGAAGAACAATGGATTCAGCGCCGAGAGGCCGCCGAGTTTCGAGCGTGGCTGCACCCGCTGGCCGGAACAGAGCGCTCGTGACCGTGCATTGGGGTCGGCGGAGCGGCCGACTCCGCTGGCCGCGAGGCCGACGAGCAGGCATCCGGAACACAGATCTTCCGGCCGGGCCTCCGCAAATTTCGCCTGCCCCGGAGCGCCCTTCCCGGCCTTCTCGTGCCGCCTGGAATCGGGCAGCGAGTGGCCCGGAAGAAACCGAAAAGCCACTTCCTGTTTTCAGAGCGTGGCAATGCGGGCCAGCCACGGCGCCGACGATGAGCGCCGACGAGCCCCCATCGGCCATTTGACGACACGCTGAAGACGCTGGGCGCTGGGCAGCGCATCGCAAAGCCGATTACTAGGGACGGGGCAGCGATCGCAGCGGGGCTCCGGACTCTGGCGACTGCAGGACCCTCAGCGATTGCTGATCAGACGAAACGGAGTTTTGCTGAGGGAGAGGGAGAGAGAGAGAGAAAGAGGAGAAGGTTGCTTAGAATCGCTCGCAACCGAGACCGCAATGAGAATGTTTGACCAAGCTGGCAGCCACAAAGCTGAATGACCACCACTTCGGTAGAAAGCCGTAGTTGAGTAGCTTGTACGTTAACTATACCGAGTCCCAGCCGAAAGCTAACGCAGCAGCAGTGTCCAATATGTGACCCGCGCTGGCCCTTAGTGGGTGACGTACAAAATTCAGCCCCACGGCTTTTTTGTAGCGTAAGCTACAATGGCCGAGGTTGAGCAGTTTCACGTGGTTCCTGGAAAGCCGTGCTGCGCTTGCGCGAGGAGCTGTGACGTCACACGTGTCAGTCCCCGATGCACGCGCCGCGCGCATGCACCCACT